>NC_063334.1:93768877-93850675 GCF_021869965.1 Rhincodon typus
GGCTGACGTTTTGGGCCTAGACCCTTCATCAGAAAGGCCCGAAATGTCAGCCTTTTTGCTCCTATGATGCTGCTTGGCCTGCTGTGTTCATCCAGCACTGCACCTTCTTGTCTCGGATTCTCCAGCATCTGCAGTTCCTACTATCTCTGCAACAGTTTTAAGTAGTTGCTCAGACTGGCAGAGATCAGATATAGTGTGACATAGGGATCAGTGCCGGGGCTCCTGTTGTTTACCAATCTCATAAGTGATTTGCACTTGGGATTTGGAAGTACAATATTGTGGATGACACCAATAGTGATTGCAACAAGGTCAGCCAGGTGGACCTCATAGAATATGAGTTCCCTGATTGGGACTGTTAATCTGGTCTAAACAGGGAGCCCTGGCTGACAGATAAAAACAGGAGTGTCAGAGGTTCTGTTCAGTCTAAGAGCTGGCTCTGATGAAGCTGGTGTCAAGGACTCTCCACTTGAAAATAAAGAGTGACATAGTAACAGAATACCTTCCCCTGTGGAGTATTTCAACACCAAAATGATGGGTGTAGTTTGTACTGTGGAAGACTGTGACAAAATTCAAGAAGAAATTAACAAGCTCACATAATGTGAGGGCAAATAGTTATTATTTTCAATTTAGGTAAGTGTGAGGTTTTACATTTTAGCAGGAGGACTAAGGTGGTCACATACTCCTTAGAAAATAAGTGTATAATGATGTGATGATGCACATAGTTTCAGGGTTATGAATTCACAAATCATTAAAAGTAATAATATATTAATAAAGTCATAAAGAGCTACAAACAATGCTGTGGTCTTCACTACTAGAGGGGTGGTTTTTAAATGCAGAGAAGTTAGATGAAACTTATGTAAAATGTTGGTTAAACCACACTTACAGCACTATACACAGTTGAGGAGTCTGCATTACAAAGAGGGTATTAAAGCATTAGTTGGAAAATGCAAAACATTTACAAGGATATTACCAGATTTAATGGGTATAACTACTGGGAAAGACTGAAAACAATGGGGTGCTTTTCTCAAGTAAAAAGAAGAAACACTAAGATGCGACCAGATAGACATCTTGAACACTATCGAGGAGTTTATTGGCTACACATAAAGCTGTTTCCACTTGTGCGAAATTGAAATTAAAAACTAGACCATAAATATAAGATAGTGACTAATAAATTTAATGAGGAATTCAGGAGAACTCTTCAGAGAATGGTGAGAATGGGAATTCACAACTGAATAGAATGATTGTGGTGAATAGCATAAATACATTTTGGTGAGCAGATAAGTACATGAGGCATAAAGGAATAGAAGGTCCCGTTGACAGTGTGGGATGAAATAGAGTGAGATAAGACTTATGTGGAACATATACATTAGCTTTTTCTAATTACTGAAGGCCTTTTTCTGTTCTGAAAATTCTATGTTGGAAAGGATAATAAATGATAATAGTGAAAGAAATTACTGTGATGTCACTTCCTCCTAATTTCTTGATGTGTTCTTACAAACCCCCTCTTGTTCCCATTGGGAATTTACTTCTTTGACTTTCAAATTGCCTAATGAAATCCCAATTCAATTATTTCCAATGGTTGTAAACACTAGGCTATAATGAACAAGATTTCCCATGACAGAACAAATCAAATAAATGTAATTAATCATTAACATTGCGTGGCTAAATTATTTCCATTTAATCTGCAACTTTCCAGTATTAAGATTTACCCACTAGCGTGTAGAAGATATAAAGGAACAAGAAGGGTCACTGGACCTGAAATGTTAATTCTGATTTCTCTCCATGCATGCTGCCATATCTGCTGAGATTTCCCTGCAATTTCTGTTTTCGTTTCAGATTTCCAGAATCTGCAATTCTTTCCGGTTTTTACTTTCCATATCTTTCATAGCCTCTGAATTACAAAAATCTACTAATAAAATAAATAAATTGAGTATTCATTTTCATTTGGGGAATGAAGTTCCCAAACTTCTACCCTCTGTGCCAACAAGTGTTTTCTGATTTCACTTCTGAAAAAGTTGACTCTATTTTTTGACTATGCCTCTCAGTCAAGATTCCTCAATGAATGGAAGTTTCTCCCAATCAACCCTGTCTGTTATCCTGAGTAGCCTGAAAGCATGAGAGGTGAAAGAAAGACCATGCTGTGACGTGAAAGACACATTTTAATGCATTATTATAATAAAATTCAATGCTGTGTTTTACAACATGCACCTTGTCTTATAGAATGGAAGCATTAGGAATCCTGGGACCTGATCTGATCAATTCAAATTTGTAAACAGACCTGAGAGTTTCTAAAGTTATTTTGTACATTTTCAATTGTATCTTGGTGCATTTTGCTTCATGCATTCATTGGTTTTACTGGCATTCATGTGGGCATCAAGAGTCTTCAATATCTTCGTTATTTCATGTGATGTAGGCATCATTGGCTAGGCTAGCATTTGTTGCCCATTCCTAATTTCACTTTACCTGAGGGGCCATTTAAGAGTCAACCATTGCTGTAGGTCTGGAATAACATACAGGCTAGACCAAGAGAGATTGGCAGACTCTTTTCCTTAGAGGGCATATGTAAATCAGATTGGTTTTTACATTACTAGATGATAGCTTTAACAGTCACCTTTACTGACACCAATGTTATATTCCAGATTGATTCATTCAATTTAAATTCTGCTAGTAGTCATGGTGGGATTAAAACCCATGTCCCTGGAGCATTAACCCAGGTCTCTGTATAATTAGCCCAGGATGCCACTGTTTACATACAGCTCATGTGAACAGAAAGGATATATACTCAGTTGTTGCTCAGGTGATACCTGACTACAGGTGCATCGTTACTGCACATTAGTGATAGTCATCCATAGCAGTCCTGATAGTTTTATTGTGCAGAAGTATAGCACCTTCAGTTTATTCAAATTAGATCATAAGGTGCTAGGATCGGCAAAGCTGCTCCATGGGCGAGCTCAATCCTATTTTAGCCAATACTGGATGAGAAAATGGTATTCATTGCAGCCAAAATGGGCACAATACATACCAATTTATGGAAGCCATGTCCTCTGCCTGATCTGCTGTCCTGGAATGGCCCATACTTCATTGGTCCTGACTATTTGTAAATATCCCTTGTGGCTCTAAATGCAGTTTTAGCCTACATTAAATATGCAATGAAGGTTCCTGCTCCTTATATACCCCAGCTAGTTTCTCCAATTCTACAACAATAAATAAAAAACAGAAAATACCACAGAAAAAAGAATTGTAATGTGTTTTCTTTTACATTTATGTGAACCAGAGCAGGCACAGTTATTTTGACTTGGCCTTCAAAAATGCCACTACATGTGTAAAATTCCCCAAGCTTTTTGAGGAGAAAATAAGTCTAGTCCCCTCTTGGCCCAAGATGGTGACAAAGTGGTAACGTCACCGAACGAATGAGATGTAGTTGTCTTTTTTTAAATTCACCATGTGATGTGGGCATTGCTGGCTAAACTGTCATTTAATGCCATCTCTAGTTGTTCAGAGGGCAGTTAAGAGACAATGTTGCTGTGGATCTGGAGTCACGTGTAGGCCAGAACAAGTAAGGTTGGCAGTTTCAGATGTGGTCATAGTGTCATTGGATTAGAGAAATATAATTGTAATGTTCACTGGACTGGTGAGACATTGTAATATCACTGGACTAGTGAGATGTGGTAGTAATGTTGCTGGACTAGTGTGATGTAGTTGTAACATCACTGGACTTGTTAAAGATGTTCCTTGGTGCCAGTGAAACTTGTTCGTCTTCCAAAGTGAAGAGTCAGCAATGTCTAATTGTTGCAAAGTAGCTAGCATGGTCCAGGACAATGTGCTGAGGGATGCATTAAAGCTTTGGGTAGACACATGCAAAGGGTAGTAAGAAATGGTCACCACCTGAGGTCTTTCAGTTCATAGTTCATAGTTCATAGAATCCCTACAGTGTGGAAACAGGCCCTTCGGCCCAACAAGTCCACACCTATCCATAGTGGATCCCACCCTGAACCATCCCCCTATAACTCACGTAATCTACACATCCCTGAACACAACGGGCAATTTAGCATGGCCAATCCATCTAGCCTGCATATCTTTGGACTGTGGGAGGAAACCGGAACACCCGGAGGAAACCCACGCAGACACGGGGAGAACGTGCACACTCCAGTTATTGTATGTTTAAAGCTGGAACTGGGTTAAAAGACTTGGGCTTAATGTTTGACATGTAATGAATATTTTAGATATTAATTGCAATTGTAAATGTAATGAGTAGCATACCATATTGGATGATTTGGTATACATTTTATGCAATGTCAACTTTGAACAATTGTGTGATGTACATCTATGAAAATGATGAATAAAATATATTCCTTCCAGCCCCTCAGGACCACTGCAGCTGCCACAGTCACTGCCAACAAGGCAAGTGATTAAAGTTGGTCTCAGAGTGAGCAGTGAGCTGTCTCTCAAGCTCTCCATGATTATAAGAACATAAGAACTAGGAGCAGGAGTGGGCAGTTCAGCTTCTTGAGCCTGCTTCACTATTTAGTATGATGATAGCTGATTGCGTTTCAACCTCAACTCCACTTTCCTGCCCACTCGACATAACTCTTTGAATCTTTAATCCACTACTAATTAAAAGTCTATCTCCTATTTACACTTATTCAGCGTCCTGGCACCCACTGCTCTCTGGTGTAGTAAATTCCATCAATTCACAACTCTTTGAGAGATTCCTCCTTGTTTCAATTTTAAATCTGCCAGCCCCTCAGTCTAAAACTAAAATCTCTCATTCTAGATTGCCCCACAAGGGGAAATATCTGTTCTGCATCTAATTTATCAATCATTTTTTAGCATCTCATTAGATATCTCTATTAGATCTCCTCTCATCCTTCTAAATTCTAGCAAGCACAGGCCTAAACTGCTCAGTTTATCTTCTCAGTTTACCCTCTTTCGGTGGGATTAGCAGTTGCACTGCTAGTTTTGTACCCTTAGTCAGCTGTCAACTAATTTCAAAACCAGTTACCACCTACTCCACTGTGGAATTGCTGTTTAGTCTAAGGTTTAGAAAGTGGTCCTGGTATTTAGTTGCTAAATTGGAGTTGCTTTTAAAACCTTAGTCCTCGCCCTTGAGCCTTAGACATGTTATCAAATTTAAAGATTTCAGCAGATTTTGTTTTGTATTAAGAAAACCTTTAAGTGTGATGCTGAACTTTGGCACCTGAATTAGGAGAAGCATGACAGCTCTGAAGTTTCTGTCGCTGGAAGGACACTCTCCAGGCATGGTAATAGAGGGATCATGAAAAAGGGTGGAACTAGACTCTATGCTTATTATTCTTCACAATGCATCCAGTCAGTATTCGGTAAATTAAAGTACAATTTAAGTAAGGGACAAAGGTAGTAAGGTAGATTACACTCTCAGCAATGTTCAAAGCCCAGGATGCTAATATCAAACTGAAAAGATTAATTCAACTACTTGGAAATCCGCAATAAATGTTTCAATTGCAGCTATTTCATTACAATACTTTTCCTCATTGAGAAAAAATGTAACACTTATCTGTATTTACATTGTAAAGACCATACACTCTGCTCTGTGCAACAGAAAGAAGAAAACCAAACATACACGAGTAAAGCGTAGATAAACTGTTGAAAGCGAAGGATATTTGCCCACTTGATTCGGCATTTTATTCAGCCTCATTATATTTAGTTTCTGCATTACTTTTTATCTTTCATTTCCCCTTTCCCCAACTGATGTTGTTTGTTCCTTACCTTATATCAAAGTGTTAAAAATGTGTTGATCTGTAATTGATAACTGGCAAAGAAACGATCTTCAGAATTCAAAACACTCCCACAGAGATCATTTCAAAGCTTCTGCCTGTGTGTGTTTCAAACAGGGAAAAAAAAAATTTTGCTTTGAGAGAGTAGATTTAACAGTATAACCCAGTTAAAAGGATGTTATTAACTCAGCGGGGGAATGGATTCTTAAAATAGACTGAAACAGCAACAGCACCAGGCTTTGCCCAGACTGGAGACATTTCCATTGACTATTCTCATGCGTCTTTCTGGCTGTTCAACTGAGTTTTCAACCCATGAAAATGGCAAGAAATTGATTGGGGAAAGTAATTTCCTGGAAAGATATTTGCATCTCACTCCACTCAAGACAAGCCTGTCAGAGTATGAAGGAAATACCTGATGTGGTTGGCCAGCTGTTGTAAGAAATTGTATGATCTCACACGCAGAGGTTCAAAGCCACAATCAACAGGATAGCACTAACTACCCTCAACCCAATGTTGCAGTGCTCCTTCTACTCTGTGAGAGTGTTGGCTTAAGATGCAGGCCAAGGGCAGATTTGCAGCTTCAACCATGTTGCAAAATTCAAATTTACTTTTTTTATATAGACAGTGTTTGTTGGCTATCATCATGGAAATAGGTGCTGGGAAAATACAAATGGTAGTACAGCTTCAGTGAAAGAAATGTGCAGCACATTCTTGTGTTCATCAAAGATAAACATGCACAGGGGTGCTGTGGTGAACCAAGTTGTTGAGTGAGGGAGGTCCATTTGTGAAAATAATTATTGATCACGAACTATCAATTATATATTTTTTCTGAAGAAAGGTCTAGGCCCAAAACATCTGCTTTCCTGCTCCTCTGATGCTGCTTGGCCTGCTGTGTTCATCCAGCTCTACACTTTGTTATCATCAATTATACCTCCCTGCTTGAACATAATCGCAGAAATGACATTCATATTTATTAGAAATGTATTCTCAGGATTGTCACAGTGCTGATAAGGCTACTATTGTTTGTGATCCCTCTAGTTGCGCCACTGAATGACTGAATAAGCCACTTCAGAACACTGAAGACAGTTAAAGAGTCAAGCACACTGGGTCTAGAGTCACATAACAAAACTAGTGTATATAGCCCACCTTCCATCATTTATCGTCCACGAAAGACTCCTTCCACCTCACTCTTTATAGGTTTGTTTGTGTAATTTGCATCACTGGCTGCTCCAGCATTTATTACCTGCCCCTAATGGCCCTTGAGAAGGTGGTGGTGAGCTGTCTCCTTGAACCACTGCTATCCATGGTTGGGGAACGTTGGCAGGTGTTCCAGCAATGTGACCCAGCAATAGTGGACATAGCAGTATAGATCCAAGTCTGGATGGTTTGTGGCTTGGAAAGGAATTTGCAAGTGGTGGTGTTCCCATAGAACTGGTGAGTTTGCCCTTCACGGTTTTCTTTATCTAAACCTATCAACATGATCTTCTATTCCTTTCTTCCTCGAATGTTTATCTAGTCACCCCTTAAATGCATCTATGTAATTTGTTTCAACTGTTGCTTTTCATTTAATTCTTTCATATGGTGTGAGCATTGCTGGCAGTTAGCATTTGATGCTCATCCATAATTGCTGTTGAAGGTGATAAGTTCTTGCTACACTCGGATAAAGAAATTTCTCCAGAGTTCCATTTTTAACTTATTAATGACTATCTTATTATCATAGCTTCTAATTTTGGGAGTGGGTACCTTTTGATTGTGCTTGTCTTATGAAACCTTTTCAATATCTTAATGTGACCATTAACTTCCTTTCCATGACTGTTACCGTGAGCAACTCGTGTTACACTCTCTGCAGTGTCTGTAGAATTCCTCTGTGTGCTGCTGGTGCTGAGTAGCACAGTGAACAAAGTAAATGCTGCAGATATCTTTCCCTTTTTAGATATTTTCTAATCAACATGTTGAGAAGCAACTCCGGGCCAAGTGCAACTTGAACTCAGGCTCCTGGCTCAGAGGTGGGGACACTACCAGTGCATCACAAGACCCTCAGCTTTCCCCTTTTAAAGGATTTCCCCATTCAAAGAGAAGCTGCACTAATTAATTGCAGGCTGCTGGATAATCACCAGGGATCAGGAAAGATGTTGCATCAAGTCAGAGAAAGGACTCCCAGCTTCAGCGACGTCACCTTGGAAGCACGTGGAAGCAGTGAGACAATTGCAGTCCAAGAGAAATGCCACATTTCCACTGATCCACAGATAGCCTTCAAAGCACACTTTCAGAAGAGTATGGGAGCAGGCAAACAAGGGCATTCACCCAGATTGGCACACTGACAGCATGGCAGTAGTGCAGAAAAATGTTCCAGGACCTCACTCGGCTGGTTAAAGTCAGTGACTACATGCAAGTCACATCTCTGACCCACTACAGCACCTGCCTCTCACACTGTTCAATGCACCACATCTTCACCATTCACCCAGCAGCATACTCAGACACTCAGGAGCCATCCTTAAGGTTCTTAGACCACACCAGATAGACACACACACACACACTTTCCAATTGTGCTAACTGTGCACACAATTTTACTTAAGGTCTGTAAACCTATAGTTATGCAGCAAAGAATGGCACATCACCCAGCCACATTAACTCACAGTCACTGACATTCAGACCTCTATCTTACAGTTGAGGATGGAACACAACAGGCTAGAAAGCCAGAGGACCTGCAGGTAACCAACATGCATCCATCTGCTCAGCGCCCCAGAGAAGATGACCCATAGATAATGAGCACCAATGCTACAGAACCAGTGTCTCCCAGTGCTGCCAGGGTCTTCAAAGATGAAGGTAAGATGCTGCCTTGAGCACCTCTTCTACTCAGCCTTCATCCTGAAATATGCTATGAAACTGCAGATGGTGGTACTGGGACTTTCTTTTCTACCATCCACTTACCTAACTAACACTTATTGCTTTTGGGATTTTAGATAGTCAGGAACTGTTTGCTCAATCTCCAAAGAGCAATGAGGAAGAGGGAGAGTAACTTTACGGAGCTCAAGAAGGGGTACCATCACCTGACCTTGCACTTGAAGCCACCAGCTCAGCTACTAACACTGCAGGGATATCAGTGCTAATGACAATGCATGTCGAGATACTTGGTGCATCACCAGATAGCCTCCCGTTACTGACTAGAAGCATTAAGGAATCCAGCTCTACTGAGGCACAGGACAGTTTCCAGAACTTGGAGCCCAGTCTTTTCACTCTGGAAGAAGTAGGCACGTCTGTGGAAGCATTATTTGACCAACCCACAATGGAACATCTTCTGACTGGTGTCTCAGCTTCCACAGCACAGGACAGGGGCCTCCTGATGTCTCACAACTGCAGTGGCAGTTCAGACCAAGGTCTTAAGATCCCTGGTTACTGCCAGCTGCCATTGTGTGTATGGCTCTCAATGCTCGACAAAGCATGTGGTCTTTCACTACATTCTTGAAATGTGTGCTGCAGAAGATTACTACAACAGCTGAAGCCTGGAAGATTGGCACTACGCAACATGATCCTGCTATCCTCTCTCAGGATGACAACATTTATGCTCCCATCACTCCCACACCACAAGGACCCTTGTTGTTGTCGCCCAGACTACTGAGCCAGGCCAGTCCATGGACAGTCTGATAGTGGATGAACAGTGATAGGTTCCTGTTGGATAACAATGTTCGTTTTAACTAAAATGAGGCTTCACAATGCTGTAATATTGACTGCATCTAGTTGCTTATGTTAGATAAAGTCTACTACCTTCTACTTCTGTCTTCTCTTACCTCTGAGGTGGCTTATGGATTACACGAGATAGTGTCTGGACCATAATTGCAAGGTTGTAGAGGATGCTGCACATAACCACAAACATGGAGACCCACTTGAATGAGTACCATGGAGATTCTCTCCCCCACCCCATCCCACTGCTGCCACACGCAGTGAAACCATTGCTTTAGGAGGCTGATGGCTCACTTCATGGTATTATGAGTGGTTCCATGTCTTTCACTGAAAACTATCTGAGCTAATGTTGCAATGAGAGAAAGAGGATTGTCAGTTAAGTTCTGAGACAGTAGCCCTTATTGCCCAGCTGCCACCTTTGGAGGTCTTAAGATGGAAGCTGTTGCTGACTGGTGCAGGATAAATTCACTACGGCTGCAGTCAGGATAGCAGGCATAGACTGAGATGGTTTTTTGACATGGTTGCACATTAACTGAGCAGTGGTCTTTGAGGTTCTTATATATTTCCCTGTTGATGTTGGGTATCCACACAGTTAATAAGCCTGTCTTATCTGACTGCTGGCTCCTACAGCACAAATTCATCGCATTTTAGTCCCTCCACCCTCACCACACACTCTGTAGTCACCAGTTCTCCCTCTCACACATTTCAATTAGGCCCACTCTCCATGCACAGATTGTAACAGCTTCTCTCTTGCCTAGCTCATACGCACATTGTAATCAGTGCAAACATGTTTCCCCATGTTTCCACTACAATGGGGTGTAATAAATTCAGCTCAATTAACTAGCCTTTCTCTCACATCTCACTGCATCCGTCAAACCCCACCAAACTGTCCACACTGGTAGACTTGCTGCAATAGCCATTTTTATGTAGAATTTAAAGATTTCATAGAGAGCATGGGGCTTTATTCTGAAGAGCCCTCTCTATTACCTGCTGTTTCCTTCTTGAAGTGGAGAGTGAGCCCATTCTCTGGTCATTAATGGGTCAGTCTGGGGAAACAGTAATAGTTCTGAATCAATCCCCACCTCAAGCTGAGGTAAACCTGTGACTTGCCTTGTTTCTCGTGCTTCCCTGTAATAACATCACAACTGTAGTTCAATGGCCTTTGAATAACCGATGGTGATACCTGGACAAGAAAATCCTGCTATTTGCTAACCAGTAATTAATAATTATTATTAATATCTATAAAACTATATACATTTGAAGAGGTTGACACAGTGGCTCAGCGGTTAGCACTACTGCCTCACAGTGCTATGGACCCAGGTTCAATTCCAGCCTTGGGTGACTGTTTGTCTGGTGTTTGTATATTGTCCCCATGTCTGTGTAGGTTTCTGCTGGGTGCCCCAGTTTCCTTCCACTGTTCAAAGATGTGCAGGTTACATGGATTAACCATGCTAAATTGCCCATAGTGTCAGGGGATGTGTTGATTAGCCATGGGAATTACAGGGATAGGGTAGGGAGATGCATATAGGTGGGATGTTCTTCAGAGAGTCAGTGTGGATTTGTTGGGCTAAATGGCCTGTTTCCACACTGTAGGGATTCTGTAAAACTGACATTCTCCAATTTGGCACAAAGTAAGTTTTCTTTTCAAACATGCAGGTTTGACAAGTGTAACCTGGGCAATGAATTATATGTTATAAATTTTAAAGTTCTTTATTTGTTTGTCACATATAATCTAAGTTGTTGAAATACATTTACTTTATCATTTCAGCCTGGCTGAGTGTCAGATTTCAAGAACGTCTAGACAGTCAGAGATCCTTGGGAGATGGACACAGTCACGGAAGTACGAACAGATGGTAACTCTCTGTTGAAAGCTGTCTACCTGAGTAGACTGCGCCTCACGAGATTACTGCTCGAAGGCGGGGCTTACATCAATGAAAGCAATGAACATGGCGAAACCCCTCTAATGATTGCTTGCAAGACAAAACATGTGGACCAACAAAGCATCAGCAAAGTGAAAATGGTGAAATATCTTTTGGAAAACCAGGCAGATCCTAATATTCAGGACAAATCAGGAAAGACTGCTTTAATGCACGCATGCATAGAGCAGGCTGGTGCAGAGGTCATAGCATTGCTACTCGAAAGTGGAGCTGACCCAAGTTTGGAAGATCATTCAGGTGGTTCTGCTTTGGTTTATTCAGTAAATTCTGAAGACAAGGAAGCCCTCAAGGTACTGCTGGATGCCTGTAAAGCAAAAGGAAAAGAAGTAATTATCATCACAATGGACAAGTCATCCTCAGGCAGGCAGATGACTAAGCAGTATCTAAATGTACCCCCTTCTCCGGACATTGAAGATCGACATTCACCAATCCCTTGCACCTCACCCTCCGATATTGAGCTGAAAACATCACCACCTCCCCTAACAAACAATATAGTGAAAGATAAGCAGGTTTTTAACTTTAGAGATCCAGTTCACCTCTTCAGTGACAAAGATTCCTCTGATTTAGCTTCTCCAAATAGGAAGTCTAGCCAGCCACGACATGATGACAAGTTTCCCCAGTTGCAAAGGTTGAACTCTGAACCCTGGTTGACTATGCCTCCTTCACTCTCATCTCAGCACAAAACATCTTCATTTCATGAAGAAGTTCAAAACCTGACCACAGAAGAAAACCTCTCCCTGAAAATCAATGGCTTAACTCTACCCAAGCGATTCTTTACCAGGCATCAGAGTATTGATGTCAAAGAGACTGCAGCCCTGTTAAGAACCTTAGATCAAGCATCAGCTTTAACTGCTCCAAGGAAATTTTCCTGTGATGAAATACACTCTCAACCTCTTCAACCAGGCCTGAGTTGTAATAACACAATTCCTGTGGACCAGGATCCAGATTCAATACAAACAATTTCTGTTTCAAGTTTACAGAGTATTGTCCAGAAAAGAAACTTGGGTCTTGATCACTATAATTCTGACTCACAACTCACAATCTGTTCCAAGCAAACAGTCACAGATGAAAGCAAAATATTGCCAGAGCGGAAGAAAATAGTGTCTTCTCCATTATCAGTGCTAACCAGTTCAAGAGAGTCTCTGGACAATTTGCCAACTGGCTCTCTGAGCACTGCTGGCAAGAAACATGCTGAGTTTCTAGAGAGGCGAGGTTCAGGGACCCTGCCCTTAAACCAGATTTCACAAACAAGACCAGGCTACCTCCCACCTTTAAACGTAAATCCCCATCGACCAGTTCCTGATATGGCACCCAACAACCAAGAAACTGCATCATTTTCCAATGCCACAAAGCCTCTAATACCGTTGGCTCCAAACACTCAAAAACGAACAGATGTCAAAACTAAAAAGATGTTGTTCAGGAGACATTCCGTCCAAGTAGAGCAAATGAAACAGCTGGCAAATTTTGAGGATATTTTTGGACAGTGAAGGCTTTTGCACCAGAATAGCTAGTAGATGACCAAGGGACGCACTCAGATTTTGGAAAGAAATATATTAGTCTTCACAGGTTTTGTTGAATTAATATCTAAAATTTGTTAATATCTAAAACTTGTTGATATCGTGAAATAACGGTAACTCAAATTTCAGAATTTCAGAATCCCCTTCCCCTCCCCCATTTCTGAAGAAGGGTCCAGACCCAAAATGTTGACCAACCCCCCCACCCTAAATCCCGATCTACACTCACCTTTACTGGCTCCATCCCCCGCCTCCTTGACCTGTCCGTCTCCTCTCCACCTATCTGCTCCTTTATCCGTCTTCCATCCACATCCCCTCTCTCTCTATTTATTTCAGAATCCCCTTCCCCGCCCCCAATTCTGAAGAAGGATCCAGACCCGAAACGTTGATGCTGCTTGGCCTGCTGTGTTCATCCAGCTCTACACCTTGTTATCTTGGTAACTCAAATGATGCTCATTTCCAGACACTCAGTATCATCAAACACCACTTTCCAGCAATAGAGCGCACCAAAATTAGTTAATCAATTAATTCAATCTCAACAATAAATCATAAAACTACAGTTTGAAAGAATGATGCATATATGTAGAATCATTAGGAGCAACAGCAAAATGGGAGTCAGATGAGAGATCATGGTACAGCATCAGAACCACATGATAATGGCTGCTTGTTAAGTCCTATTCCTCTGTATGATTATGAGTATTTCCTCTGGTTATAAAGTTTGATTAGCAAACATTATAGTAGCTGTAACTACTGTGTAGCTGCACAACAGAACTACTTGTCAAAGTTCATATTCTTTCAGATTATGTCTTATTAATCAAATCAACTTAAGTGTGCTCAGTAGACTTTATGGAAAATTGATGAGAGAAAAACATGTGGTACCTAAGAAATGTCAAACAGTGCATTAAATTTTAAAGTTCTACAACGATTCTCTAGTTGTTAACATTTCTGAGGTAGTCACATCTTAATGGATGTATTTTAACCTTTTAATGGTTAAAGAAACTTACCTTTCCTGAAACTCATTGAACCCATTGCCAGGGAAACTGTAACCTGTGTGGCTGACACTCTGACCAGCTCTATCCTAAAATATTAGTGTTGTAGAAGTCTATGGCACAGAAAAACACCCTTTCGCCCATTGGATCTGTGCCAGTCAAATGCAACCACCCAACTATTATAATCCTATTTCCCACACTTGGCCAATAGCCTTGTATGCTTTGGTATTGCAAGTTAATTATAATCCTAAGTAACCCCTTGGACCTTGATTTGCTATTGGATTGACCCTGTTGCCTGAAAGAGGGCATCCAATTGTAAAGACCCATGAAATTGTGGTTGTGTATTGAATCCACAGAGAAGGCCACCAACCCCATATTGAAGCCAATTTCATGAGGAAAAAATCAGCATCTTTTTGTTTATTCATTATGAGGTTTGAAACTAGAATGCATGATTAATTATGTCAAAGTCTAAGTCAAGTTTGGAAGTTTGTATAATTTGTTTCTGCATCTTCAAAAACATGGATAAGCTCTGCATTTCTTGTGCTTATACTTTTGCAAACATCGTAACCCTGAGATTCTCAATTTTTCGTGAAGGAGAATGACTTATGAAAACACAACTGTGTTGGCAGTCACTTCGAACGGGGCAATATTGTCCCTTATGTATTTATTTGGAAATAATAACAACAGAAATAACATCTCCCTCCCAAAGCAATACTTAGAAACTGATGGATTTAATCGTTGACTGTGACAGGTGCAGTCAATTTACATCTCATAAATATGTTTATATAAGTGAATCACATTTTCTGTGTTGTTATTTGAGGGATAAGTAATTGGGTTTGATTTTAAGCTTGTCCGCCAGCCAGAAATGGATAGAATCCAAATGACTGTAATTTTTACACTTTATCCATTGTTACTCTCACAACTTGAATGGAAAGTGAAGCCAGAAAAGGAGTAAACGTGAAATCCAATCTATTTCCATTGGCTTCTCATTGAGTGGTTTAGGTTAAAATTACCATATTCCTTTATAAGAAAATAGGAGTTTGCAGGGTGCAAAAATAATCAAGTGGGTCGGGTAACGAATTGTTTCCCTCATTCTAACATAAAACATTGGCTCTGAATCTCCTCATTGTCTTTCATTTATGTTGTTGTTATGCCTTTAATGTGCTCCTTCCGCCTCCTGGATTTAGTATTATCATATTAAAAATGCAAAAGGAACACTACAATAACAAAATTTTCAGGCTGTTTCTTGGAACTTTACTGTCCCAGCTGCCATCCAGACTTCTATGTCTGTTTTTTTTTACTAATTAATTACAAACATCAATTGGTTCCTGAATGGAACACTCCAATCTAATGGCAGAGGAGGAGTGACAGTGAGATACATCATTCAATAACAAAAGGTAAGAAAAGAATTAACTGGACTTCAATGGCTCCCTCAATGCCATGTATTCTAGATGACAAGCCATTTACAATCACCAAGAGTTGTTGAAGAATGAGATTGCTCTAAACAATAGGTTTCTCTTTCAATGGAGATGCATCTGGCCCAGGCTCATTGTGAAGCCATGGGTGAGAAGTTCTTTTCTTTAAATTTAGCCTATTTTTCTAATCAGCCTTTTCAGAGTGTTATTACACACCTCTGGAGCAAGTGGGACTTGAAGCTGGGCCTCTTGGTCCAGAGATAAGGATACTACCACAGCATTGAAAAAGCCTGAGAAACTCATTCCCTGAAGTTTAATTGTCAACAGACATAACATTAATTGCTCTGATTCAATTCCATTTCATTTTCCACAGAGAAAAGGCACCTGACCATCATATACAATGTGTTAATTAAATCATACAGGCCATTTGTCTCACAATGCAGGTGCCAGTTCTTTAAAATGGTCTGATTATCTTGCTGAGGTGACCTTTGACCTTGAAGCAGTATGTACGGGGTTCCTGATTTATGAAAGTCCGACTTCCAATGTTCTCAAATGTGATCCCATGCAGTGATGTAATTTTAAAGATCTGTCATATGAACATTTCGTGTACTTACAAACAGGTACTTCATATTGTCCTGCATTGTGTTTTGACTTGCGCACAAATCAACTTGTGAACAGACTCAAGAATGAAACCCATTTGCAACTGGACCCTGCTTGTAGTCAGAACATTCATAATTTCATAAACATTTACCGATTCCATAGACATTTTAATAAGTGTGTTTGGAAAGGACTGTTCAGACTTTGCATCAATTGAAATATTCTTGGACAATAAGAAATACTGGCCTGTGTCACCTGTGACCCATAACCTGGAAGTAATATCTACAGGGAGAACGTTAACAGACAATAGGTGTATGACTGACAGAAAAAAAGGGAGAGTCATAAGCAGAGGAACTGAAGGATCAAGGCACAGATGCAAACAAAAAGAGAAGGCAAATGGGGTTGGAAAGAGGAACAAAGCAAATTCTTGTGAGAAGAAGCAGCAAATCACTGAAGAACAGATTTGATTTTCAATTTGAGAGAAAATGAGACAGGGGCTCTTGGAGACAATGTGCCAGGTGCTTAAAAGAGTAAAACCTAGAAAACCATGTGAATAGTTTGGAGAGACTAATGAGCTGGGTATTTCTCATAAGTGTCCAAACAGTGAATCGGGAGTTATTGACTGGTCAGTTGAGAAGAAACTCTGGAAGGCTACATCATTAGAACTGTCACGAACCAAGGGGAGGGAATTTATAAAAGTGTGTGCCCTCCAGATGATAGTTGTACCTGTGAAACTTGGAGGTGAAAGCTGTGGTCAGTTGGATTCAGCCTGTCATGCATGATTAAAGAAAAGTATATTACAGAATTATGTAGCTGCATAATGCCATATGTCTGTAGGAAGTGATGTGAGTCATTGTGTCTGTGAAAGACATATCTTTGTTCCATTAACTCTAAGTGAAACTTACCTTTTAATTTGAAACATAATTTGTCTGTCAAGCCATGTTTAATTTACACTGGTTTTGATTCATGTTAAAGTAAAAGCTACAAAAAATGGAATCTTGTTGGTAATTTCTTTATTTAGTGACTTCAGTAAATTTGGTTAAAGGTACCCAGAGAAATTGTAACAATGTCACTGGCTCCTTCCCTACAGCTCTGTAATGGTTTTGTCCTTTTAGGTATTTATCCAGTTTTCTTTTGTAAGTCACTTTGGAACCTGCTGCCTTTTTTTTAGGCCATGTGTTCAAGCTCAAAACATCTCACCTTGTAACATTCATGGTCTTTACTGGGCTCTCTGACCTAAACCGTTGAATTACCCTGGGATTGGGGATGGTCAATGTCATGTCTCTGATGTCTGTTCACCAAAGTGCATCATACGAAATATAGAAAAAGCATTTTATGCACAGCAAAACCTGGTCGTGAGACTTGAACACCAATATCATCATAATGTTGCACGAGGTGAAGCAGTAGTAAGACAGTCATGATTGCATCAAAATGTAACAAGTAGGTGCAGGAGTAACATCACATATAGTCCCTGCAGCCTACTCTTCAAATAATGAAATACTTCAGCCATGCACAACGCACATAACATTTGGTTTTCTACCCTAATCTGTAACCAACATTTATCCTTCAGCCAACATCACTCTGATAGGTTACCATGTAATTTATCTCATTGTTGACTTTGGTCTGCACAAATTGATTGCACTATTCCTTTATGTATCAACAAGACTACACTTCAAAACAATTTAATTGTCTGAGAAATGTCATGGAGATGATAAACTTGTAAATAGCATGATATAGCTGCATGTCTGGTCTGTCACCCTCCTCTTTCCCATCTCCTGCTGGTGTTCAGCATTACTAAGTTTTCTTTAAAAAAATCACTTATGGGAATTGGGTGATGCTGTCTAGGCCAGTATTTATTGTACACCACTAATTACCTTGGAAAAAGTGGTGGTGAGCTGCTTTCTAGTAACACTGCAGTCCTTGAGGAGTAGGAACACCCACAGTGCTGTTAGAAAGGGAGTTCTAGGATTTTGACACATGGAACAATGAATCAACAACAATTAATCTATGCATCTGCTGCCCTTAGCATCTAGATGGTAGATGTTGTGGGTTTGGAAGTTGCTATAGGAGGAGTTTTGGGGCATTACTGTGGTGCATTTTGTAAATAGTATACACTGCTGTCACTACGCATCAGTGGTATCATAGAATTCCTGCAGTGTGGAAACAGGCCATTCAGCCCAACAAGTCCACCCTGACTCTCTGAAGAGCATCCCACCCTGACTCATCACCCCCCCACACTATCTCCATAACCCTGAATTTCCCATGGCTAATCCACCTAACTCACACATCCCTGGACACTATGGGCAATTTAACATGGCCAATCCACCTAAGTTGCACCTCTTTGGACTGTGGGAGGAAACTGGAGCACCCGGAGGAAACCCATGCAGATGGGAGGAGAATGTGCAAATTCCACACAGACAATCACACAAGGCTGGAATTGAACCCGGGTCCCTGGCGCTGTGAGGCAGCAGTGCTGACCACTGAGCCACCATGCCACGGTAAAGGGAGTGAATATTCAAGTTGGTACTTGGAGTGCCAATCAAGTGGGTTGTTTTGTCTTGGATGGTGTCAAACCTTTTGAGTATTGTTGGAGCTATACTCATCTGGACAAATCTGACTGGTCTGAAGATACTGGGGAGTCAGGAGGTGAGTTACTTTCCTACAAATTCCTAGCCTCTGACCTATTCTTGTAGCCATAGAATTTGGTGGAGGATTCAATGATGGTAATGCCGTTGAATATCAAGGGACAATGACTAGATTCTCTCTTGCTGGAGTTGATCATTGCCTGGCATCTACGTGACGTGCATGCTACTTGTTATTTCTCAGTTTCCTTCCTTTATTTAGACTTTATCACAGTTTGATGCAACAGAGTGGCTTGCTGAGCCATTTCACGCATTCCTGTGAGTCTGAAGTCACAGAAAGGTTAAAGTTTACTGAGGTCAGTAAGGACATGTGATCGATGTGAGGAAGACTTTGCCTGAGTGAGACAGGGACCAAGGGAGTATATTTAGGAAATTGATTCAATGTAGAAATTGGGTGCACAGGGGGAAAAGGTGCTTTTTTCAAGTTTAGAGTAAGAGGTGAAGTGAGCTGAGTGGAGAATTCCGTGTAGGGTGGGGAGGATGTGGTTTTTCATTCTACTCTTTCAGTAAATTCATTGGTTAGTAAGAAAATTCTGTTGGGCTGACTTTAAATTCCTATAAATTAGAAAAGCATATTATTTGCCTAACAAAGATTTATCTGGAAAACATCTCAAACAAGTGAAAGTCAGGGCCAATACAATAAAGTAATATAAGGAACCCAAAGCAGAATAAAGTTAACATAAGGGCAGTAAAGTTAAACCATAGCAATGCAACTCGGTTGAGTGGAATGTGGGCAGTCATGGACCCTGTTTGGTGTCCTAGATGACCACGTGTGCAGGAACTGCTGTCATTTGCAGAAACTTCAGCTCCAGGTTTCAGATCTCAAGCAAAGGTTGGAGTCACTGGCACATCCACAAGGCTCAGGGTTAGGGTTAGGGTTAGGTGAGGTGGTCATACCTGAGTCCGAGGGCACAGGTCGGTTCTTTTTTTTGGTCGTTCCTCCTGCAGCGTTTTAGCACCAGGTCAGATTCCGTTAATGCTGCCTCTGATAAGGATGGCGTATAACGCACAGTAGCTCGCCTCTTGCACATGGGAGCGTCTTCGAAGAAATTCATTCATTCTTCAGGCACTAACAGCATCCAGGTGGTGACATCTACCATGTCCATCTCATATTCTGAGATTCGTGTTCTGAGGAAGGGTCACTGGACCCAAAACGTTAACTCTGTTTTTTCCTACACAAGATGCTGCCAGACCTGCTGAGCTATATCAGCAACTTCTGTTTTTGTTCAGATTCGGAGGTATCTTCAAAGCTTGCTGGAGAGGGGGAACCCATGGGTCCGGAACAGTCTGAAAGGCAGTTGGGGAGCTGGGCACATTTTGAACTGGGTGACCATTTAACCAGACATTTATTTTGAGTGGCTCTGATTTGGATGTTGCCAAGCAATTTAACTGTTCCAAACCAGATGTAGGTAGACTTTCCAGAGTGTGCACTCTCCTGGATACTGGCCTATGAGTGCTTTTACTCAATTTAGATCTAGTTTTGCTGTCTTGAGTCCAAACATTGACAGCATCTACAGTGGCTTAGCGGCCTGGATCCTGAAGAAAATTTGTCTGAGGCTTGGCTTTGTTTTGGGGTTTTGCTGTTGGCTGATGTAGAGGCCCTCTGTTCAGGATATGCCCTGAGTGAGTTTATGCAATTGTTTTCACTCAAGTTGTATTCCCCAAGCTCAGTCAGACTAGTGAGGATGTTCACTTCCAGTGGAATACCCTGCAACTCATAAGCTCCACTTGCTGCATCTTCCAATGCTAAAACCAGTTGTAGTACCTGTTTGAAGTCCAGTTGAGCTTCAGCTAGTAGGTGCTTTTGCATAGTTACACCATTAATCCTACATACCAACAGTCTCTCAGCATCTCATTAAGAGTTAAACCAAAGTCCCATGCCTCTGCCTGCCATCTTAACCCAGACAAAAATTCTGATATGGATTCCCCTGGTTCTCGAATTGGTGAGTAAAATCGACAGTGTCTCAGAATTAGAGGCAGCTTGGGATCATAATGTTCCTTAACTATATCCATCTACTCTTGAAAGGTTTTATTATTTGGTGCCCCAGGGAAAGTTAGGCTCCTAATAACCAAAAAAGCTGTGAATCCACAATTTGTCAACAATTACTTGTTGCTTTTCATCTGCCCCAATGTCATTTGCTCAGAAAAATTATTGTATTCTTTCCATATACTGGGCCCAGTCTTCGACAGCAGGTTAACCTTCCCAAATAACAGCATGATGCTAGATCTGCTTACCCCAACTCAAAAAACAACTGTTGCAAGCAAATTACTTAAGGAGCATGCACTGCTGTCATCACCACTGAAATAATTCCACAGAGGCTGTGGTATTCTTTTACCAAGTCACGCTTTATTTACACATGGAGAGTCCTTGACACTGATTCAGCTTCCTTAGAGCCATCTCTCAGAGTGAACAGAACATCTGACATTCCTGTTCTTATCTGTCAGCCAGGGCTCCCTGATTGGGTCAGAATAACAGTCCCAATCAGGGAACTCTTATTCTATGAAGTGTACCTGGCCCACCTCCTCACAGTCACCACACTTTCAGTCTCTCCTACACCCAGGGGAGGTGCCAGAAAACTAGAGAACTGCAAACATCACATCCCAGCAATTACAGACAAATTAATATAGCTTCAGCATTGAGGGGAGCTTCTGACAACAGGCTTTTGACAAGATCCTAAACAAGAAGTCAGTAAACAATATTACAGCCAACTAGGTGGATGGTAATATTACTAGTACAGAATGGCTAAATGGACAGAAGATAAAGAGTAGGAATGACCAAGTCATTTTCAGGTTGGCAGGTGGTGACAAGAAAGGAACTGCAAGAATCAGTGCCCATGACCCAACCATTCACAATTTATGTCAGTGAGTTTGGTCATGAAAGCAAACAGTTTAGTAAGTGTCAAGAAATGTACATCCTGTTTAATTCACCTGCATAATTCACACGCTGGGAGATGAAAAGATCAGCTGTCTGTTAGCCAGCTTGGAAAAACAATGAGCAAAGCCAGGAATATAAAAATGTACTTTGATCAAAAGCTGCTTGGGGGAGACAAGAAAATGTGGATGATAAGCAAGAACTGGAGAATGCTCTCTCTGACTCTCTCATCAATCCCAAAACGTCAGTGCCTGCTGAAGAGATAACTGGGGTTCACCGGGAACCACTGCTGAAGAAACAAGACAGCACCTAAACAGTCCCGAAACGTCAGCTTTCCTGCTCCTATGATGCTGCTTGGCCTGCTGTGTTCATCCAGCTCTACACCTTGTTATCTCAGATTCTCCAGCATCTGCAGTTCCTACTATCTCAGGACTCTAGCATAAACTGCAGCTGCCTTTACTTTCCCGTCTGTACAGAGCCCCTCCCCCGCCTCTTGTCACGTTTGTTTATGTTTGTGTTTGACGTTGCATTTCAATTATTTTTCTCTCGGGGAAGTAAGTAACAATGTACCTTCGTTTCCTGAAGAAAATCTTTTGTTCCGACTGCTTCATTTTGATCTGGTTAGTTACATTTCAATTGGAGCGGGATAGCTACATGCTCAAAAAAATAAATATTTGTGGTGACTGACTGAAAGGGAATTATAAAAAAAACGAGCTGGTCACCTAGTCATAGCAAACTGAATTAAAGAAAGCTTTTGGAACACCTACATGAAAATGGTCAGTACTTAACATATTAGCGAATGTCACTTCAATAATTTATGGCTTGAAAAATAGGGTTATGCTGCAATGCATTATCGACAAATGTCACAGTGTTGTAAACTTCCTATGTTCTGCCGAGGTCAACCAGAACATTGCTAGCGTAAGTAGTTTTGTGGTGTGGCTGCACGATCCAACCCCGCTGCCACATAAACAAGTGTCAGCCAATACTCAATAGAACAGAAAATCCGAAACGTCAGCCTTCCTGCTCCTCTGATGCTGCTTGGCCTGCTGTATTCATCCAGCTCTACACCTTGTTATCTCAGAAAACAAAAAAATGTAGTTTTGCATCTCTCGCTGATTGTTGAGCTGTTGTAAAACCTTTACTGCATAAATGTCAGAATCCAACTTTCAGAAGTCTACCCATGAAGTCCAGAATTTATACTCAAATATAAAGAGAATGGAGAAAGCATTATCGTATTTATGCTCCGATGTCTGCTTGTTTATGTTTATTAATAAAAAACTCACTTTTCAACTTCACCATCAAGTTTTCCTGCACTGCTGCATTTAGTGAGACTGATTAGGTTTTTTTTACTGGAATGGGGAAGCAATGGTAGTATGGGGAAAAACAGGATTAAATAGTCTACTGATTACACTCAAAACTTCTTATACATGCTACATAAATAGAACAGTGCCAGGGACCGCTGTATCAAACGTTTACACTCAACTACATAACGCTTAATTTCCAAAATCTTGCATCACAGAATCTCAATGCTTCATATATACCATCTGCGCGTTCTTGAGTGCGTGTCTCTGAGCTGCTGAGTGCAAGGGTGCGTTGATCATCGATGACTGACTGGAAATCAATACAGCTAAAATTGAAACTCTCGAGCATTTATCGCAAGATATTTACTGAAAAAGAAAGTAATCCACTCTGGTGTCGTTCTGTAACATTCGGATCCTTTCCTCATATTCCATTGACCTTCCTAATATCAGCTGTAAATTATTTGTAAATTTGAACAAATTGCATTAAGTTCCTGAATCTAATTCATTTATGTAAATTAGAAACACCAGTTGTCCTGTAACTTGTCAGATCGAGTTGGGAGAGCGGATGTGAAAATGGGCCCTTAGTTAAGATTAGCTGCAGAGCACGCAGGATTCAAAAAGTTGACACAGTTCCATAGAAGATATTAATTAAGTCACAATAAGTACAACAGATGATATTTAACAAAGGCAGTGGTATATAGTCAGTTCGTTCTGGAACACCGATTTATAATCCTACAACTGACTCAGCGTTTTCTCTTGAAGTTTGCTGTTGACTGTGATTTAGCTCCTTCCTGTACGTATACTATCAGCTGCACACCATGCCGCTAAAAACTGGTTAACTTATTAACTTTTCAGGCACAGCCCATGTGCATGGTCAGTGGTGTTCCTGAGGTCTGATTGGTTTGGTGAATCAAGGTCATTTTCTGATTGGTGCCCTAAAGATAATGGTCATCTCCTGATATCAATTACAATAGAGTGTGGGGCTGGGGGAGGCCAGGCAGCATCAGAGGAGCCGGAAAGTTGACACTTCGGGTTGGAACCCTTCTTTAGAAATGGAGAGGGGGAAGGAAGCTGGGAAATAAATAGAGGGGGGTGCTGTGAAAGGTCGGTGGGATGGTGATAGGTCAGTGCAGGTAGGGAGTCGTGGGGGATAGTAGGAACTGCAGATGCTGGAGAATCCGAGACAACAAGGTGCAGGGCTGGATGAACACAGCAGGCCAAGCAGCATCATGGGAGCAGGAAGGCTGACGTTTCGGGCCTAGACCCTTCATCAGAAAAGGGGGAGGGGAAAGGGGTTCTGAAATAAATAGGGAGAGAGGGGGAGGCGGATAGAAGATGATTAGAGGAGAGGAACAAACAGGTCGAAGAGGCGGGGATGGAGCCAGTAAAGGTGAGTGTAGGTGGAGGGTTAGGGAGGGGATAGGTCAGTCCAGGGAGGACAGACAGGTCAAGGGGGTGGGATGAGCTTAGTCGGTAGGAGATGGGGGTGCGGCTTGAGGTAAACAAACAGGTCGAAGAGGCGGGGATGGAGCCAGTAAAGGTGAGTGTAGGTGGGGGGTTAGGGAGCTACACTCAGTTCGCAATAAACAACTGCACCTCCCAGTCGCGAACCAATTCAACTCCCCCTCCCATTCTTCAGACGACATGTCCATCCTGGGCCTCCTGCAGTGCCACAATGATGCCACCCGAAGGTTGCAGGAACAGCAACTCATATTCTGCTTGGGAACCCTGCAGCCCAATGGTATCAATGTGGATTTCACAAGCTTCAAAATCTCCCCTCCCCCTGCCGCATCCCAAAACCAGTCCAGCTCGTCCCCGCCTCCCTAACCTGTTCTTCCTCCCACCTATCCCCTCCTCCCAACTCAAGCCGCACCCCCATCTCCTACCGACTAACCTCATCCCGCCCCCTTGACCTGTCCGTCCTCCCTGGACTGACCTATCCCCTCCCTAACCCCCCACCTACACTCACCTTTACTGGCTCCATCCCCGCCTCTTCGACCTGTTTGTTTCCTCTCCACCTATTCTCTCCTCTATCCCTCTTCTATCCGCCTCCCCCTCTCTCCCTATTTATTTCAGAACCCCCTTCCCCTCCCCCTTTTCTGATGAAGGGTCTAGGCCCGAAACGTCAGCCTTTCTGCTCCTATGATGCTGCTTGGCCTGCTGTGTTCATCCAGCCCTGCACCTTGTTGTCAGGGAGTCATGGGGATTGGTCAGTGGGATAGGTGGGGCGGATAGGTGGGAGAGAAGATGGACAGGTCGTGTCAGGTCAAGGAGGCTGGGATGAGAGGGAGCGTTGGATGTAGGATGAGGCCGGGGGTGGGTAGATTTTAAAACTGATGAATTCCATGTTTAGGCCATCGGCCTGTTAGCTCCCGAGATGGAACATGAGGTGCTGCTCCTCCAGTTTGCGGGTGGTGTCATTGTGGTACTGGAGGAGGCCCAGTTTAGATATATCACTCGGAGTGGGAGGGAAGTTAACTTGGTGACTGGAAGGTCTTGCTGTTTGTTGCATACAGAGTGCAGATGCTCTACAAAACGGTTTCCAAGTCTACACTTGGTCTCACCGATGTAAAGGTCACATGGATGCGGAGGTTGGTGGGGTGATATGTGAGGCCCAGGGGGATTCTGTTTTTTTTTTTTTGTTGGGTGGAGGGAGTTTGAGGGCAGAAGTGTGGGAAATGCAAGAGATGCGGTTGAGGGCATTTTGATCACGGTGGGGGGAGTTGCAGTCCTTGAAATAGGAGGATCTCTGGGATATCCGGGTGTGGAATGCTCCATTTTGGGAGCAGATGCAGCAGAGGTGGAGGAATTGGGAGTGGGGGGGGCGGAGTAGTGGTATGGCACACTGACCCTTACATTGCTGAGGCCAGACCCCAACTCTCTGACACCTTCTCCTACTGCCCCCCTCGATTATGATCCCACCCCTGAGCACCAAACCATCATCTCTCAGACCATTCATAACCTCATCACCTCAGGTCACCTCCCACCCACGGCCTCCAACCTCATCGTTCCCCAACACTGCACCGCCCGTTTCTATCTCCTTCTCAAAATCCACAAACCTGACTGCCCCGGCCAACCCGTTGTTTCTGCCTGCTCCTACCCCACTGAACTCAACTCTGCTTACCTTGACTCAGTCTTTTCCACTCTAGTCCAGGAACTCCCCACTTACGCCTGGGACACCATCCACATCCTCCAAGACTTCCAATTCCCTGGCCCCCGACACCTCATCTTCACTATGGACATCCAATCCCTGTACACTTGTATCCTCCACCCAGATGGTCTAAAAGCCCTCCATTTCTTCCTCTCACACAGGCCCAACCAGTCCCCCTCTACTGATACCCTCATCTGCTTAACAGAACTTGTCCTTACCGTGAACAACAACTCCTTTAACTCCACCCACTTCCTACAGAACCACCGTTACTGATGTGGCCTCCTCTACATCGGGGAAACCAAGCAGAGGCTCGGAGACCAGTTTGTGGAACACCAATGCTCGGTTCGTGACAAACGACAACACCTCCCAGTCGTGAATCACTTCAACTCCCCCTCCCACTCCTTGGACGACATGTTCATCCTGGGCCTCCTCCAGTGCCACAACGATGCCACACGAAGGCTGGAGGAACAGCACCACATATTCCGCCAGGGAACCCTGCAGCCCAGTGGTCTCAATGTGGACTTTACAAGCTTCAAAATCTCCCCACCCTCGACCTCATCCCAAGACCAGCCCAGCTCGTCCCCGCCTCCTTGACCTGTCCGTCTTTTCTCCCACCTATCCGCTCCTCCCACCTCACTAACCAACCCCCACTCCACCTCCTACCTACTAGCCTCATCCCCGCCTCCTTGGCCTGCCCACCTTCCCTCCCACCTACCTGCCCCTCCATCCTCACTGACCAACCCCCATCCCAACTCCCTACCTATACTCACCTGTACTGGCTTCATCCCTGCCTCCTTGACCTGTCCGTCTTCTCTCCACCTATCTGCTCCTCTATCCATCTTCTATTATCGCCTCCCCCTCTCTCTATTTATTTCAGAGCCCCCTTCCCCTACCCCATTTCTGAAGAAACGTCAGCTTTCCTGCTCCTCTGATGCTGCCTGGCCTGCTGTGTTCATCCAGCTCCAAACCTTGTTATCTTACATTTATTTGGCAGCTTTCACTATCCCATATTTTGTACTGCAACGCTATCTTTTAGATAATTTGCCATGCTTTTCCACACTTTAGTCTTCCTGTTATTCCTTCAAATTGTCATCTTCATTCTCATGGTGAATTATTATCCAATGTGGGTTGGAAGTCTAAACACACAGTGTAACATACAGGATTAACCAGGGTCTGGTTGAGTCATAATTTCCTCAAAATAATGAAGCAAGTTGATCGAGGTAGGATCTTCCCAAAGGAGGCTGAACAGTATTACAGATTCAGTATAATATAATTGTGTTGAAGGTCATTTCATCTTGCTTGTTTGGATCCCAGGAGAATAAAACTGTTTACAAATCTGGTCAGTTTGGATGCACTAAGACCAGCCACTGAGAAACGTTGACAGAAAAGAAAAAGCACAGGCCTGGTTTATGACAAAGAATGGGTATGAGATCCATGTTCCCATATTTTACTGCACTCCTAACCTCAATTATACTGCTGTGGAGAGTGCTCATACCAGAAATCTCACTGTAAGGAGAGAAAATGGCAAGTGATTCTTTGAGTTCCCACAGCAATGCTACATACAAGCAATAGATAGTCAGTTTGTATGCTTGTCTGCAGCCAGTGTGAGGGTAAGTGCAGAAAAGAAGGCTTCTCCTAGAAAGATATGGTTGAGATTGCTAGAATCCTCTGTTCAGGTAATTTATTTTGAATGAATGAAATGTCTTTCCCTCATCAGGCTCATTGATTGATCAAAATATAACAGATAATGCAAGATTGAGAAGATTGATTGCAAAGGTTAATGGTACAATGCAACTGGATAAAGAGGTTGTTCAAGAGCAGGGCTGGCCAAACTTTTAACATGGGTGGGGGCAGATTTCAGTGTTTGCTTTGCCCCATACTCAAGAAGCCAAAGAACAAATTTCAGAAAGAAAAATTTGGTAGAACATTAAAACTGAATTTCAAGTTAAAGTTGAACTATGAAAAAACATAACTTGCTCAAGCAAAAAAAAAACAATTAAATTGATACTTTTAAAAATAATTAATAAAGATGACTATTAAAAAGTGCATATTAGGTACGAGAACTAATAAATTTATTTTGCCTTTTCACTTAAAGCAGAACTACAGAAAGAGAGAAGGACTAGGTCCTAGTGGCTGCTGGAAAGGGAAGGAAAGTGGGGCCAATCTAAGCACTTGTGTTTATCCATCAAGTTTGCATCTGGTAATGCACATTCTTTTAACTACCTTTAACAGAATGCATATAAGAGTGGAGGTGAAGCAGGTCTCATTTTAGCCTCTTCTTCCAGCCCAAAATGGGAATAGGTTTCTGGGGAGGGAGCAAGAGAGGGGGAGAGTGTGTGTAAGTGCACACACAGACAAACTCACTTACAAACACGCTCTGAATCACATCCAGACAGTCACTCATTCACTCACTCACTTGCACACACAGACTCACTCAGTTTCATCAGATTTTATGGAAGATTTCTTTCTATGAGACCTAGCAAGATCACTCTCTGTGCCTTATTAACTATCCCTACCCAACCCCTATAATGCACCTGTTGCCCAATTTTTACCCCATCTTATCACTCACCGTTCCCAGAACAACTTGCCACTCACTGGTTATCTGGCAAAAGACTGGCACGTCAGGCACTCATACTTTTTTTTAAAGCATGTAGTGCACCTGGCAATCTGGCATTGCCCCTCAGTGGCAAAGCAATGACACAACAGCCACAAAGTCACACTGCTCACATAGCTGACACCCTTTCACACTTACAACACTTAACTCTAATCACTGTTTTAACCACCAGACCACACAATCTACGTGCTTAGCTACACCTAAGCACTGTCTGCAAGTCACCTCTGTTTTGTCTCCATTACCCACTAGACACTCAAATCTTGTCATTAGCCAATCAGGGGACATCACACACAGGCAAGCACTCAGACAATTCCAAACATGAGGTTTTAGTCACACCTACCAAAAGCAAACATAAGCAAATGATTAGAGGAGGCAGCTCACTCCCACAATGCATACCAACATCATAACCAATGACTGTTGTGATGGTCCGTTGCACCCAGCTTTCTTTTCCTGGAACCAGGTGTGTCAGTCAGGTCCTGTCTGGCTTATAGACCTCAATGCAGCAGAGTTCTGACATGCACAAGGAGAACTTCCTCCTCCCCAGTGTCCTCACCAACCTCCTCAAAAGATTGCTCCCATTCCCCCAGGTCTCAGCATATAACACATCGCCTCTCCAAATACGCAGAGTACAGCATGCCAGGATGATGTGGTGGCATGTGACATGGGTTCAAATCCCACCCACAGCAGCTGGTTAAAATCCAAATTCAATTGAAGAAACTGGAATAAACAAAAGTTAGCCCAATGCTGTTATTGTTGTAAAAACCCATTTGACACACAAATGTATTTTAGGGAAGGAATCCTGCTGTCCTTACTTGGTCTGATTTACATGTAACTCTACACCCATAGTAATATGGTTGACTCTTAAGTACCTTCTGAGCAATTACGGATGGGCAATAAATATTGGCCTAGCCGGAGACATCTGCAGCCTGTGAACAAATAAAACGAAATTCTAATCTGACTGTACAGGAACAACCCACCCATTGTTCTGAACACATCAAGTTTTACATGCATTTTAGCACTGTGTCTGCCATTTCATCTAATGGTATCAAAGTTCATTAACAGAGTAAGTAGAATGTGAAAGAGTCTACACCTTAGAAAGAAGCCATTTGGCCCTGTTGGTTCATTCTGGAACTTTTTGTTCCACAGTAACCTCTAAACTTTCCTCTAACTCTGTCAGCCTATTCTTCTATTATTTCTCCCTCAAACCTTCATTTGGCTTCTCCATTTACGACCCCGGGTATAACCCCACCAGTTAATTTCACATTTTGATCAGTCTTTGTGTAAACAGCTTTCTCCTGAATTCCCGATTAGATTTCACTTTGTCATGACCTTATTAAGCAATGTACAGTGGCTACTACGGTACAGCACAGTGGGAAATACTTTATCAGCAGCGGCCGCTTAGACAGGAAACCTAAACACTTCCTTCTTGCAATCCTCGGTTCGCCTCAAGAGTTTTAGATGCAAACAAAACTGCAGCTAAAGGTCCAGAATTCCTGCAAAACGAACTAAGTTAAAATGGAATTGCAAATCCTTGCAATGAGTGAGGCTCTGGAAGAGCCTCTGCAAAAGTATTACACAAGTTTTGTGAAAAAGGAGCCAGGCGAAAAGGATAAGAAGCGCACTTTACAGTTGATGCTGAAACAGCTTCTGGAGTTTATTCACAGTCGAGACGATTTGTTTGAGAATTGCTTCATCCAAGTGGGAAGTATTGCTGACGGAACCAAAGCCGAGGCTGTCGATGAACTTGATGTACTGATCCCCTTGCGGAAGGATAAACTCCGGGTTACTCCGAATGACCAGAGTTTGAATACATTTTCCATCGATGAGTATGTCAATGGCGGGTGGAGGTGCCTTTCTCATGATGAAACTATCTCGAGGCTGTATGAATTGGTAACTGAATACAAAGAGAAATATTACAAGGACGACCCTTCCTTTGCAGGTAAAAACCTAGTTCAGCCTATCAGTGTGAAGGGTAACGAGTAAATATTTAATTTGGGCCAATTGCATTAAAATGAGTAAAACACGCGAGAATGTCGATTGACACCAAAACCTCACGGGAGGGAGAAAAATTGGCGGAGGGATCTTTTGAGAACAGATTGACCCTTTCGACTTTAGACAATATGCGGCTGAGTAAGAAATAAAGCGAACTGTTGCTCTGAAAAAAAAAGACTGGGAACCATTTTCCAGATGTCCATTTGTTTTGTGGGGGTGAACTTTTTTAAATCCTTTATTCGCCTCACTGATCGATCAGAGTAAAAATGTTACGGTAGGATTGTGCGGGTGTAATGGCCACATTTCAGATTTTCTTTGTCACGTCAGCTTTCAGGGGCCGATGAACAAATTGCAGAAAGGTAGTAGACAAACAGGAGGCTGGAAGAACACAGCAAACCAGGCAGCATGTGGAGGAAAAGAGAAGTCAACGTTTCAGGAATCTTCTCACCTCCCCCCTTCCCCCTACCACCCCACCTCCTCCCTTCCAGTTACCAACCGGGCTCATCCCTTCCATCGACCAAACAGTTCATACCTACTATCAGTGTCCACTATCACCACCTTTCCACTACCCCCACCCTTTATCTGTAGCTCCCTTACCCCCACATCCAGTCCTGAAGAAGAGTAATACCCAAAACATTGACTGCTGCAGATATTGCCTGGCCTGCTATGTTCTTCCAGCCTCCTATTTGTCTACCTTGGATACCAGTATCTGCAGTTTTTTTTGTCTCTGCAGAAAGATAGTGTTTGGCACAATGTTAAATCTGTATTTCAAAGTGAAACTTGGGGTATGAGGAAAACATAACTTATAGAGTCATACAGCATGGAAACAGGCTTTTCAGTCCAACAATTTATAACTGAACTAGTCCCACCTGCCTGTGCTTGGCCCATATCCCTACAAATGTTTCTTACACATGTACTTATCAAAATGTCTTTTAAATGTTGCAACTGTACCCGCATCCATCACTTCATCTGGAAGTCCATACTACAAACCAACCACTCTCTTAAAACAATTGCCCTTTCATGTTTTTTTTAAATCTTTCTCCTCTCACATTTAAAACATGCCCCCAGTCTTAAAATCCCCCACCTTAGGGAAAAGACACCAGCCATTCTGTTTACCCCTTATGATTTTATAAACCACTGTTTGATCACCCCTGAATCTCCTATGCTCCAGTGAAAAAAGATCCTAGCCTATCCAACCCCTCCTTATAACTCAAACTCTCCATTCTCAGCAACATCCTGGTAAAGTACTGCTGATGCTGGAGTCAGAGATAACACAGTGTGGAGCTGGAGGAACACTGCAGGCCAGGCAGCATCAGAGGAGCAGAAAAGCTGATGTTTTGGGACGGGACAAGGGTCCCAACCCGAAATGTCAGCTTTCCTGCTGCTCTGATGCTGGCTGGCCCTGCTGTGTTCCTCCAGCTGTCCTGACCCAAAACGATAGCTTTCCTGTTCCTCTGATGCTGCCTGGCCTGCTGTGTTCCTCCAGCTCCACACTGTTATCAACATCCTGGTAAATCTGTTCTGAACCCTCTCCAGCTTAATAATATCCTTCCCATAACAGAGCAAAAGAAAGTGAAAGCTATAAATAGATCATTTAACAATAAGCAATTATGAAGAAAACCACTAGAATGTGACATTAAGGGTGTCACAGTGGCTGAGTGGTTAGCACTGCTGCCTCACAACACCAGGGATCCAGGTTTGATTCCAGTCTTGGGTGACTGCGTGGAGTTTGTATTTTCTCCCATGTCTGCATGGGTTTCTTCCCACAGTTCAAAGATGTGCAGGTTAGGTCGATTGGCCATGCTAAATTGCCCATAGTATCCAGGGATGTGCAGGCTCCGTGGATTAGCCAAGGAAATTTCGGGTTACAGGGATAGTGTAGGGAGGGTGGGTCTGGGTATCTTGCTGTTCAGAGGGTCGTTGTGTATTTGTTGGGCCAAATGGCCTGCTTCCACACTGTTGGGATTCTATTATCCTAAGTACCAGAACTAACCAATAAAATGATTTTCGTCTTTTCACATGAAGAATAGCTGGAGGTAGAAGCTGACTAGGTCCCAGTCCCAGGTAATTGCTAAGTAGTTGGATCCAACTATCACTGACCTTGTGCCTCTCGGGACACACACTCCAAGCTGATCTCAGCACACTTCACGTGAGGCTGGGAGTGAAGCAAGTTGCCTTTGAGCCTATGTATTCCTCCTGTCCCAGCCCAGTATGTGCATAGGTTTTAGGGGAGTGAGCTGGAGATGGCAGGGGAGGGTGCATATATGTGTCTAGCACCAAATCTCTCTCACACAGATACACAGAGTCATTCTCTCACACACACCACACAAACAATCACACACATCTTCACATTCACATAACAGACTCACATGGACAGATTCACACATTTGCTCAGATATACACTAAAATAAGGTGACAAACAAATAGACTGACTCCCACAAATAGACAAACCCACTCACACACATGCAGCCTCATTCACTCACTTAGAGACTCACACAAGCAGACTCACATGAGATTTAATCATACACACAGACACATTCACTCTCACACACAGGCACTCAGTCACAAAGACCAACTCACTCACACAATGAACACAAACAAACTTACTTTACACACCCATTCACTCATAAACATACACATACAAACATCTTTCCACCTATTTGAGTGTCAATTGCAAACTTGCTGACAGTACATTCATTTTCCTCATTCAAGTTATTAATTTATATCGTAAGTAATTGTGACAGTAGCACTGATCCCCGTGGCACTCCGCTTGTTACAGGTTTCCAGCCTGAAAACTACCCCCTATATCAACTTTCTGTCTTCTATTAGTTAGTGAAGCCTTTGTCCATGCTAATATACTACCTCCAACACCATGGGCTTTTATCTTAACACAAACGCCTTCTGAAAATCCAAATATATTACATTTACTGCTTCCCTTTTATCTAACATTCTAGTCAACATCATGGTTTCATGTTATATTAAGTGAGGTTTATGTGTGATATCTCATTGAATGTGCCTTTTGGAAATCCAAATGGATTATATCTACTAGTTCCCCATTATCTATCCAGCTTGTTACCTCCTCAAAGAATTCTAGTAAATTGGTTAGGTATGATTTCCCTTTCATGAAGCAATATTGACTCTGCTTGATTCGACTGTGGATGGAATCTTGTAGGGGCCTAAGCGATGTGGGCTATGGCAAGGTTTGTGGCAGAATTGAGTGAGCTGTCAGGCGAGACCTATGTTAGTATTTGGAGCAACTCACTACATCTTTTATGCATTTGCCAAGCAGGGGGCTGTGTTTCTCACTAGGCAGCAGTGAGTTGCCAATTAAGAGGGATTATAGCTCGTTAAATATTTTATCAATGTTGCAACTTGCCCCAATAAATTTCAATTTCCTATTTTAACAAACAAGCTACACATTGAGAATTCTTGACAAGAAAGTCAGAGCAGGTACCTGGTGACTACAGCTCACGGCTGGTTGTGAGGAGCCTCTTTGTGACTTATTACCAAACAGCATCACAGGGCTTAATCCATGGCCACCAGCTGAAAGCTCCCCCCATCCACAGGTATTTGGCCACCCCTCATGACTGTTGTGGCACCTCTCCAATCCACTCACGGAATGCTGAGGAAACACAGACCCGCATTGCAGGGCATATCAGCAACTAACATTGAAATGCTGCAGCAAGAACTCTTGAATTGGATCAGGCTGTATCCCAGCTGTCTTACTGTGTACTCACAAAATTCTCACCTCCATGTTCATAGTATTTCTGCCTTGTCTTGATAATTATCTCAGTCTCCCACAACCTGGCAGGTTGCATTTCTGCTTTGCAGTGCTCAGTCAAAGGGATGCACATCTTGCTGTCTGGCGGCTTACTCAGCAAACACACTACATGGCAAATGGGACCAGATTAATTTAGGACATCCGGTCGGCATGGACACATTGGACCAAAGGGTCTGTTTCCTTGCTCTACAGCTGTATGACTCTATGTGCAGCAAGCAAGCAGCAATGTCTCAAAGTCTTTGGGGAATCATTCTCCCCATTTTACAGGGAGGCATCCATCAGTCAGGGGAATTGACATAGTAAGCCAAGGGCAGACCTGATACCAATCCAGGGATTGGCCATTGTCAGACATCCCATTGGGATGCTCTCAAGTAGGGGCCCCATGTCTGGATGATGGTTAGTCCTGTAGCTTCCTTGCTGCCAATCTGTGGGTTAGGTCTGATGCAGTCAGGGAGAGGTGCAGGTATCACTCGGGGTCTGGGTGCATCTCCTCAGGGCTGCCTGGTTAGGTCAGTCAAGAGGGAGGCCAATCTGTCCATCCAGAAATGAAGTGGAAAGAGTGTTAAAAAGGCTGACAAGGAGGCGGTTGCTGTGGGAAGGAAACTCAAGAACCATTGATTGGGATTGGGGACTGCAGGCTGGAGGGGGAGGACAATGCCAATTGTGAAGGAGAGCAACTGTGTTTGCAAGTGGGGAATACAGTACAGCACAGATGGGAAACAGGTAAATGTGGAAACGGGGTTGATCTATGGTAAGGAGCACCCTGGCTCCAAGGCAGAGGCAGTGTATGACCACAGCTGGCGTGGGCACTTATGTAGTAGGGGTTTGGAGGGAATGGGAGTGTGGAGAAATGACTGTCATTCAGATCTGAATTTCCTGTTATATTATCTTTACTGTTATATATATCTTTCTGAAAGTGTCATTTATTAGGATGATTGACTTGCCTGTAGATTATCCATCTGATGTCTTATGTATTTAACTAATAATGAACTTGTGTTAATAGTCAGAAAAAAGACGGTCACAGCTGCAGCTTTGCCTCTGAAGATTGACTGGATAAAAATTGATATGGTGCTTTGCATTAAAAATCCCCTTCAGTTCTCTGATGTGAAATGGCCTTTTCCAAAATGGCTGAATGGTCAGTCCAAGTGGCTGACCTATCAACAACAAGAATCTGTCAGACAAATGGGAATAGACATGACATGTCATGGAATACTCTGGAGGTAAATGAAGTAATTGTATTTGCCACATCAAAGTTTGTTTGATTAGACTGAAAATAGTAAATTGGTGATGTTATAAGAAATAAGAAAAACATAACCATTAGTCTGATAACTTTTGCACTGTGCACACTGGGAGATTACTTGCTATAATATTTGTAAATAATAATAATAATGGTGATTATGTGAACATTTTGAACTACGTCCACTCAAATATATGAAAATCACTCTGTAGAGGCACTATACACTTTGTGTTGATTCTGGAGAATCCACTTGGCGCTGTGTAACATCATCAGAAAATAAAAATGTAAGATATGGAAGCAGGAGTACACCATATGGCTCCTCAAACCTGCTGTCGTTCAATACAATCATGACCAATCTTCTGGTTCAACTCTGTTTTCCCATCAATATCCTTTGTTTCCGTTAGACATCAAAACTCTGACTCGGTTTTAAATAGACTCAATAACAAAGCATCCATCAGCTCTGAGGTAGACCATTCCAAAGATTTCTTACCCTCTGAATGAAAAAAATTCTCATCTTTGTCATAAATCAGTCCCTTATCCTGAGACTTTGCCCCATTTTCTACATCCCACTCAAGCTTTCAGTGTCTACCTTGGCAAACCCCTTCACAATATTGTATGTTTCACTGAGATTGCCTTTCATTCTTCTAAACTCCGGAGAATATAGCCCAATTCACTCAACCTTTCATAAGAGGATAACTTTCTCATCACAAGAATCACTCAAGTGAGCCTTCTCTGTAACAACTCCAAGACGGCTGTATCCTTCCTTGGATATGGAGACAAACCTTGGTATTGTTCCCCCAGTGTGGTCTCAGTGTAGCCCTATACAGTTGTGAGAATACTTAATTATTCTGTTACGATCCCAGAGAAGATTGCCAAATTTATATCATGAGCCTAGATGAGACTGCTAGATTTATTTTCCAACTTGGTTAGAGATTAAGAACTTTCTTCGTCCAAAGTCGGCAAAGGTTGAAATCCCAGATACTTACTAAAAAAAGGAACATGTTTTTGAACAAACAAAGTAAATATTACAAGCAAATGATAAAAAGTAAAACAATGTACATGTGCAACTTATAGTCTAACATCAGAATTAGCATGAGGTAAATATGTGTTAACAAAGAAACTCTGATTGAATACATAAATCACAAAGTATATCAAATAGTAGGCACAATCAAAACAGATTTTGTGGATTTCTCAGCAAGCCACCCAGATTTAGTGACCCTGTGGGACACCAAATCTCTTTAAACTTTTCCTCCTTCATGGAGGGAATATCACATCTTCAATTTCAAAGATCTAGCCTCTGAATCTCTTAAAGAGACTTGATCACAGTCTGTCTCAATGACTGTGCAGGTCGTTTAGTCCAGTCTCTTCTCTCGAGAGCATATTCCTCAAGATACCTGAGAATGCAAGTTTCCAATGATCAGTACAATTCCCACATTTTACCAAATAGTTAGTTTCACCAAGCTACTGCTGCCCATGAATTCTTGGGCTTGAAGATCCAGATTCCTTGGTCTTCTTTGCCAAATGAGCTGACCTAATTCTATACTCAGAGGCTAATCACAAGCACAGCCCCAGCTCTTCAGCCATGCGATTGCCAAAAACTGCACAGACTCCCAGCTAATCAATATTTTCTCCCAAGGCTGCATCCCATTGGACTTCACAAGGCTGCAATCCAGTAACTAATTACAGGCTCAATTCCAGCTCTCTAACTTCTCTGAGCAGAACCTTACTCCCAAGGGCTGCCTTTGCCCCAACTACAATGAGCCAGCTAACAGCAATACTTTGGCAAAATGGATTATCTTTTCTGACTCTGTCTCACTTACTGGCTGATCCTTGAATTATTGTTTAGTAACCCTTAAACTGTTTAAAATTATCTATTGAAACCTTCCCAAAGCATTCTACCTTTATTACTGAGCGGAATGAAATTTTAACAATTACAGCTGCCAACTTCAAACACATAGAACAGAACTGATTTATTGCAATTCCCATATTCAAATCCCTTTGCAAAAAAGGCCAACATTTCATTTGTCTTTCTAATTGGTTGCTGTTCCTGCATGTTAACTTTCTCCATTCCTTGAACAAGTAAACAAAAGAATCTACAAGCATCAACATTTTGAAATTCAACACCGTCTAAACAAAATCTGCTTTTCTATGCTTACTGCCAAAGTGAATAACCTCAAGTTACAATCAGTTCATGGCCCTCTGTAAATACTTTGGGTTATTCTATTTTACTTCTTTTGTGTAATAAACTTCTGTTTTATTGTCAATCAAATCTCCACATTGTGTCCTTGAGTTTCAGTGAAAGACCACCTCATCAAATAAAAAAAAACAAAATATGATTTATCAAACCAAACTGCAGTCTGGATTCTGACTTCTCCAGTGATAAAATCATATGGCATCATAACAGTAACAGATAGGAATACGAAGTGAGTCCCAAAAAAGATAAAAATTAAACAAATTATAGTCTCTGAGTCAACCATGAAAAGTAGATAGATTATTGTGACCATTTCAGTGGATGTTACCAGTAGTATTGATATTGGAAGTTGAACAGTTGATTTTGAGATTCTTGGCTTTGTAAGCTGACTGAATTCTTTAGTCCTGGTACCTTTCAACAGACACTGGCTGGCAGCTCACATAGTGAGTTTTTATTTACTTTTTTACCTGCATTGCAGGGCTGTTTAATGATGGTTCTAAAAGCTTTGATCTTCACAACCCATCAGTCCACATACTAGGACATCAGACCATTAACAGACACAAACCAAAGTTGAAGCTTGTTTTTATCTCCATTTTACATAGCTTTTTGCCATCAATAAACTTGGATGCATTATGTTTAGTCTCTTTGTATAGATCTCTAACATAGATTACAAATAACTGAGGCCCCAGCATGGCTTCTTCTGACAGTTCAAGAGCTACAGTCTTCCAAATTGGATGCATCCTGTTCACCCTACTTTCTACATCCTGTCATTAACCAATCCTCCATTAGTGATAATACATAACCCCAGCTCCATTAGCCCAAGTCTTACCTTATATCAGTGTGATTATGGTTATTGGTCATGATAATAGTGAAAATAAGTTTTAGTTACTACATCAACAATGTTGCATGCAAAGTTTATCACAATGTTAGTTAAAGTAATTTAAAAACAATTTTTCCCATAAACATATGGATCTTTATTCTTTTATGGGATGTGGAGTTGCTGGCAAGATAGGCATTTGTTGCCTATCCCTAACTGCCCTTAAACTGGTTTATTCAACTATGTCAGAGGACTCTTCAGAGTCAATCACATTGCCGAGTCTACGGAATCATACATGGATGAGGATGGCAGACTTCCTTCTCTAAAGGACATTAGTGAGCCAGATGAGTCTCTACAACAATCAACAATGGTTTTGTGGTCACAAAGATGAGCTTTTAATTTTGGATTCATTAATTGATTTTGATTCTGCCAGTCGCATTGGTGGATTTAAACATGTGCTACAGACCATTACGGTGGACCTTTAGTTTACGGTCCATCGGCATTACCAGTACCTACCACTGCCCATAAATGGGTGCTAGAGTACTGGATGTTATGAGAAAATAATTTAGAATAACTTGCATTTAATTTAGGAAAACATCCCAAGGCCATTCATATTTGCACAATAAGATCTATTTCTCATCCTTTTGCTACTCCTCAAATACATCTTCTAAAAACACATTTTCACATGTACACTGATGACACTCAGAACCACTCACCCCTCCACTGTTTCTAAACTGTCCAGTTGCCTTTCCAACACCTAATACTGGTTGAGCAGAAATGTACTCCAGATCATTATTTGGAAAATCGAAGCCATTGTCTCCCAACGCTGCCACCAACTCTGATCTCCAGCTATCAAGTTTATCCCTTTCCTGAACAATTGTAAGAGGCTGAGCTAGACTATGTGTAATTCTGGTGTCATATTTGATTTCAAGATGAGCCATCAACCACATACCATCACTAAGATCACCTGTTTCCTTCTCCATAATGTAATTGTACCCCAGACTGCATCAGGGCATCTGTTCCTGAAAACCTCATCCACAGCATTTGTATCTCTACACATGACTGTTCTAACTCCTAACTGGCTTCCCAAGTTCCATTCCCTGCAACTTTAAGTCAGCTAAACTTTGACGTCTATATTCTACTTTGCACCATTCATCCGTGAGATCTGTTCTAGTTGACCTACATTGGCTCCCTGTTAAGCAACACTTCTCTCATCCTGGTTATCAAATCCTTTTGCTCCAAATGTCTGTTATCTGTTCCAGCCATACAATCCTTCTCTAATTCTGGTCTCGTGAGCACCTCGATTTTAACTGCTCCACCAGTAGTAGCCATATCTCTGGCAGCCAGAGACCTGAGTGTTGGAGTTCTCTCCATAAAACACTGTGCCTCTGTCTCTGTTTTAAGAAGTTGTGCTGTTGACCAATCTTGTGACCATCTGTCCTAGTATCTTCTTACGTTACTTTGTGTCAAAATTTGTTTTTGGATATTTAGACTGAGGATATTTCAGTACATTATATTGCAGAGCTGGGTAGGAGGGTGAACTGTGGGGAGGATGCGAAGATGCTTCAGTGTGAGTTGGATAAGTTGAGTGAGCGGGAAAATGTATGGCAGATAACGTGGATAAATACGAGGTTATCCACTTTGGGAGCAAAAACAGGAAGATATGTTATTGTCTGAATGGTGATAGATGGGGAAAGGATGCATTGAGACCAGGGTGTCCCTGTACACCAGTCGCTGAAAGTACGCATACAGGTACAGCAGGCGGTGAAGGTAGCAAATGATATGTTGCCCTTCATAGCGAAAACATTCGAGTACAGAAGCAGAGATGTCTTTCTGCAATTGTACAGGGCCTTGGTGAGATCGTACCTGGAGTATTGTTTGCAAATTTGGTTTCCTTATCTGAGGAAGGATGTTCTGGCTATGGAGGGAGTGCAGCAAAAGGTTAACAAGATGATTCCTGGGATGGTAGGACTGATGTGTAAAGACTGGATTGTTTAAGCCTATATTTACTGGTGCTTAGAATAATGAGGGGTAATCTCATAGAATCTATAAAATTCTCACAGGACTAGCCTCAATAAATGCAGGAAGGATGTTCCCAATGACCAGGGAGTCCAGAGCTAGGGGTCACTATACAAAGATAGGTGGTAGGCCATTTAGGACTGTGATGAGGAGGAGAAATTTCTTCCGCACATGAGCACAGAAAGTGGTTGAGGCCAATTCATTGAATGAATTCAACATGAGTTAGATATACGTCGTAGGGCTAAAGAGATCAAAGGGTGTGGGGAGAAAGTGGGAACAAGACACTGAGTTGGATGATCAGCCATGATCATATTGAATAGTGGAGCTGGCTCAAAGGGCCAAATGGCCTACTTCTGCTCCTAAGTTCTATGTTTCTACATCAAAGCCACTTTATAACTTACAGTTTTTTTTGTTGTCATGGTCTGTGTGTAAAATACTGTATTAATCAGAAGGTATATTTGCACTTACTGAATACCCAGCAGTAGCTATATAGTGCTAGGTTTTCCTTACTTAGTTAACTCCAAATGAATCTGAAGCAAAAGCTCTTGAACCCAAGGTTATTTCAGAAAGGTGGCAGAGATCTGAGATACTGCATATCCAAAAACAGGAAAGACAGTTCAAGAATGAGAATTATAAGATAGCAGTTGAGGTACTTTTTTGCAGAAAAATCTGCACAAATGTGTTAATTCTTCCTCGGTACATCATTAACTGGGGTATCATAGCTGGGGTGGTGGGTTGGGGAATGAAAAAAAACATAGGTATTTAATTTAACCTCTTTGAAATTTAGGACACTGTAGACCACCCTATTCTGCTCCAACATGTCTGTTTTCTAGCTGTGTCCTCATTTGCTTCTAATCTTTACCAAATGATCACAGCCCAAGTACCTTCAGTAATTGCAAGGATTATAAAATGTATGTTACAGAAACAGATCACTCAGCCCAACTAGCCCACACTAGTGTTCATGCTACACCTGGGTCTCTTTAAATCCTGCTTTGTTATTCTGTTTCATGATTGGTTACTCCTTCTGTCTTTTGGGTCTCCCAAGGAGACACTTCCTACTCCTCATCTACATACTACTCCTAAGTAACACTTCACAGGGATGGAGTCAGGACACTGAAGACACTCAGTTCTGCACCTCTCTTAATCTCTTCACTGCCTCTGTGTTGTAGGACACATGACAGCCCTTTTGCTCAACATAATGAGTTGCAATTACCTCCAGCTAGAAATTGAAAAGTCTGAAACTCTAGTCATGGTCAACACCACAAATCCAAACACAACAGGATAAATTCAAACCTTTCCCCAAATACTGGCTCAGATTCAATCAAATGTGTTAAATCTAAAACTCTCAAAACTAAATTGTGATCATCAAAAAGACTGTCTACTCACGTCTTCATAACTTTGCCAATCCCCTCTGTCTTCGCATATCTCCACTAGAGTTTCCATCACATTGCAATGTTAGCTCCCATCAACCACCCTCCATAAACTCAACTCATCTAACTAACCATATCTTATTAGCACCAGTCTCAGTCACTCAATATTCTCACTAAAATATGTTTGACGCCAACCCTCCAATACTGCATAAATTTCTAATTCTCATATTTACACCCTTTCCTAACTCTATACTTTCTCTAGGCTATAATTCTCATTTCCCACAAAATCTACACCCTTACAACACTGACCTTGTGAATCTTCTCTCCTACTACCTAGCTAGGTTCTATGGTATTGAGTCCACATCCTTAATCCCCTCTTCCCTATTATTTCACCCTTTTAACATTCTCTTTAAAAATAACATTTTAAGCTTCACTTTTGTTCAAGGTATATCCTTATTTGCCTTAGGATCTATTTTGATTACTCCTTTGCAAAATACTTTGTGTTTTTGTTTTTACATTTTGGGTACTAAAAAAAATGCAAGTTATTGTTGTTATTGACTCTTTAATCTTAAAAATGTAGGTAATTAACACATTCAAAGACTGACTTTGTGGTGACATTAATTAGAGATTGATTAATGCCACACTTACAGAACCAAATTATGTAGTCATTCAGTAAACAGTTATAACCAGATGATACATATTGCAAAGTTACCACTGGCGACACGGTGGCACAGTGGTTAGCACTGCTGCCTCACAGCGCCAGGGACCTGGGTTCGATTCCAGCCTCGGGTGACTGTCTGTGTGGAGTTTGCACATTCTCCCCGTGTCTGCGTGGGTTTCCTCCCACAGTCCAAAGATGTGCAGGTTAGGTGGATTGGCCATGCTAAATTGCCTGTAATGTTCAGGGAGGTAGAGGGTGTATATTAGGTGGGTCATAGGGGGATGGATCTGGGTGGGATGCTCTGAGGTTTGGTGTGGACTTGTTGGGCCGAAGGGCCTGTTTCCACACTGTAGGAATTCTAATTGTAATTTTTGTTTCAAAAGGCCATCCTTCTCAAGGATCGATGCTTATTTAATTGGTAAAATTGATGCAAAAGTGGTTATTGGAAAAAAAGCCTTCAAAATCTTTAAATTTCTCAATGGCTACTATTGGACAGTGGATCAATTATGCGAAAACTACCAGGGAAAGAGCCGACCTTTTCTTGGGTCCTTCATGATGAAGGTAGGTTTTTCACTCATTTTATACTTTAATTTACAAGCCACCTTGTTCATATTCTCACTGTTTCTCTCCTTTGCAGATTCTCTATTTACATGCAAGGGAAAAGTATCCAGAATCTCATCACTGGGACACACTGGGAAGGTCATTTTGCAACTTCTTGGATGTTTTAAACCAATGCTGTAATGAAAAGTGCCTGAATCATTATTATCAAACTAACAACAACCTCTTTGAACATGTTGCTGATAAAACCTTCCTATGGTTACAAGAAAAAATTCGCAATATTCTAGAAAATCTAGAAGAAGAGCTTTCCTGAACTGTTTGGAAGAAAAAAGAACAGAAAGATTTAATTAAATACCAGGACAAAAGGAATGCATTATACTTTAATAATTTATTTGCTTCAATTAACTAACTTGTTAACTAATAGTTAGTTTGTTCTAAACTAATAGCTTTAACTAATTTGCTTGAATTAAATATTTTGTTTGCAATTTGTAAACCAACGGCAGCTAGAACTGCCTTAGGCATTACCCTCCACTCGTACACCTTAAAGTGAAAGTAAAGTCACCATAGTTTTACCAGGCCATAGAATTGCTACCTCATTAAGGAGATGGCTGTTGGTGGTTTAACATGAGGATCACCACACCTCAGGTGGGGGGAGAGGCTGACAAGGAGAGTCCTTCACAGTAACCTCCACCATTGTAGGAATTGAAGTCATGCTGCTGGTATCATTCTGCATTGCAAACCAATTTTCCAGTCAACTGAGCTAACCAGTCCCCTTATCTTAGTCATAAAATCCCTACAGTGCGGAAGCAGACCATTCAGCCCATCAAGTCCACCCAGACCCACACCCTCATATCCTTGTAACCCCGCATTTCTCATGGCTAATCCACCTAGCCTAGGTATCTCTGGACACTATGGGTAATTTAGCATGGCCGATCCACTTAACCTGCACATCTTTGGACTGTGGGAGGAAACTGGGGCACCCAGAGGAAACCCACGCAGACTCAGGGAGAACATGCAAACTCCACACAGACAGTTGCCCGACGGTAGAATTAAACTCGGGTCCCGGGCACTATGAGGCAGCAGTGCTAACCACTGAGCCACCGTACTGCCCCAGCTGTTTTAGTTCTGATAATTACTAAAGAATACATAAAGTCAGTATTACAGCTCATAATTGGGAGAATTTCTATATTAGTTATCACCCAAACCCCAATGTGGCCATTTGTAAAATGCTTCTTGTGTATTATACATCAGGCTGCATTTTTCTGCAGCATTTCAAATCCAACATTGGGGTTTATTTGAGGCCTGAACCCAAAATAAGTCTTCAAAGTGCCCAAAGGTATGATTTTACCTGAGGCGTGCTCCTAATTGGGCTGTTGTACTGTTCTATTTCTTTCTTTACTTTGAGCACAATCAACAATTTAACAACACCATAATCAGATCTTTATCTTTAATAAGCTCATGATACAAAGTTCAATGAGATTACTCAATTCAATCAACTAATATGATTCCACTTGATTAGATGTGTTTTATTGTTGAGTGGGTGGCTCAGAGGACAGGACCATGTTTTGTCATTTTCAGACTGACAACAGTGTTTGATCAAAATACATACTAATTTGATGTGATCTTTGCACAAGATGCATGCTCACACCAAATTACAATACATCAAAAGAAAAACTATGCAGGTTTCAGACATTGTGCACCCAAGAAGATATACTTGTTTTCATCTCAATCTCTCTCAATGCTTCCATTTTTATTACTATAAATATGTCCAGATAACATATTCCAGAACTCTAAAACAAGAAAAAGATCCTAAAGACCTTTCAATTCCCTCAGCTTCTCAATCTTACCGAAGCATTCCTATTCAGCAGAAGTGAGAGCTGTTTTCACTTACAATGTGCTGATCCCATTAACAACCCAGGCATTGAGACTGAGAATTTGCATATCCATATCCATGTCCACATTTTCTGTTCAATCAAGGATAGCATGGGTGGAAGCCCAATGAGAGGGCAGTCAGCAGCCCCGTGACAAGAGGTTGGTGCTGCTGAGGCAGAAGGGTGAACATAACACTGACCAAAAACCAACTGAAAATTTAAAATGTAAAAGAGTACCCATAGGTGTTATGCCCATTTGTGTAGGGAGGAAAACCTACTATAGGAGTTGTTAATGATCTGGTTGCAGCCTTCTTAACCTAGTGGTTCATTCATTGAACCTTGCAGTGAGAGGCAGTACCACTTGACCTCTGGTCTGTCCACAGAAGGTCACTTCTACGTTGCTGCCAGCCTTTGGACTCACCAAAGGTCCACTCGGATGGGATGAAAATGCCCATAATTGCAACCTTCATTGAGTTCATTTGCTGTCCACCTTTGTGGGTAGTTCACATGGCAGCTACCTCTACAAACTGACTGACAGGCAGGACAGCAGAATGGGGATTCCACAGCATGCTCAACTGTTTATTTCCCAGTGACACCACCTTCCTCTCCCCACCACAATCTGATACCTGAGGCTACATGAATTCTAGCCATTTTCTTTCACACAGTAATACTAAATTATTACAGCCTTTGTCAAAAAAAAAGGACCAAAGAACTGAACTCCAGAGATGAGGTAAGAATGACTGCTGTTGAAATCAGGTTTGACTGAACCTGATGCCTCCACAATCTCATTAGTTATCTCTTTACTCAGTTACATCAGGGAACCCAAGCAATAGGAATTGGGGTAAAACTCTCTGCTGGTTGGAGTCATACCTGGCACAAAGGAAGATGGTTATGGTTGATGATTAGGCATCTCAGTTCCAGGACACTTCTTAGAATAGCATCCTCAGCCAAACCATCTTCAGTTACTTCATCCGTAAATGTTCCTCCATCATTAGATCAGAAGTGGGGTTATTTGCTGATGATTACATAATGTTCAGCACCATTCTCAATTCCTCAGATTCTGAAGGAGTATATTTCCACATAGCAAGACATGGACAACATTCAGGCTTGGCCTGAGAAGTGGCAACCAACAGTTGCGCTGCATAAGTTGCTAGGTGATGACAATCTCCAATAAGAGAGAATCTAACGGTCTTCCTTTGACATTCAACGTCTTTACCATCATGGAATCCCCTACTATCAATATTCTGGGGGCCACCTTTAACCAGAAACTGAACTGCAGCTCGGTCACTGTGTGCTCAGTGACGCGAACCAAGTTTGTGGACTGGATGAGGGTGCATCTTTGGGCACTTCACTTACTGTCTTAGCACTTACTCTGAGCCAACCTGGATGCTCACGACATCCCTGTTTTACAAAGTATTGCCTTGCCTTGTCTTTTTATGCTTTGCCTCCTCAGCTAGAAGTTACACTGATATCATCAGATAGCATTATATACCTTCTCTGTCTAACAGGTTTATCCTGGAATATTGATGCCCAACTTCTGATACCCTATACTGCAAACAGAACTCTAAACTGCACTGCAGCATTGCAATCTCTGAGATTGTCTGGCACCCTTGATCTTGAGCCGTTCTGACTAGGTCAAAAAACCAATGATTTATAAGGAAACTATGTTGTCAATTGGTTAAGTATTAGGTAATAACAATCAAAACAAGAAAACACAATACTGCAAGCAATTTCGAAAGTAACACTTACCGACATGAATATAACTAAACAAAAATTATGTCATTCCTGTGAGAATATACAACACTTTTCATAGCGTCATTATTTAGATAGTGAATGCTGCTACATGATGCCACTCAGACAATTGAAGTAAAACCCAAAAAAATGGGGCAACAAAGAAATTAATGTATCAAAATAAAACAGGGAAATAATAGAAGATAGTTTATGACTAATTAGCAAAACCAAATTGTTTCATGTGAAATAATAAACAAGGTAACAGCAAACTGTGAGTCAACTGAAGATAAATAGAATGTTACACTGTATTTAAGAAAGGTGGGAGTGAACAAACACTTAAACATAGGTTTGTCAGTTTAGGATCAATTGTTTTGACCTTTTCTGAAGAAGGGTCTAGGCCCAAAATGTCAGCTTTCCTGCTCCTCTGATGCTGCTTGGCCTGCTGTGTTCATCCAGCTCTACACCTTGTTATCTCAGATTGTCCAGCATCTGCAGTTCCTACTATCTCTGATCAATTACTGCCCCATCAGACTACCCTCAATCATCCATCAAATGATGGAAGGTGTCATCAAAAGTGCTATCAAGCAGCACATGCTCAGCAATAACCTGCTCAGTGACACTCAGTTTGGGTTCTGCCAGGGCCACTCAGCTCCTGGCCTCATTATAGCATTGGTTCAAACATGGGCAAAAGAGCTGAATTCCAGATGGGAGTGACAGCCAAGTCAACCAAGTGTGGCATCAAGGAGCCACAGCAAAACTGGAATCAATAGGTTTCGGGGGAAAACTCTCTACTGGTTGGACTCATACCTGGCACATAGGAAAATGATCATGGTTGTTGCAGGTCAGTCATCTCAGCTTCAGGATGTCTCTGTAGGCGTTCCTCAGGGTAACATCCTAGGCTCAACCATCATCAATTGCTTTATTAATGACTTTCTCTCCATCATAAGGTCAGAAATGGGGATGTTCGCCAATGATTATACAATGTTCAGCACCATTCATGACTCCTGAGATACTGAAGCAGTCCATGTTCACATGCAACAAGATCTGGACAATATCCAGCCTTGGGCTGACAAGTGGTATATAACATCAGTGCCACACAAATGCCAGGCTATGACCATCACCAAAAAGAGACAATCTAACCATCGTCCCTTGACATTGAATGAGTCCCCACTATCAACATCTTTGGGGTTACCATTTACCAGAAACTCAACTGGACTCACCACATAAACGCAGTGCCTATAAGAGCAGGTCAGAGGCTAGGAATACTGTGGCAAGTAATTCACCTCCTGACTCCGCAAAGCCTGTCCACTATTGACAAGGCACAAGTCAGGAGTGTGATGGAATACACCCCACTTGCCTACATGAGTGCAGCCCCAACAACACGCAAGAAGCTTAACACCATCCAGGACAAAGCAGCCCGCTTGATTGGCACCTCATTCACAAGCATCCAGTCCCTCCACCACCAATGCTCAGTGGCAGGAGCATGTATTATTTACAAGATGCACTGCAGAAATTCACCAAAGATCCTCAGGCAGCACCTTCCAAACCTATGACCGCTTTCATCTCGTAGGACAAGGGCAGCAGATACATGGGAACACCACCACCTTCAAGTTCCCCACCAAGCCACTCACCATCCTGACTTGGAAATATATCACCATTCCTTCAGTGTTGTTGGGTCAAAATCCTGGAATTTGATCCCTAATGGCATTGTGGGTCAACCTCAGCAGGTGGACTGCAGCAGTTCAAGAAAGTAGCTCACCACCACCTTCTCAAGGGCAAGTAGGGACGGGCAAGAAATGCTGGCCAGCCAGTGACACCAAAGTCCCACAAATGAATTAATTTTGTTTTAAGTTGTTGGGCTTGACCTCCCTTGACAATGCCATGCTGCCTCAACCCTGCTTTACAATGCACTTCCAAGTACTCTGCAATCTCATCCTTAATAATGGACTCTGAAATCTTACCACAGCTGACAACGGGCTAACCAGCCTATGTTCTACCTCCCTTCCTTCTTAAACAGGGGTGTACATTAGCCATTTTCCAGTCCTCTGGGACCCTCCCTGACTCCAGTCATTCCTGAAAGATCACCCTTAATGCCTCTACAATCTCCTCAGCCTTCAGAAGTCTGGGGGATGTAGTCCATCTGGTCTGGTTGGTTTATTCATCTTCAGGCCTTTCAGCTTCCCCAGCACCTTCTCCTTGGTGAGGACAACTACATTCACCTCTGGCCCTGACTGTCTTGGAAGTTTTGCTATGTTATTTGTGTCTTCTACCATGAAAACTGATGCAAAGTACTTATTCAGTTCCTCCACCATTTCTTTTTGCCCCATTACTACTTCTCCAGCCCCATTTTCCAGTGGTCCAATGTCCACTGTTGCCTCTCTCTTACCTTTTATATATCTAAAAAAACTCTTGCAAGCTTCTAGCTGGCTTACCCTCATATTTCAACTTCTACCTTCATTTTTTTATTTAGTTATCTTTTGCTGGTTTTTAAAGGCTTCCCAGTCCTCTGGCTTCTCAATAATTGTCACCACATTGTATTCTTTTTCCTTTGCTTTTATGATGTCCTTGACTTCCCTTGTCAGCCATGGTTACCACATCCTCCCCTTAGTATGTGTCTTCTTCCTTAGGATGAATTTCTGCTGTGTCTCCTGAATTACCCCCAGAAAGTCCTGCCATCGCTGCTCCACCATCTTCCCTGCTAGGCTCCCCTTCCAAACAATTTTGGCCAGCTCTTCTCTCATGTCTTTGTAGTTCCCAATACTCAATTGTAATACCATTACATCTGATTCAAACTTCTTCCTCTCAAACTGCAGATTGAATTCTGTCATATTATGGTCACTGTCCCTGAAGGGGTTCCTTCACCTTAAACTTCCTAATCAATCTGCCTCATTACACATCACCAAATCCAAAACTGCCTGTTCCCCAGTGGGCTCTACCACAAGCTGCTTCAAAAAAACCATCTCAGCTTGAAAATTTGTGGGGTGGTGGGGGACAAAATGGGAATAAAGGGTAGGTACTTTGATTGGCAGACATGTCAAGCATTTTACTAATTATTTGTTCTGGAGCTTTATATTTTCACATTCTTTTTCTTGAATGAGAGAATAGAGAGTTGTATGTTCACACTTGCAGATGACATTTAGTTAGAAGGGCAGTAACTTACGAAGATTGGAACAGAAGGTTGCAATGAGACATGGATAGACTCAGTGAACAAACAAAATGAGAAGTGATGTTTAATGCGCACAAAAGTATCATTCATTTTGAAACCATGAAAGGTAATTCAGAGAGTCTGACAAACTAGGAACTGTGGAGGAGCAGAAAGGTTTTGAAGACCAAGTAAACAAATATCTGGAGAATAGATCAAAAACACTTCACTTAGAATAATTTGAAGAATAATTCTGGTCATAAGAATTTTAGAAATGTATGAATATCTGCCAATTGTTATGGAGCGGAAATTGACTCCTTCCAAAAACTAAAACCGAAACACCCAAACAGGAGCACCTTGCCGTATAATCTCTAAAAGGAATGTGAAAAGTGGTATAACCTGCCTTTCAGCAACTTCTAGTGGTTAAATAAAATAAATCCCTGACACTCACTTTACAATCAACAAGTAACAATTTTTTAAATTTAACTCTAACAGTGAAAAAATTAACAAAATTATTAACAAACCGAATAAATTCCATCTAACTACTAACTATTCCCGAATAAAACAAGATTCTAACAGAATGCAGTTGCAATAAATATGAGTCCCACCTACATGAAATAAAACAAAATAAAGAATTTAGTCTCTCAAAATTATAGCCAGATTATGTGTCTTCCAGAATGCTCTGTGCCTCCTCTGTCAATTCTTCTGTCAGGAATATTAACTAAATGTGCTGTTGGTACCTTTGATTTTTCTTAGGTGGTGCTTTCCCTAAGTCTTACAGAAGTCTGTGAAAGCCAGTGATTCTCTCTTGAGAGCTGAGAGCTGCTAACTCAGGCAGATGGCAGTTACTTAATCTGTCTTTGCCCAACTGTCCCTTCTTCTATACCCTTGATGACATATCAATTTTTTACAATAGGATTGGTCTTATGTTGTCAAAACCATCACATTTAAATTTAATTGATTTTTGGTATCTAAGGTGCTTGGTTCAAATTGATTGGCTAAATTCAAAACTTTTTGTCTTGATAACTAAACAAAACTGCTGCTTGGTCGGCTAACTGTACAGCCTTTTGATACAAATGTTTCAATTCAGGTGCTCTCTGTACTTGCAGACTTTGAAGCTGCTCACAGATAATTTTTTTAAAAAATCTCTAAGCATAGAAAAAGCACAATCCTTTAAAGGGACCATGCAATGATTTCCCCTCTAGCATTTTACAAACACCAATATTTTACAAACACCAAATTCTAATGTCCTGCCCCCGAATCCACAAATACTCTACCCAATTTCGCAACACAATCCAAACGTCTACTTCCCCATCCTAGCCGTATTTGATTAGAAAATGAGAAATAAATAGAAATCGCTGGAAAAGTTCAGCAGGTCTGGCAGCATCTGTGGACAGAAATCAAAGCTAATGTTTCTGGTCAAGTGACTTTTCCTCAATTTCTGATTTACAGCATCTGTAGTTCTTTTGGTTTTTAGAAAATGAGAAATATTCAGTGTAAATACATAAAAAGGGATATATAATTCAGAACTCAGTCAATAAACAACATTTTGAAAATATCACATATCTCAGTTAGTTTGCAACTCACACTTGTCAGATTCCTTCCAGAACAGTGACATAAATCTAGCATTTTGAACAAAGCAGGTTACTGCAGATGCCTGTGGTGCTAATATTGTTGGGTTTACAAAGGGTAAAGATTGGTTTGGTTTTCTGTTCAGAGGATCTAAGATAGAGCTTATATATGAAATCAGTTCAAAAAACAATAGAGTTGATCTCAAAAGCAGGTTCAGTTTCTCTCCCAAAAGGAGTTCAGGACAATGCAGGGAACAGGTTACACCATCGGAAGGATTTACTTTGTACAACTCCCAAACCAGGAGAATTTGGTTAAAAATCTGTATGTCGTAAGAATTGAGAAAGTTTAGACTTCTCAGAATTGTGAAAAGTTCATGTCAGCAGTCTTCAAAAGGACCTATCAAATTGTCTCACAGTGCACAGAAAAGAAACTGTGAGGAGCCAGTTTTATAGATACTTATGGTGTTGAAATAGGAGTATAATTTTTCTGGACTTGAGTCTATAATGAATAGTGGATACAGTTTGGAATTGTATTTTGCTGTGTGTTTTAAGATCATTCTAACTATCTTCTATTCTTAGATATCTTAGTTTGTTTTCTTCTTCTGTGTAAAAATTTTCTGTTCTGTTGTTAAGGATATCCACAGCCTCGTGTGAATGTCTCAGTGATTAGCTACCATGTTAACTAAACAAAAAAAAAACACATGATCTATCATTCTGAGGTTTGACTTGTCTAACAGAATCATCAGCTGAGATTATAACAGGTAGAAGCTTGTGTGGGACTTGAATTTATTGAGTTTAACAAGGATCGGTATCTGTTCTAAAGAAATGGGCAGGTGGAGTTACTGGGCATAAGGTGTGTGTGTTGTGGTAAAGTTTATTGCATAGATTGCATTTTCAAGATGGTTTTGAATGTTGCTAAGATTTTTTTCTGGGAGTAGGAGACATAATAGCACATTATCTGAAATCTTTAACACTAAACTGAGAGCAGAAAAAATGAAGGTGGAAATAAAATCAGGATCTCACAAGGATTAGGTGCTTAAAGTGATTGCGGAACATTTAAATTAACAGGCAATTTTGAAATTAAGATATCTTAGCTGGATATGCTAAGTTTCAGTTAGAAATGAAACAACTTGTGATAGAGGGAAAGAGAGAAAAAGAAATGAGAAGATTCGAATTAGAAAAAGATAAGAACAAAGCAATAGAAAGAGACAAGAAAGAATAGAAAAGGACAATGGCGATGGTCAGAAAGTTGGAAAAAGATGTGATAGAAAATAAAATTTAAAAAGGTTGAACTCTAAATAGATTAGAAAATCACACAACATGACTTAGCCAGAGACAGGCTTAGAGCAAAGAAAGTGGAGGTTGTAGCTCGAAGGATGATTCTGATTGCAACAAAGGATTTGATTTAACTAAAAATCTGTGCTTTCTGCCTAAATTTCCTGAGGATGGAATTAATCATATTTCATTTGAAAAGATAGCTGGGCAGACAGAGTAAACAAAATATGCTTGGACCATAATGTTACATGGCGTTTTTCAGGTATGGCTACGAATTTGTAATCTGTAGACTATGAAACTGTTAAAAAGCAACACTTAATGCTTTATGAGCTTGTTCCTGAAGCTTATCAATTAAAATTTATTACTACAAGAAATAAACCTAATCAGATATTGTAGAATTTGCAAAAGGAAAAGAAATTCTGTGGGACCAGTGAAGTTAGAGAAAAACTTTGAGACCGTAAGAGAAATCATGATTATGGAAGAATTCAATTCAGTACTACAGCAAACTTCAAAATTTATTTAGGTGATTGTAAAATATAAAAGATCTGAGTAAAGATACACAAATATTAAAAAGTTCCAGTGGGTTAAAAAGACCATGGATAAGCAAAAAAAGGCACTGTGGTCCATTGTATTGATGAGGAAAATTATTAATAACGTATGGAACTTTGGTTTGACAATTATTGAAGCACCGTAAACACTTCTGGTCTCCATTTTATAACTAGGATTTAGAGGGACTGCGGAAAGTGCAAAAAAGATTCATTAGAATTATATCAGAACTGGGACGTCAAATCTATCAGGAAGTACTGGAGAGGCTGTGGTTTAGACTAATAATAAGTCTATAATACTTCTTAAATTTGGTCAATTTAGTAATCGTGCCTTCCAATTTTAGCAAGGTTAGTATAATCCTTTGTTCCATTGATGTTTGATACAGATGATCCATTCTCCAGGAGAGTATGTTAGTCTACTTGTAAATTTCGCTCAGTTGCCTGCATAAGTCATCCATTCACTTATCATATTGGAACTGGAGGGGAGCAAAGTCCTGAATGAAATGATAGATAGGGCTCTTGAAAGATGTTTAAACTACAGTGGTAAGTAAAGGACGAGTGAAGGGACCTGATGAAAATGATTGAAGTCAGAAGACAAAAAGAATTGAAGATGACAGTTACCTCAGTTTTGAAGATTTTTTTTAAGAGTTAGTCAATACATCTTCACAGCTACTCCAGGAAGCTTAATTTATAATTTTCATTTTGTAGCTGCCTGCATGTTACAACTCATAACTGATAACTTCACTGTCCATCTCTTATTGTGTTTCAAGTCTTGATTTATTTTGCTTTAATGTTTTTCCCCAATTAAAACAAATTCAATCACATAAGCCTTTCTTTGCAAATGGATCCCAATTTCTTTTCTGACATCCTATTGACTATATTGCTATATTTAGATATGCACAGTGATAAATGCATTGAGTGAGGAAGATTTGCATGTTACAGTGTAGTAAATTGTCTGTTGAAATATTTAGTTAAAAATTCAGGGATTAGATTAGAAATCAGGGAACAGAATCAAGAAATAAATGCTGTCTTAGCCAGGGAGGTCCACATGACATAAGGGATTTTAAAAAAAAGTTGGATGTGTAAATGCTCTGAAAACCATCACAATTATTTGCAAAACTGATTATTTTAAAAGATTCATAGAGTACATAAAAGGCCTTTGAGTCTACACCGACGTAACTACCACTAAAAGCACACTAATCCCAATTTCCTGCACTTGTCCGATATTCTTGAATGCTATGATATTTGATGTACTCATCCAAATATTTTTTTCAAGATTGTAAGGTTTCCAGACTCCATTACCTTCCCAAACAGTGCATTCCAGATTCCCACCACTGGCTGAGTGAAAGAGTATTTTTCCCAAATCCCCTCAACCTTTTGGCCCTTACCCTAAAACTATGCCCTCTCATGATTGACCCCTCAACCAAGGGGAGTAGCTGCTCTCTATTCACCCTGTCCATACCTCTCATAATTGTATACACTTCAGTCATGTCCCCTCTCAATCTTCTCTGCTCTAAAGAAAACATGATGTGGAGGTGCTGGTGTTGGACTGGGGTGGACAAAGTCAGAAGTCACACAGCACCAGAATATAGTCCAACAGGTTTACTTGAAATCACAAGCTTTCAGAGGACTGCTCCAACATCAGGTGGAGGGAGGCTTGTGACTTCAAATAAACTTGTTGGACCATAACCTGGTGTCATAGAATCATAGAATCCCCACAGCGTGGAAACAGGCCCTTCGGCCCAACAAGTCCACACTGAACCTCAGAGCATCCCACCCAGACCCGTCCCCTTGTAACTCACCTAATCTACACATCCCTGAACATAACAAGCAATTTAGCATGGCCAATCCACCTAACCTGCACACCTTTGGTCTGTGGGAGGAAACTGGAGCATCCGGAGGAAACCCACACCAGACATGGGGAGAATGTGCAAACTCCACACAGATAGCCCGAGGCCGGAATCGAACCCAGGTCCTTGGTGCTGTGAGGGAAGCAATGCTAACCACTGAGCCACCGTGCTGCCCCAGTGTCATGTGACTTCTGAGTAAAGAAGCAGTTCCAAGCCTAACTAGTTTATCCTTATAGCTCAATTTCTCCATCACAGGCAACATCTTGGTGAACCTTCTCTATACCCCCTCTAATGCTATCACATTCTTCCTGTAATAAGGTGAGCAGAACTGCACACAGTTGTGTGTGCAGCTGTGGCCTGACCAACACTCTGTACAACTCCAACAAGGTGACATGTCTGATGAAGGGTCTAGGCCCAAAACGTCAGCCTTTCTGCTCCTATGATGCTGCTTGGCCTGCTGTGTTCATCCAGCCCTGTACCTTGTTGTCTCGGATTCTCCAGCATCTGCAGTTCCTACTATCTCTGACATGATGGCTCAGTGGCTAACATAGCTGCCTTACAGCACTGGGACAACAAAGTGCAGGGCTGGATGAACACAGCAGGTCAAGCAGCATCATAGGAGCAGAGAGGCTGACATTTCGGGCCTAGACCCTTCATCAGACATGTCACCTTGGCCTGCTGTGTTCATCCAGCCCTGCACCTCGTTGTCTCGGATTCACCAGCATCTGCAGTTCCTACTATCACAGCACTGGGAGCCTGGATTCAATTCCTGCCTTGAGTGACTGTCTGTGCGGAGTTTCCACATTCTCCTCAAGTCTGGGAGCCACAAGAAATGGAGGGATAGGGTAGCGGGGGTGAGTTGGGTGGGATACTGTTTGGAGAGTTGGTTTGGACTTGTTAGGCCAAATGGCCTGTTTCCACACCGTAGGGATTCTATGGATTACCACCATGCTCTTATTACTGTATGCCATGACTGATGAAAGCAAGTATCCCATATGCCTTCTCAAGTATCCCACGCACTTGTTCCGTCAACTTCAGGAATCTGTGAATTATTACCCCAAGGTCCCTCTGTTCCAATGTACTGCCGTTCATTAAATACTCTTTTATCTTGTTTCTTCTTCCAAAGTGCACCACCTCGCACTTTTCAGGGTTAAATATCATCTGCCACTGGTCTGTCCACCTGACCAACCTAGATTTGCATATTTCAATAGCACTATTTTAATAGTACAATTGTAGTGCAGTAAATTCAATGAGAGATGGCACAGTGGGTATTAAGTAACACATTAACACTTGTTCAAAATTGTTATTATTTACTTATTCCTTATAATGACAAATATAAATTCCAAGTTTGACACAGCAAAATGATTTTACTGGGTAATACTTCATGCTTTTGTTTTCTCACTTGAGAGGTAACAGTATCCAGTCTTATTTATATCCCTTGCATCTTAAAGGCAGTATCTTGAGATCAAATTTCCTGTCTAAACCTAACCCTAACATTTGCAAATAAATTGCACTTTAATTTCCTAACCTCTTTTTTTCTATTTGTCATAATTGACTGAGAAAAATAGATTGCCAGCTTGCTCAACGCTGCACCACAAACTGATGATAAAAAGGTTTTTGTTTGTGTGGAATGATCTGGTTTGTCCTTGGAAATTTTGTTAGATGCAGTTTCAAATGAAGAAATTACTGCATGAAGGCTCCAAAACACAAGTTACCATGTTGCATGTTTTATTCTGTGTACTTAACTGCAACTGCACTGTTCTCATTGTGAATAATAGGATTTTTATGTACAAAGTGTGACTAGCATAGTAGAGCAGAATGTACAACATTATCTCATAACTATTTTCTGATGAAGGGTCTAGGCCCGAAATGTCAGCCTTCCTGCTCCTATGATGCTGCTTGGCCTGCTGTGTTCATCCAGCTCTACACCTTGTTATCTCAGATTGTCCAGCATCTACAGTCCCTACTATCTCTGATCTCATAACTATTGTTGTGTTTGTTTTCAATATGATACAGCAGTCCACAGTGATGCAAAGACCAAGATTCCATGACTACAGTACTAAGTTACAATTCATGAAGCAGTAACCACTCACGTTGTTTTTCAGAAGAAGCACTGTATTATCAGTGTATATTTTAATCGATCTGTGCATGCTCTGTATTGGATTCGATCTCCACGTTATGAAAATACATGAGAAGTTGCAGGGCAGGTGTTGAAATATTAAAAATTTAAATTGTTTAAGAGCATATGGTGTCACACCTTTCTGGGTAGTGAGATAAGGATGGAAAAAGCCTGGTGCAGCTGTTTGTTAAAGGATATCTGATCAAGAGCCTTTGCAAAATCAGTTGGTGATCTGGTGGTAAAACAAAAACCAAAAGAACTGTGGATGCTGTAAATCAGGGACAAAAACAAAGTTGCTGGAAAAGCTCAGCAGGTCTGGCAGCATCTATGAAGGAGAAAACAGAGTTAACGTTTCGGGTCCGGTGACCCTTCCTCAGAACAGATGATCTGGTGATGACTTTTTTCAGAAATTTTAGATTTATTACAAATAGCCAAATAGCTCAAGGCTATAACTAAGCATATTTGACTGAGGCAACAGATGGGAAAACAATTACAGGTGCATAGAATTTGATAGTCTCCAAAAAATAAGAACAGAATTGTTATGCACAGTTAATCCGCACCTGTTTCTTCCAAAGGGCGCAGTTTGCAGCCCAAAACAAAAATCGGTGTTGAGTGGCTGCACACCTGAGTACTGAAATTAAGTTCATTAAGATTAGAACCAATTAAAGCTTGCCTGTATTACATAAAGCTGGCCTCTATCTCTTAAAGGGAAAATGTATTCTGGTTGAAGCAGTGTCTAGAAAGTGAATCTTAATTATAAGAGTTTTCATTTCTATATTCATTAACAGGATGAGGGCATTGCTGGCTAGGCAGCATTTATTATCCACCCCTGATTGCCCAGAGAGCAGTTCAGAGTCAACCACATTGCTGTGGGTCTGGAGTCACATGTAGACCAGGTAAGGATGGCAGTTTCCTTCCCTAAAGGACATTAGTGAACCAGATGGGTTTTTCCCAACAATGGATTCATGGTCATCATTAGACTCTTAATTCCAGATATTTATTGAATTCAAATTCCACCAGCTGCCATGGTGGGATTTAAACCCTGCTCCCCAGAACATTATCTGGTCTCTGGATTAACAGTCCAGCGATAATACCAGTAGGCCATTGCCTCCCCTAATAGAACCATAGGTGAGAAAGCTTGCTCCGAGGTTCTAAGGGTGCACTAAAGCCTTAACAGAGGAAATAAAAAGAAGGTTCACAAGAGGCCAGGAGACTCTAAAATGGAAATTACACTGGTTGTGCTATCAAATTGCCATTTCAGTCAATACCAGTGGAATAATCCAAAGGACCTGAATGCAGTGTCACAAGAAAGTCAATGACCTTTCACAAGTGCCACATCCTTACAACTGAACTAGTCCTCTGCTAATGCTCAATTGCTACAACCTCACTTACCTGCATGGAATTTCGAACAATTATGACCGATACATAGCATTCAGAGCCTTATCTTATCCTCACACAAGTTCTACTGTAGAATACTCAGATGAGGACTTTGATGAGATGGTAAGGTTTCATGAATGGACAGTTAGAATTGTTTTACTACTGCACTCAGATTAGTTTACCATGGATAGGCTGGCCACATAGAGGCTGTGCTAGTTGCATTCTCCCTCCTCAGTTGGTCACTGAATATCTGACAGCAAGATTGTGTACTAAGCACACCACCATAAATCTTAACACATTCTTCAAGGTACTGCAGTGCTCCTTCAGAGCAGACATATTGATTTAAACATGCTAATGGTCCATTTGATCACATGGTAGTGGGGTTTTCACAATACCCATACAGCTCATATGTGCACAGGTTATGCATTGTGATCATGAGCCCTGTGTCAGTAGCTAACATTTGGTTCATTGTGATAGTTCAAATGGAAATGGTAATTGGAATGCACAGAAAGAAAGCATCATGACTGCTGCTGATATTGTGGAACTGACCTCCATAATACACTGGGTATGGTTATAAACCAGCTAAGCATTGAACTGTAATTCCCTGCAGTTATAGCACGTCTCAGAGTTCTAGAGAACCTGCAAAGTGACATAGTGACACGTGATCAGTACGGCGAAGCTGATTCTACACTCTGCCTGCTTCTCACTGCCAACAGAACAAGATATTTTCAAGGTCTTTCTGCACAGAGACTCAGGGATCTGCCATATGCATCTGTCGGCAGAGAATAAAGTGTTGGAAATATTGCCAAATCTGACCTTGGAGAATGCTCAAATCCATGATCAATTTCACAACTACTGGCAAAGTAGTCCTTAACTTCCTGAGATTGCAATTGTGGCTGTAGCAGGTGACAAATTTTAACCTGCTTAGTGAAACAGGTACCATTTCTCAATGGTGCTAAAGTAGGCAAATCGCTGAATGCTCTAGGTAGTTATGGTCTCTAGCTGAGAGACTATCTACTCTTCCTCTAGCCGCTTGTCCTGCATGCTACTTCTGTTCGTATTCCTTGTCATGTTGTTGTCAAAGTGGGGTTGCAAGTAACTTCATTCACGTTATGAGAGCAAGTTTGTTTTGTGTAGAATTCTTCAAGCAGGACAAAGTCTGTCAGCACCTGCCAAACAATTTAGCAACCTTAAAAAAAAATGTACAAACTACCAAATACTACTACAAATTCAGTAACAGCCAGGAGGAATCATCCAGTAACTAATCAGAGCTTTAAACAGTGCTGGAGGGTATTTTTTCTGCTGATGAATGCATGTTTTACTGTAAATATTTGGGAAATGGTACTAGCTGGAACGTTAAGCTCCAAAATGCCAGCATTGCTGTCAAACTGACGTTATATACTGAATGCATCATTATCTGCTGACCCTGTATAAATTTCCAGTGCATGCTTCTTGCATCAATACCTTAACCATGATGGTATTTGGTGCAATTTGCAGCAGAAATGTACATGCTAGCTATGGATACCGTGTTGGAAGCAAAACAAGACATATTTTGACAAAACAAATTGACAGAAAGAGGTCCAATAGAGCCAAATGTTGCTCCCGAAGATTTTAGTCTTACGAACCCATGAATCTACAGAACTCCAATCATTCCGAGTATGCTTTGATAGGTCCTTCATAATGGCATTAGAAGAGGGCAATGCGCGGACACGTTGTCCTATAATGCATAGTGAAAAACAACAGAACACCAGGTTAAGATTCAGCATTGTATTTGACATCCTATGAGATTGGATTGTTGTTCTGAACAACAACTCATTACATGCAGTAAAGACAGTCGTTAAGTTGCAAACAACGTGTCTATTTTATGGTCCAACTGTCGAATTTGCTGTGATGCTTTCTATCGTCAATTTAATGCTAGCATTCCCCATCAATGGGCACAGAATAATAACCTCCTAGGTCTCAAGTGCTTATCAATCATGAGGAAATAAAAAGATCTTAGCTTTGCTTTGTTCAATAATTGTGGAATCTCACTCGCAATTGAATTTTGGGATATTTATTTAGAAGCAAAGTATGAGACCAACAATATGTAGGGTATTTACCAACTATTCTGATAAAAATTCTTGACATCAGTGCAATAACTTTTCCAACTCATGGCTCTGAGCTACATTTATTAAATGAAAGTTGTATTTTAATTGAAATCATTCAATTTGTTGATGCAACTAGCTATTTCTGTACTTGTTAGGTGAAAGTTTCCTGTCAATCCCTTGGCAAATTTCAATGAATTTCAAGTACATTTTGTTTTAAACTCATTTAACATATCTTTATCGGTCCATGAAAAATGAGTAGACAAGGAAATGGGATTGATGAGAAATTTTCAATGGGGAGTATGGGTGGAATAAATAACCTACTTTGTGCTATAAAATTCTGATTTGTTATAATCAGTTGCAGCAGAACTTTGAAAATAATTAAAACTAGAAGCAAAAGCAAATACTTAACGTCTATCTTGAAAACAATTTCCATCTAACGTCTGTATAACTTTGATATTAAGTACTCTGTCTCCTCAGACCAATAGGCTCTTGTCTCTTCCAGACCCTCATGCGCTTTTGAATTGCTTTCAGCTGAGATGAGCAGATTCACCATCCATCACCTTCTTCACTCTCACCATGACTGGCACATGAGGCAGCAGTGTGCAGGATCAACAAGATGCACTTCAGCAACTCAACAAGGCTTTTTTAACACCTGCCAAACCCACAACCTCTACCACCTAGAAATTAAGTGAGTACACCTCTGAGAATTCTAATATCTGGTAGTTCTCCTCCAAGCCACACACCATCCTGAATTGGAACGACATTGTTGTTCACGGGATCAAAATCCTGGAACTCCCTCCCTAACAGTACTGTGGGCGTACCAACACCAGTTAAAGTGCACTGATTCAAGAAGGTGGTTCATTACTATCTTCGCAAGGCAGTCAGGGATAAGCAATAAATGCTGAAAAAGTGAAGCTCATGTTTCAAGAACCAGTTTAAAAAAATCTTTTGCAATCGCTCAAAAACATTGGGCAAAGAGGGTTCAAGTTACTGAGCCCCCAGTTCTTCCTCCAATCGTGACAGAAATTCTATACTTTTTAGTCTTGGAACAACCATTATGCTACAGGACTTCAAAATGGGCCGGTAAGGACAGTACCATCAAAATATTTCTGGAACCCATTATTGTTCAGTGACATTTAGAAGTTACTGCCTATTTCTCGTGCAAGATATTATTTCTGATTATGGCCTCTGTTTCAGAAAGACAGAAATAACTCCAAGACGCATTTTCACTTCAAAGTTTTTCATGATCAATTTCTACACCCAGTGAGCCAAATGCCTGACTGTGAACTCAACATATATCAGTTTGTACAGAACTGCAAACATTATTTTACAGAGAATAACTATCAAGTCAACTAAAATTCAATAGTTCTGAAAAATGCTGATTATTTCCTAACTTTTTTCCCAATCTTGTTCCTTTTCTTTCCTCTTCTCTTCTGAAGGCATGAACTCTTAATATGAATTCACATTAACTGAAATAAAAAAACCCTGCATTTATTTAGCACCTTGCACTACCTGAAGACATTCCACAAAGTACTTTACAGCCAATGAATTGTTGTTTTAAAAAAAGTGGCAGCCAATTTCCACACAGCAAGTTCCTACAAACAGTGAGGAAATAATCACCAGTTATTTGGTTGCAGTGATATTGATTGCAGAATAAATTTTCACCAAATATAATGTGGGAAAATGTGAAGTTGTTCAATTTGGCAAGAACAACAAAAAAACAAAGTATTATTTAAACAGAATGACTGCAGAATTCCGAGGTGCATAACAATTTGGGTCTTCTGCATGAGACACAAAAATTAGTTTGCAGATAAAGCATGTAATCAAGAAGGTTAATGAATGCTATCCTTTTATTAGGACAGGAATTGAACATCAAAGATGTTATGCTTCACTTATACAGGGAACTAGTGAGACTTCACGAAACTTTGGTTTCCTTCTTTTAAGAATGGATGCAAAATACATTGGAGGTGGTTTATAGGTGGTTTACTAGATTGATACCTGTAATGAGTGAATTGTGTTAAGAAGATAGTTGGAAAGCCTGGGCATGTTTCCATGGGTTTTTAGAAGGGTGAGGGGTAACTTGATTGAAATGCAAGAGATTCTTAAAGAACTTCAAAAGGTAGATGTGGAAACAATGTTTCCTCTTCTGGATGTATCCAGACCTGGAGGACATCCTTTTAGGACAGAGAAGAATTTCTTTCTCTCAGAGGATTACGAAACTTTGGAACTCTCTGCCTTAAAAGGCAGTGAAAGCAGAGAAATCGCACACTTTTAAGACAGAAGTTATCAGATTCTTGTTAAACAACAGAATCCAAGATTATTCAGGGCGGATAGAAATGTGGAATTCTCAACAGAATAGCTAAAATCTTATTAAATGGCAGCACTGCTTGGCAGGAGACGTGGGGGGACAGAAACAGGGTCTGTCTAATTATGCTCTGATTTGTTAAGTTTGTATGCTTGTAGAATAGAAGAGAGCTCTCCTTCTCTTCTTTGAACAGTGCCACAAAATGTTTCACGGCCAGCTGATTAGGCAGATGGTTTTGACTTCACATTTCATCCAAAGGATGATACTTTCAACAAGGCAGTGCTCTCTCAGTACTGCACTCAATTATCATCCTGCAGTATATGCTAAAGTCTCTGGAGGGCAATTTCTGAGTCAGAGTGAGCCACAGTTGATAGATAATGTGTTGGCAGGTCTCGAGTACATTATGTAAGTGACCATTCTCCATGGTTGTATGTAGGGGTTGCAAAGTCTCAGCTGTGGGGAGCACCACAGCCATGCTTCCCATGTCTTTTTTTGACATCTACATCTGTGTGCTAACAGCAGCGAACACAATTCTGCACAAATAATAGGCAAAATTTTCAAATTTAAAACAGTAATATATTCATTAATAGTCCTCCAATTCTGTAGAGGTCTCAGCACTCCTCCAATTCTGGTCTCTTTTACTTCTGATTTTAACTCTCTGCCATTGATGTCCTTTCTTTCAGGCTCCTCTACCTCAAAAATGGAATTTGTTCCCTAGATTTTTCCACTTCCTTTTCCTTTAAAGGACTCCTGCAAATCTTCCTCCGTCCTGTCCAAATACATTATACAAATGCAATGTCATTACAAGTAACATTATATCTGGTCTGTGAATTTCATGTTTACTGCCTGTCTCAATTCACTGTTTTGAGGTTCAAAAAGATCAAAGTAGATTCGGGATTTGTCAACATTCTCCCTGATGTATAGCATATCTTCCACAGTATACAAATCTTCTCTTGCTGTCCAGACAGTCAGACTGTATCTATATTAAAACAAGATTGCTGAATTAGAATAGACAAACAACACAGCAGTGCTGGATTGTCAATTAAAACACATCAACATAAAATGTTATTATATAATATGGACTTGATAACAGACTACGTAATACAAAATTTATTCAGCTGGATTTTGTGATGCATGGATGCAAATATATTTAAGATCATTTTACATTTGTCTTGTCTCTATCACCTTCTATAAGTTAGACCATAAGATATAGGAGCAGATTTCTTTAGGGCGGCACGGTGGCTCAGTGGTTAGCCCTGCTGCCTTCCAGTGCCAGGAACCTGGGTTCGATTCCACCCTTGGGCGACTGTCTGCGTGGGTTTCCTCTGGGTGCTCCGGTTTCCTCCCACAGTCCAAAGATGTGCAGGCTACGTGGATTGGCCATGCTAAATTGCCCATAGTGTTCAGGGATGTGTAGATTAGGTGGTTTATAGGGGGATGGGATGCTCTGAGGTTCGGTGTGGACTGGTTGGGCCGAAAGGCCTGTTTCCACATTGTAGTGATTCTATGAATTCGGCCATTCGGCCCATCAAGTTTTCCCCGCCATTCAATCATGGCTGTTACATTTCTCAACTCAATTCTCCTGCCTCCTCCTGATAATCCTTGATCCCTTTACTTATCAATAACCTATCTATCTCTCTTAAAGCTACTGAATGACTTGGCCTCCACAGCCTTCAGCAGCAATGAGTTCCACTGATTCACCATCTTCTGGTTGAAGAAATTCCTCCTCATCTCAGTTCTAAAGGGCTGGCCCATCACTCTGAGGCTGTGTCCTCAGGTCCAAATGTCTCCTACAAGTGAAAACATCTTCTCCACATCCATTCCATCTTCTAAACTCCATTGAGTTTAGACCCAGAGTCCTCAACTAGTCCTCCCTTGTCTCTGACACGTCCTTCATTCCTGGGATCATTATTGTGAACCTCCTCTAGACCCCATCCAACGCCAGCACATCCTTCTTTAGATATGGGACCCAAAACTGCTCACAATATTTCAAATGCTGTCTGACCAGATCCTTATTCAGCCTCAGTAGTACATCGCTGCTCTTATATTCTAGCCCTCTTGAAATGATTGATAACATTGCATTTGCCTTCATACCTACCATGTGAACTTGCATGTTAGCCTTTAGAGAATCCTTAACAAGGACTCCTAAGTCCCTTTATGCTTCAGATTTCCAAATCTTATTCCTATTTAGAAAGTAAACTAAGTCTCTTCCTACCAAACAGCATAACCTCACAATTTTAAAAATTAATGCTAAACAAACAAAACAAAAAATCAAAGAACTGCGGATGCTGGAAATCTGAAAGAAAACCAAATTTCTGGAACAACTCAGCATGTCTGGCAGCATCTGTGGTTAACAAAACAGTGTTAATGTTTCAGGTCCAGCGACCCTTCTTCCGTTAACATTTTGGGTCTAGAGATCCCTCTTGAGAGCATTCTGAAGGAAAGTCTCTAGACCTGAAACATTTACACTGTTTTTCTCTCTCCTCGGTGCTGCCAGACCTGCTGAGTTGTTCCAGGAATTAGTTTTTGTTTAAAAATTAATATCCTGCTCTTTGGTTTCCCTCTTTCCCATCATAATTTTGAATAAATTTAGACTTAGATGCAAAAAAAATGAAAAGAATCAAAAATGTTTGAAATGTGAAATCTACTGAAAGACAGGACCTCTGGAATTTAATTCAGCTAAACAGTTCTTTTACCTTTCTGACTGCTCCAGCAACCAAGACAGCTGTGGCCAGGATGGACGAACCAATGCTGCTCTAACCGGGAACGTTACTGGTTGACTGAGTGTCTGACAAATTTGCTCCATCTCCTTCACCATCTCCCAGGTGTAAACTGTATGAAGAAGCAAATTTAATTTTAAAGATTCGTTGGTTTCAGATCATGTTTACATGTTCCTCAAGATGATTTAGGAGATAAAGCATAATTACAGAATTTTAAGAACAAACGAGACAACAGAAGTAGTTTTAATGCTCCTCAGTGGAGAAAAATGTCACAATGTAATTCTAGTCCCTCATCAGTAATAATCCTGCAACACATCCATTGCAGGAGGACACAGTCATAATATAACAAGTTTACAGGGTTCCAATTTAAAATGTGGACATAGGAATTTATAATTGGAAGAATTAATTGTGAGTGTACACCTATACAAGACAATTCACACAGGTACAAAAACAGAAGTTGCTGGAAAAGCTCAACAGGTCTGGCAGCATCTATGAAGAGAAATCAAAGTTAACGTTTTGGGTCCAGTGACCCTACCTCAGAGCCCAACCCAAAACGTTAACTTGATTTCTCTTCACAGATGCTGCCAGACCTGCTGAGCTTTTCCAGCAAGCAACTTTTGTTTTTATTTCTGATTTACAGCATCTGCAGTTCTTTTGGTTTTAATTCATGCAAGTAGATCAATTTGTTTTAAAGAGATGAGGTTGTACCTAGATACTGAAGATGGTTACCAGGATTTGTCAATGAACGTACATAGTTTTTCTCCAAATACCATTTGTACAATTGTGTGACAATGGCTAAAACTTGTAATTTCTCAAGACATAACAAGATAATACATTAAGACTTATTAACTGTGCACAATTTTTGGTAGTGTTCAATAAGCAGTAACCCACCACATTCATCTTTCAATCAATCCCATTTTTACAATAATTTCAGAAGTGTGGGTTCATCCAACTCTAGCCTCTTGTGCATCCCCAATCACCTGTCCAGGTCTTGAACTCTGGAATTGTTTTCTTCAAACGTCCTCCCTCATTCCTTCCTTAAATACTGCTTAATACGTACATTGAAGGTATTTCAAGATGGCGCCACAGTGTGGCGACATTTTACGAGCTGCCTACAGCAGATCTTATTCTAACATAGCTTATAATCGTTCTGTTTTTCTAAATCTCAATTGTAAGTCAATCAGGATTACTAACAATGTTCTCTTAAATCTACTTTCAGGTTTAAAGATTCTACAACTGACAAGGCTCAACTACTGACGCTGCAACTGCAAGTCCAGAGGGATTAAGGGCCTACCAGCTTCCCGCAAGCCCAACCTTCTTATGGAAACCCGGAATGGAGGCTAGACCAGCACGGGAACAAGGCCTGACCTCATGGTGACCTAAAATCGAGAAGGCCCGACCAAAACGGCCAAAAGACCCCCTGGAACGCACAAGGCCCCAACTGGTACCCAGGGCCCCATCAGGTGCACACACTTAGCTCCTGAAGCAGGAGACTTCCCTCACCGACGCCGAGTAGCAGCAAGCTACTCAGGAAATGTGGGAGACATGCTGGACTTCAGGTGTGACTGAAACTTTGAAGTTTCAAGCCCCCTTCCCCAGCATACTCCTAGCAAATCTTCAAACTATTGAAAACAAGATGGATGAACTTAAAGCTAGACTCACCTTCCAAAGGGAATTGAGAGACTGCTGTGTTCTCTGTTTTAAAGACATGGCTCACTCCTGCTACACCTGATGAAGAAACCCTCAGGTTGTGAGGCACAGTTCACCGAATGGATTGCTCAGCGTCCTTCAGGCAGGCAAGGGGCAGTGGGGTCAGCCTCCTAATCAACACCTCCTGGTGCTAAGACATGGTGACCCTAGTGAGTTACTGCTCCCCAAATCTTGAACATCTTTCAGTGAAGTGCTGTTCCTACTACCACCTCTGCTATCCTGACAGCGGTCTACATCCTATCCCATGTGGAAGTGAAGAGTGCACTTGGAGAAGTATACAAATTTACAAAATAGTTTTCAGACAGAATACAGAGGCCTTGTTCACTGTAGGTGGTGCCTTCATCTAGGCCAACCTCAAGAACGTGCTTCCAAAATATCATCAACACATCTCCAGTCCCACCAGAGGTCTGAACATCCTAGACTATTACTATACAACCAAAGATACTGACCACTCCAAACCCTGTCTGCATTTTGGAAAATCAGATCACAACGCTATGCGCCTCCTCCTGGTTTACAAGAAATTGAGACATGAGGACCCAGTACAGGAAGTTGTGTAGTATTGGTCTGAGACTAAAGGAAGGCATATACAGGACTGTTTAGAATTGGACTGGTCCCTATTCAAGAACTCAGCGGCCAACCTAAATGAGTATGTCACTGCAGACTTCACAAGTAAGTCTGTAGACGATTGCATGCCAAAGAAGTTGATCTGAACATTCCCAAACCAGAAATCATGGATGAACCAGGACATCCACTCCTGACTGAAGTCCAGGTCTGAGGCGTATAGGTCCCACAACCCTGACCTATACAGGGAATCCAAGTACGACCAGAGACACCAAGAGGCAATACTAAACTAAGCTTGAGACCCAGACCAACCACACAGACAGCCATCATTTGGGGCAAGGCTTACATGACATAATGGGCTATAAAGTGAAGTCAAACAGAATCGCGGGCAACAATACATCTCTATCCGATGGGCTCAATGCATTCTACGCTTGCTTTTGAACAGAATGTCAGTAAAATGATGTCACCTATCCCAACAGCCTGGGATGCACCTGTAGCCACGGTCACTGCCACAGATGTTGAATTGGCCTTGAAAGTGAACCCAAGGAAAATGACTGTCCTGGATGTAGTTTCTGGCTGTGCACTAAGATCCTGTGTGGACCAGCTGGTGAGAATATTTGCAGACGTCTTTAATCTCTCCCTACTACGATCCAAAGTCCCCACCTACTTCAAGAAGACCACCATCCTGATGCCAAATCAAAATCATGCAGCGTGTTTCAATAACTATCGTCCAGTGGCTCTGACCTCCATAATTATGAAGTCTTTTGAGAGGTTAGTCATGGCTCACGTCAACTTCAGCCTACCAAACTGCCTTTAATCTTTGCAATTCACCATACAGTGCAATAGGTCCATGACAGACACCATCACCCTGGCCCTACACTCATCCCTGGAAACATCTGGATAATAAGGACACCTACGTCAGGCTCCTACTTATTGAGATAACAAGGTGTAGAGCTGGATGAACACAGCAGGCCAAGCAGCATCAGAGGAGCAGGAAAGCTGACGTTTCGGGTCTAGACCCTTCTTCAGAAATGGGGGAGGGGAAGGGGGTTCTGAAATAAATAGGGAGAAAGGGGGAGGCGGATAGAAGATGGATAAAAGGAGAAGATAGGTGGAGAGGAGACAGACAGGTCAAGGAGGTGGGGTTGGAGCCAGTAAAGGTGAGTATAGGTGGGGAGTTAGGGAGGGGATAGGTCGGTCCAGGGAGGACAGACAGGTCAAGGAGGCGGAATGAGGCTAGTAGGTAGGAGATGGGGGTGAGGCTTGAGGTGAGAAGAGTGGAGAGGTGGGAGGACAGGTTAGGGAGGCGGGTACGAGCTGGGCTGGTTTTGGGATGCGGTCGGGGGAGGGGAGATTTTGAAGCTTGTGAAGTCCACATTGATACCATTGGGCTGCTGGCCCAAGTGAACTATGAGATGCTGTTCCTGCAACCTTCGGGTCTGTCTCCTCTCCACCTATCTTCTCCTTTATCCATCTTCTATCCGCCTCCCCCTTTCTCCCTATTTATTTCAGAATCCCCTTCCCCTCCCCCATTTCTGAAGGGTCTAGACCCGAAACGTCAGCTTTCCTGCTCCTCTGATGCTGCTTGGCCTGCTGTGTTCATCCAGCTCTACACCTTGTTATCTCAGATTCTCCGGCATCAGCAGTTCTGACTATCTCTCCTACTTATTGACTACAGTTCTGCCTTTAACACCATAAATCCAATTAAACTCATCTGTCAACTCCAAGACCTAGGTTTTAGCTCCCGCCTCTGTAACCAGATCCTCAATTTCCCTCCACAGACTGCAATCGGTAAGAATAGGCAACAACATCAGTGCCTTGCAAGGCTGCGTACTCAACCCCCTATACTTCTCATACATTCACAACAAATTGTGGCCAAATTCCACCCTCAACTGCATTTAGAAGTTTGCTGACAACACCACCATTATAGGTTAGATCTCAAATAATGATGAGACAGACTACAGGAAAGAAATTGAGTGCTTGGCGGCATGGTGTAAAGACAACAATCTCACCATCAACATCAGCAAAATGAAGGAGTTGGTCATTGATTTCAGGAAGCAGAGTGGAGAGTACTCCTCTGTCTACATCAACTGTGCTGAGGCGCAGATAGTCAATAGTCACAAGCTCCTGAGAGTGACGATCACCAACCATCTGTCTTGGTCCAACCAAGTTGACACAACAGTCAAGAAAGCACACCAGTATCTCTACTTCCTCAGGAGGCTAATGGCATTCGGTATGTCCACTCTTACCAAATTTTATAGATTTTTTTATAAAGGTTATTATTAATTTGGACAGGTTCAGGAAAGATTTTCTGGGATGTTGCCACAATGCAGGGTTTGAGTTATAAAGATAGGCTAGGACTTCTTTTACTGGAGTGTAGGAGGCTGAGGGGTGACCTTAAAGAAGTTTATAAAATCATGAGGGGTATAGATAAGGGTGGGGGAGCTCAAAACTAGGGGGTATATTTTTAAGGTGAGAGGGGAAAGATTTTAAAAGGATGTGAGGGGCAACTTTTATTTTTTTTTTAACACAGAGCGGTTTATGTGTGGAATGATCTGACATTTGGATAAGTACACGTATAGGAAAGAATTGGAGGGATATGGGCCAAATGCATGTTTAGTTGGACTAGTTTGGTTTGGGAACATGGTCGGCATGGATGAGTTGGACCAAAGAGTCTGTTTCTGTGCTGTATGACTCTACGTGCCAGACGTACATATTTGATTGTCTATGTCCCCGATGTATACAGAGGGGGCTGGTAACACTGCTGTCTTGTAGACCATGAGCTTTGTGTCAGATTTGAAATCTTTGTCGTCAAACACATTGGCCGTTTGAAAAACAAAGACTGCGCTAGTGTAAAGATAGTGAAGTTGAATTTCATCACTGATGGTTGCATTTGATGAGAGGAGGCTCCCAAAGTATGGGAATTGATCCACATTGGCCAGTGGCTTGCCATAGATCTTGATAGTTGGGAGGCAGTGTTGCGTAGTGGGAGCAGTCTGGTAGAGAATCTTTGTCTTTCAGATGTTTTGACTCAGGCCCATTCTCTCATATGCCTCAATGTATGCACTGATGAAGCACCATCTCCATTCAACAGCTCAGCAATTGAAGTAGAGGTGGTACTGGTTCTCAAATGGAGGTGATGCAGTTTGAAGTTTTATACTCCTCCTGTAATGGGCTTTATACCAGCAGAATGTCCTGGATATGGGATGGAGTGTTGAGGTAAGTAGAACAAAGAGAGTTGCTGTGATGTCACAGTCTTGTTTGACTCTATTTGCATATCTACGGGGTCTGTGATGGATAAACTGGTGAAGATCATTGCTTGAAAGTTGTCGTGCAGCAGACAGAGGATGGTTTGAATTTCTGTGGGCAACCAAATTTGAAAAAGCTCGATAGTCCCCCTCAGTTGATAGAGTGAAAACCCAAAGGTGAGGTTCAAGAAGGCCATGTATAGAGGTTGCTGCTATTTTTTACATTTTTTTTGGACTTGTCTTGCTGTCAACATCTTGCTCACTATTCCTCTTGATAGACAGAGTCCACATTGTGACTCTTGTAGGAGATCTTCAGCCACTGGGAGGTAGTGATTGAGGAGGATTTTTGCAATGAATTTCCCTTGTGGAGAAGGGAATAACCACAATCTTTCTTCCTTTCATCAATTAGTGTTTCAGAGATGCTCCAGTTTGCTCTTTTCCGGAATGTGGGAGATGAGGCCGTGGATACAAGCCAAGATTGTGTCTCTGCTTTATTTTAGAATTTCAGCAGGAAATCCATCTGTACAGGTGGCCTTCTTGGTTTCTGGCTGTTGTATTTCTCCCAACCCTGCACCATACTCACCTTGGAGAACACAGCTTGCCTTCCTTTGGGAGATAGGACAGTAATTAACCAAGGCTGGAGTAGAATTCCCTTTGGCCTCATTGCTTCTAGGGTTGGGACACAAACACTGACAACTGTGGTGTACTGTTTCTGCTTTACGGTAAGCTGAATGGTCACGAGGCATTCACTGACCTCACGTGGGGCTTGATGAGACAGTCAACCAGTTTGTTTTATGGCAAAACAACCCAATAGAATCAGCAGTTTTCCTCAAATTTATCCTTCCAGAAGATGATGTAACCGCCACTTTGTTTTTTTTTGAGATGACCTTCTCCTGTCCACTGTCTCTCACTCAGGGTAACAATGTCAATGTCGCAACTCAGGAACTATGATACCAGTGCAATATTTAGCTCTGTGGTTACTGGAACTGCCTATAAGCATGCGTGGGTTCTTTTAACGTCAGGTGGGTCTGCACAGCAAAGTCTTTGAACAATGGCTAGGAAAGCTGAAACGACTGGAAATTAAGTACCACAGCATACATGGGGACAAACGCACACATGTTATTGACCCTGATCATCCCCATCCTAGGAGTTCACAGTCCTACTTGCTTTGGGTCAGTGTCAAAACAAAGGCACTTCATATCAGTCAATCCTGTAATTTCAGCAAAGAAACATTGCTGACACAGAGTCAGATCCTTTAGTCTAACTCGTCTGCACCGACCAGATATCCCAATCTGACCTATTTGCCAGCATTTGGCCCAGATCCCTCAAACCCTTCCTTTAAATATACCCACCCAGATACCTATTAAATGTTGTAATTGTAGCACCTCCATCACTTACTCTGACAGCCCATTTCTTAAAAGCATCACCCTCTGCATGAAAGAAATACTTCTCAGGTTTTTTTTAAATCTTTCCCCGTCACCTTAAACCTATGCCCTCTAGTGTTTGTCTCCCCCACCCTAGTAAAAAAAAACTCGGCTATTCGCCCTATCCATTGGCTCTCATGATTTTATAAACTTCTATGAAGTCACCCCTCAAGCCTCCGACGTTCCAGGGAATAAAGCCCCAGCCTATTCAGCCTTTCCCAACATGACAAACCTTCTAGTCCCAGCAACAGCCTTGTAAATCTTTTCTGCACTCTCAAGTTTAACATCTTTCCTACAAAAAAGCAACCAGAATTTTATGCAGTAGTCTAAAAGTGGCTTGACCAATGTCCTATATAGTTGCAAAATGACATCCCAATTCCTATACTCAATGTCCTGACCGGTTTGCATACTTCACAAGAAGTCAAATCCTCTCCTGTGCTGACACCAACTATAAAGGAGGAGTGTTAGTCCTGGTCCCTAGGAATGAGGTAGGCTAATCATATCAAGTGACAGCAGGGAAACTTTTAGAGCATGATGATCATTGTATCATAAGGTTTAGGATGACATTAGAAAAGGACAATGGACAATCCATAGACATTTACAGCACAGGAGGCCATTCAGCTCAACATGTCTGCATTAGTTAACAAAAGCCTGACTACATTAAACCCATTTTCCAGCTCTTGGACCATTGTGCTGGATACTATAGCAAGGCAAACAAATATTTACATACTGCTTAAATGTTACCAGAGTTCCTGACCAAACCACCCTGTAGGCAGTTGACTCTCAGCCCCCATCAGGTGAAAACATTTCTCCTCAACTCTCCTCCTAGCCTCCTCTGAATTAACCCACTCTTGTCTTTGTTGTTACACATTCTATCCCGAATAATTGGCTCTAGAAGTTTCAACTCTACCTTTTGCTAAACTAACTTGTCTGTAATTGCTGGGATTATTCTTACAAACTTGCTTGAACAAGTAATGTTTGCAATTCTCCCGTCTTCTTGGGCTTTCACTGAGTCCAGACAAGGCTGAAAGATTATGGCCAGTGCACCTGTAATTTCCACACTCACTTCCTCCAAAATCCTTGGATGCATCTTGACAAGTGCCTTGTCAACTTTGATTGCTAATAATCCATCCATGGCTACTTCTTTTTTAATTGTGAACCCTTCTAGTGACACAATGGCCACTCTGTCACAATGGCCTGGGGTGCATTTTATAAAAATGAATGCACAGTAGTCATTTAAACCACAGCTATGCCCCCTGCCTCCATCTGTAAATCCCCATGTTGGTGTCCGAATGGCCTTACTCCTCCTTGAGCCACTCTCTGACTGCTGATATGCCTGTAGAAGATTTTGAGATTTTCCCATATATTAGCTGCTCATCTTTTCTCATTGTTTCTCTTTGCTATTATTTACTTTTTCACCTACCCACTAAGCTTTCAGCATTCCTGTTGACTTTCAATTGTATTTTCTGCCTTACACACATGATAAACATATGTTTTCTTTCAAATGTTAACTTCTACTTCAGCTGTCATCCAGGGAACTCTAGATTTGTTTGTCCTACCTTTTCCATTCGAGAGAATATAGCTCAACTGTATCCAAACCATCTTCTCTTTGAAGATGGTTGTAGGGGCGGCCTGTACCTGACTACATTAAGCAGCCAATGCCTGTTCACAAGACGGCAGCCTGTTCACACAGTGAAATACAATGGTACCTTTGAACAGAACTGCTAGAAGGTCAGTAAAAGAATGCTGTATGCTCCCATCCGAGACAGTTCTGATAAAAGGATGCCTTAGGACAGATAAATGACCAATTCCAGCTTTATTAATGAAAGGATGATTGTCCCAGTAAATGAATATCATCAGGTGCTGGATTAAGTCCTCAAGCCACTGCAACGATAGCAGCTGGAGTTATTTCATATTAAATAGTTGCCTCTTTGAAGCTACCTGCAATATTAAATAGTTTCTAGCTAAAAATGCTCTAATCATAGAAGTTGGTCTCAATACATAATCAGAATATAATACAAGCCTTAAAAAAAAATTAAGCTTAGATGAGAAGGTTAACAAGCCTTGAGAGATGCCTTCTCTTATGCCCCGAACAAGATAGATTGCTTACAACCCATAAATTACAAAATGCTAACAGTAGATGCAGTTGTATAATGTTACACTTTAACTTATAACAGAAGTTAACTTTATAGCAATTAGTTAAAACTAACTGACTTTTTTTATATAATGTAACTGGGACAGTAGGAAAATAAGAGTAACTCAATTTGATAAAAGACAGCACCAAAATGCAATGGGTAATAGAATTCGAGTTGTCTTTTCAGAGAAACAACCCTGAGAAAGACCCAAAGGAGTATAGCCATTAAACGTTTGGAATGCGAATGAACAGGATGCAGAGAAAGATCGCAAGGCCTAGGGATGACAATGTCTAGCTAACACCATAAGATCATGGGCGGTCCACAGATGTACCCATCATTGATTAGATGTCCCACATGACTGGGTGGTTGGATTAAGGGGAAGGACAGCGAATACGTTGTGTTTGATTACTGGAACACAAGATGTATAAAAATGCTCCAAAGCCAGATTTGGAGAAGATCCTTTGGTCCTCTCCCTGCGTAAATCAGTTTCTGTTTAAATAAACATCTTCCACTTGCCTGAATCCTGCCTGCCTCCTGAGTCTTTGTCCCTGCTTGGGAAAAATGCTCCTAAAATGGGCCATTGTTCAATTATTGTTTTTCTTGCCAACCTCTTACCCAAATCAATCTTGCTCAACTCTGTTCGTGCTTCATTATAGTCAGCTCTCTGCATATTGATTTTTTCTTACTTTGGATTGATGCAATTTGTTCTCCAAAACCATTTTGAACCTTACGATACAATAACTGTGGTCTCCTAAATATTCACCCACTGACACTCAGTCCACCTCATTTCCAAAAACCAAGTTAAACAATGCGTGCTTCCCAGATGGACTGAACACATACTGGTGTACAAAGCTCTCCTGAATGCAATCTAGGATCACTAGCCCCTCGCTGCCCATTTCATAATGAGTATCCCAGTTTATATTTGGGTAATTGAAGTTACTCGTTATAACAACCCTATAATGCTGGCACTTCTGTAATTTCCCTGCAGATTTATTTCTCTATATCCTTTCCACTAGTTGGTGATCTATGGACTTAATCATGCAATGTAATTACACTATCTTTATTCCATAGCTTTATTCCAAAATTGACTCTGTCTGGAATCCTCAGGTATCTTCTTTCTCCAGCACTGCAATGTTTCCTTAACCAATACTGCTAGCCTTCGCCCTTCCTTCCTTTTCTATCTTTCCTGAACAACCTATACCCAGGAATACCTGGTCTTGCCCTTCCTTGAGTCACATTTCCAAGCGCTGACACAAGATCATCATTTTCAAAGTTGCAATTTGTGTCAGCAACTCCTCAACCTTATTTAGTATACTCCATGCATTTACTTATAAGCACATTAACTCTGTTTCGGTCTTACATTCTTTCTCTCCTATTCCACTTCACCTAATAACTTACTATTCTCCATGCTAGGACCAGCTGTGTGTCTAAGTATTTAGGGAGCCCAGGTATTCTTCTTGACTATTCTTTTTTGGTTCCCACACCCCTGCCAAGTTAATTTAAAGCACTCCCAATGGCGCCAGCAAAACACCCCACATAGAACTCAGTCCCAGCTCTATTTAACTGCAACCTGCTCAGCATGTACGGGGGCCAACTTCCCCACAGCCAGTCCAAGTGTCCCAGAAATCAAGGAATCAATTTATAGTAGAGAATAACAACGTGTAGAGCTGGATGAACACATGAGGCCAAGCAGCATCAGAGTATAGTAGTGGGGAGGAATGACATCTTGGAAGGATCATCAAACTAGATAGAAGTTAAAATTACAAAAGGTGAAAACACACCATTGGGTTTTCAAATAGTCAGGGAGAAACAGGATCAAATATGTAGTCAATTTTCAGAGAAGTTTAAGAGCAAGTAGTAGCAGTGGATTTTAAAGATTCAAATATGAAAATGCAGTAAGTATGACCATTTTAGCCAATGACAAGAATATTCAAATAACAATATAAAGCTGACAACATTATTGAAAGCTCAGGGATTAACAATAATCATACAATTACCTAGAACACTCTCAATGAACTAATTTAACTGAAGCAAAACAAAAACTGCAGATACTGGAAATCTGAAACAAAAACAGAAATTGCTGGAGAAACTTAGGTCTGGCAGTATCTGTGGAAAGAAAGCAGAGTCAACATTTCAGGTCACCTTGAACAAAGATCACTGGACCTGCAAAGCTGACTCTGCTTTTTCTCCACAGACGCTGCCAGACCTGCTGAGTTTCTCCAGCAATTTGCGTGATTTATCTGAAATCCTTGCTCTATATTACATTTGTGATAGCCATATCTAAAAAAAAGCTGATAAAGCAAGTATATATGCTTGATAATAATGTGCGAAATTACTTTTCATAACATTTGACAATCCTTACCAATATTTGTTTGGTTAACCAACTCATCAGTTTTCCAACCAAGAGACAGCGTTACATGTGGCAAGTATGAAGTTACTATGCATAAAAAATCTTTGCTTTCATTTGGTCCGGGAAGAATATCTGCATTGATCCAAACCGGTCGTGTGAGAAGATCCTTCATTGATACTAACATTTTCATAGCAGGTTCCACAGCTGACAAACTGACAATGACACAGGATATAATTTTAATACGAAGGAATTCCACCTCACAGTAATGCCACAAACTCTGACACAATACATATTGCCTATGGTTTCTTCTAGGGGATAAAATGGAGAAGAATATACCTTTCTGACATAATGAAAGGAATTAGGCAACTATAAATCTGGAAAACTCTTGAAAAATAATTTCTCCAAATGAGCTCAGGATATGTACATACTACTCTTTTTATTTGTCACGACAAGTATTACTGGCAAAGTTAATGTCAATTGTTGAGATAACAAGGTGTAGAGCTGGATGAACACAGCAGGCCAAGCAGCATCATAGGAGCAGGAAGGCTGACGTTTTGGGCCTAGACCCTTCATCAGAAATGGGGGAGGGGAAGGGGGTTCTGAAATAAATAGGGAGGGGGGAAGGCGGATAGACGATGGATAGAGGAGAAGATAGGTGGAGAGGAAACAGACAGGTCAAAGAGGCGGGGATGGAGCCAGTAAAGGTGAGTGTAGGTGGGGAGCTAGGGAGGAGACAGGTCAGTCCAGGGAGGATGGACAGGTCAAGGGGGCGAGATGAGGTTAGTAGGTAGGAGATGGGGGTGCGGCTTGAGGTGGGAGGAGGGGATAGGTGGGAGGAAGAACAGGTTAGGGAGGCGGGGACGAGCTGGGCTGGTTTTGGGATGCGGTAGGGGGAGGGGAGATTTTGAAGCTTGCGAAATCCACATTGATACCACTGGGCTGCAGGGTTCCCAAGCGGAATATGAGTTGCTGTTCCTGCAACCTTCGGGTGGCATCGTTGTGGTACTGCAGGAGGCCCAGGATGGACATGTCGTCTGAGGAATGGGAGGGGGAGTTGAAATGGTTCGCGACTGGGAGGTGCAGTTGTTTATTGCAAACTGAGCGTAAGTGTTCTGCAAACCAGTCCCCAAGCCTCCGCTTGGTTTCCCTGATGTAGAGGAGGCCACAACGGGTACAGCAGATGCAGTATACCACATTAGCAGATGTGCAGGTGAACATCTGCTTGATGTGGAAAGTCTTCTTGGGGCCTGGGATGGGGGTGAGGGAGGAGGTGTGGGGGCAGGTGTAGCACTTCGTGCAGTTGCAGGGAAAAGTGCCGGGTGTGGTGGGGCTGGAGGGGAGTGTGGAGCAGACAAGGGAGTCATGGAGAGAGTGGTCCCTCCGGAAAGCAGATAAGGGTGGGGAGGGAAAAATATCTTTGGCGGTGGGGTTGGATTGCAGATGGCGAAAGTGTCGGAGGATGATGCGTTGGATCCAGAGGTTGGTGGGGTGGTACGTGAGGACGAGGGGGATTCTTTTTTGGTTGTTATTGCGGGGACGGGGTGTGAGGGATGAGTTGCGGGAAACACGGTGGAGGGCGTTCTCGACCACTGAGGTGGGGCGGGGGGGGAGAAGTTGTGGTCCTTGAAAAACGAGGACATCTGAGATGTACGGGTTTGGAATGCCTCATCCTGGGAGCAGATGCGGCGGAGGCGAAGGAATTGGGAATAGGGGATGGCATTTTTGCAGGAAGGTGGGTGAGAGAAGGTGTATTCTAGATAGCTGTGGGAGTCGGTGGGCTTGAAATGGATATCGGTTTCTAGGTGGTTGCCCGAGATGGAGACAGAGAGGTCCAGGAAGGTGAGAGAGGTATTAGAGATTGTTATCCTTTTTAGCCTGAGGTGATAGCACTGAGCCACCAAAGTCCATGGTAGGTTCAGTCACAGTGCTGTTATGGAGGATGTTCTAGGACTTTGACCTAGTGACAGTGAAGGAATGGAGATATATTTCAATGTCAGGGTGATGCATGACTTGGAGGGAAACTTGCAGGTGGTGATATTCCATGAACCTGGTGTTTTTAGTAGAGGTCACAGGTTAGACACTGTCAAAGGATGCTTAATGAGTTGCTCTAGTGCATCTTGAAGATGGTACCCAATGCTGTCATGGTATAATGTTAGTAGATGGGGTGCCAATCAAGAATGCACCTTTGCCCTGTAATGGTGTACAGCTTCTTTTTGGTGTATTGGAACAACACTCCTGAAGAGAAGCTCTGGGGAATCAGGAAGCAAGATACCCACAGCAGAACTTCCAGTTCCAATCTGCTCTTTTAGCCACTATTAAGTTTCCAGTCAGTGGCGATCTTCAGGATGTTGATCATGGTATTGTTATTAACGGTCAAGTGGAGATGGTTCAATTTTCTCTTAGTGGAGACAATTATGAATTGGTGGATGTAACCACAGACAGCTTTCTTATCTTGTTTTGAGGACAGCTATAATTGTACTACTAGTAAGCAATGCCACTGGGCATCAGCTGATCTATTTTTAAAGTTCACTTCAGAACTCAATTATACCATGGAATGAGAATAGTATGGAAAATAAGGACTTCCTGCAAGCAAAGTTCCCTCTAAGCAGCATGCTTGCAGCCACTCTAATGTTCCATGCACGGTTATGGGCTTCAGCACGCCAATTGTGGCATTGATTTATCAATTTTGGAAGGTGATGCCATGCAGCTCAGGTGCTAAGGAAATTAGAGGGAATGCTGACTGCAAGTAGGCAATCACAAATGGACTATAAATGCAGAAAAGGCTGTGTTCTCTATATTGGCCTAAACTTAAACATCCTGAGTTGATATTTTTGCCCCTTTTTTGTTTATTGGTAAAATTATTCCTGAATAGAAAGTTCATTTTTTCTTAAATTAGGTTTGAGCAAATTATATTAAACAAGGACATTGAATATAAATATACCTCAACGTCACCTTGAGTAAAAATAGTTTTTCAAGGCTGTATTCTGCTAAATTCGATAAAAACAGTGAAATGACAGATCATCAAAAATTGTTTTTAAACATAATAAACATCATAGCGGTTGTACCTCTTAAAATCCAACTTGATCCCCTTGTCCGATTGCTGTACTTCACTCAGCCAATTATGCAATGTGTTGTCACTGTCAGTTTCAGGAGGATGTGCCATGATTGGCTCTCCTTTATGTGATCCATGGCTCCCAATAAGAATATCGGCTTCAATCATATGTACACCACCTGGGTGTCAATTAAAAAACATACATATCTTAATAATGGACGCCCAGAAGAAAATTTTAATCACTACATTTAAGCTCGAGTCAGCCACAGACACCACTACAACCATCTAGGTGTTACAAGAAAATCTCCTGATTTTTTTCATTATTCTGTTTGGAGCAATAAATATCAAGAATACCAGTCTTCATGTCTGAAATTTGCTTTAATGACATATAAGGTGCTTACTGAAAGATTCTGAGATTTAAGACCACAGTTACCTAATATAGGCAAGTGCTTATTAGCAAAGAACTTTTAGATAACTTAGGTTTGTTAAGAAGCAGCAGTTTTTACATGATACCTTAGTTAATTACACAAAAAAAAGAGTAAGGTTCGCTGATCTCAGAGGATGAACTGGCAGTTCCACAACGTGTATCAATTTCATTAAAGTTATGAAGGCAGTGTTAGGGAAATCTTCCCTTGGGCTTACTCCTCCTGTTTTGGACCATCTCACATCTGAAGGAGACGGCTGCCTGGCGAGCCTGCCTCTTGACTCGGGCTACTGGTTGATATGACTTATTTCGAAAGGTAGGTAATTTACTGTGTCAGTCACTTAGTTGAAACGTCTTGCAAATGGACATGGGACAACTATTCATTATATCAGAATAGCTCAAGGTCAGCTTACATTATGGAAGAGCAGACCCTTCTGTTTTTCCTAAAGAAATATTGGGCATCACTGGCCTGGAAATCTTTGTAACTATTACCTTTAACCTGCCTTTAGTCCTCGTTTGTTAGAGATTTGGGTATCGCTGACTAAGCAGCACTAATTACTCATCTCTAAATATCCTGAAGGTGACGGCAAGCTTGAACTAATGCAATCTTTGGGACTTAGGGACACCTATAGTGCTGGGGGTTCTGGAATTTTAATCCAGTGACAGTGAAGACAGTGATTATAGATTGAAGTCAAGGTGGCAAGTGACTTGAAGGGAACTTGTAGATGGTAGTGTTCCATGAAGAGTGCAGGAGGGTATGCCAGCAGCAGCACCAGGCATACCTAAAATGCGTTGTCAAGTTGAAGAAGCTATCACACAGGACTACTTGCGTACCAGACAGCAAGTAATAGACAGAGCTAAACTATCCCATAGCTAGTGGATCAGATCTAAGCTCTGTTGTTGGAGCTGCACTCATCCAGGTAAGTCGGAGATAGGTGAGTTGCTCATTACAGAATTTCTAGCCTTTGACTTTTGTAGCCACTGTATTTATATAGTTGGTTCAATTTAGTTTCCGATCAATGGTAATCCCAACAACGTTGATAGTTGAAGATTCAGCAATGATAGTGCCATTAAATGTTAAAGGGTATCAGAGATAGTAGGAACTGCAGATGCTGGAGAATCTGAGACAACAAGGCGTAGAGCTGGATGAACACAGCAGGCCAAGCAGCATCATAGGAGCAGGAAGGCTGACGTTTCGGGCCTACACCC
>NC_063334.1:93851075-94030479 GCF_021869965.1 Rhincodon typus
CCTTGTTGTCTGAAATGTTAAAGGGTGTTGGTTAGAATGTCAGATCAATTGCACATCCAAAAAAAGCAAGACAGTGCAAGATACTGCAATTGTAGCTTTCTATCAAGGACTCCAAACACAAGGAAGTGTGTTTCTCAATTACAACAGACTAAAAATAGCATTGAATTGGGACTCTAGGACAAAAATATTTTGTTCATTTTATCACTGACACTATAACAAGAAATTCACCTCCGAAAGGTAAGAGTGCCCTAATGCTGTTGCATTAAACAGCAAAATTGAAGCCAAGACAGACTGTCAATTCAATGTGAATATTAAAATTTTCATATCATTCATATTTCTATTTTATTTTTATTCATACATAGGTGAAAGTCATGCAGTCAATCTGAGTTACCACACAATCTCTTGGTCAAAGGCTTTTGGCATCAATGCTGCTTACCGAGTCTAACTCGCCAAACTATGCACCCCAAATAGTACCTTTACCTTCTGCGACACAATGATTACTTTATATCCTGCAAATGTCTTTTCTCTGTATCTCCGATATTATCTTACTTTTCAGTGCCTCTTCCATTTGTGCCTTTCTGTTGGCCGCATGATACCAGATGATTTCCAATGCATCATGAGAGGAGATTCTTCCTTGTTTGCGAAAGTACTCTACTGCATTTTCTCCACCACCATCTGGTCAACAAAATAACTTTACTTCACCACACGATAGTGTAATTAGGAAGAAAATAAAATTTGCATGTTTCTTTCACATCCCCATGTCATAAACACTGAGCTTTCCAAGATTATGTTCTAAAATGCAACTTTAACTCAGAAGTAAAACAGTTCTACAAAATGGGGTGAAATCCTGTAAATACTCGACTTTGGAGTCATGCCATGAGACTTGAGAGGAGTAAAGGGATAGAAAGTCAAATTGAAATCCATTGAGATGTTGGGTTGTGGTTATCTATCCTTCACAGAGGATCACAGCTCAGAAAACAATAGTTGTCACTGTACGGAAGTACGAAAATCTTACATTAAATTTGAAGAGGGATGCTTTTAAGGATTCTGTTTCTGTTTAAAAGGACAGAACAGACATGACTCTTGATGATTCGGGGGAAGTGGTTCATTAGGGTGTGCCTTGTTGTGATGAATATCTGGAAAACTAAGTGGGAGTGGAAAGTTTGGCAAGAGACACTGGAAGATTCAATCTGGCATGGCAAGGAGTAATCAAGCCTAGCTGAAAAGATGGATGATGATTTTGGACTGTCCTCTGATATTACATGGGACACAAAACACAGCAAAAATTTAACAAAACATGCCTTTCTTGGAGGCTGGCAAATAGGATGAAAGTAAACTAGCTAAATAGTTACAAAGAATGAAAGACTTGTAATTATAAAACACTTTGCACAACAGGACATCCCCAACACATTATTCCGACAAAGTGAAGTCTCTGGGCAGCAACCAATTTGTACACAGTAAAGTCTTACAAATGACAATGTGATAATGAACAGTTATTCAGTTTGTAATGCTGATTGGGGGATAAATATTGCTCAGGGCACCGGAGACAACTTTTCTTACATCCTAGAAATAGTGTTGTGGCACCTTTTATAACCAACTGACAGTGGTTCTGATGAAAGGTCAGCCTGAAGCATCAACTCTATTGCTACCTCTAAAGATGTTACCAAACTTGTGTATTACCAGCATTTTCTGTACTTAATTTAGTGCAGATGATGTTGGAGTTGGCATTTCATCCAACAGTTGGCACCTCCTATGTGCAGCACTCCCTCAGTACTCCAGTGAAGTGTCAATCTCAAATTTGGAGTGGCTCTTGAAATTATAGCATTTTCTGGCTCAGAGCCAAACGTGCTACAGTTACAAACGTGCCATCTGATATTGCCGGTTTTTAAGAAAAACATTAAAAAGACACTTCTGTTTTAATAATCTATACATTGGAAATTAAGTTTAAAATAGCCTCTCCAAGATGTAAGGCCCCAGCAGGTCACACCCATTACAATGGAATATTTCAAAGCCTGGTAAACTATGTTTCAGTCTCAAAGGGAGACTTTTAGAATACAGCTAGCCTGGGATAGGTGGGAAACTGGCCAGGACAGCATTGGAACAATAAAGTGTTAAGGCAACACAGATTAAAGATGATGATTTCAGAAGCGGATAAGTTAATACAGGGAGGGATCAGGCAACATTACAGCTGTGAAAGTTGGCAACCATGGTCTCAGGGCAGATATGCTGTGAGAATCTCATCTTGGAGTCAAATACTGTAACAGGAAAGTGAATATTATAGCTCAGCCTCAGACAATGACTAGTCTGAGGGACGGAGTTATTGGCGGAAACTGAAGACAATAGCTTTGTTCACCTCTATAATGTCTGCTCACCCAACATTAGAAAGAATGGAGGGGATGAGAAAAGGAGGGGGTGAGGTAGCTGTCATCAGTGGATATGTAGAACTGATACTGTGTCTTAGGCAATTAAAACAGAAATTGCTAGGGAAAAAAAATAGCCCGTCTGTCAGCATCTGTGAAGAGAAAGCATGTTAACGGTTCGGATCCAGTGACCCACCCTGCTGCCGCAGAGCAGCCCGAGGATGAGAAATTACATTAACGCCAAGGACAGAGCCCTGGGGGCAATATGGTGGGGCTGGGATGAAGACTCATTACAATGATTCTCTGGCTAGGAACATGGTACATGAAACTGAAACCAGGGAACGGCGTCCCACCCACATGGATGGTAAGAAGAGGCCCAGAGATGAATGGGGTGGTCTCAATCACTGTACACACATTTAGAAGTCAGCCCCCAGCCCCTCTCCAATACCAAAACGCTCTTTGGACAGTTAAGTTCACGGCGGCCCCGTCAGGAAGACCACGGGATAAGGATGGACTTCCTCCTCTTTAAACGTTCAGGGGGCCCGGCTCAGTCTCGACTGGTAACTGTGAAACTATAGAGAGAATTATAGACCGTTTGCCGAGTACCACCTCTCCGGCAACGACACCTACTTTGCTGACGGCCTTCCATCACGAGCCGGTCACACCTGCGCACGCGCCTCTGCCTGGGCCAGCCTCGCGCAAGATAACAAGCAGCTCGAGTCGTTTCGTGCAGTTTGCAGCCTGTTGCTTAACTCGCACCGCTCGACGGACTCTCCCTCTTCTGTCCTTTAATCATATATTTAACGTTTTCGTCGATGTTAAAATTATCACACAGATTCGTTCGCCCAAATTGTGCCTTTCACAACAATCTTGTGTAGAAACGTCTCCCTGCTCCTAATCCTTACTCTTACTTAACGTGTTCCTGGATCACTTTTGCTAAAGGAATAGAGTATAAAGGCCAAGCAGTGTCATTGAAATGGTATGTGTGCACCGTTTGAGGCTGGATGGTGTTGTATTGGAAGTAGTTAAGAGGAGGTTCACTAGATTAATTCCAGAGATTCCAGTTCTGAGGAAGGTCACCGGACCCGAAACGTTAACACTTTTTTTTCCTTCACAGATGCTGCCAGACCTGCTGAGCTTTTCCAGCAACTTTGTTTTTGGTTTCTGACTTACAGCATCAGTTCTTTCGGGTTTTTTTTTGTTCCAGAAATGAAGGGGTTTGTTTTATGAAGATAGATTGACCAGATTAGGCCTAGACCCTACGGTTTAGAAAAATAAGAGATCCTATTGAGGTATGTATGATAGTAAAAGCGTAGAAAAAGACGTTTCCTCAGGCGGATTAATGTAGATGGCGCTGTGGCTCAGTGGATAGTACTGCTACCTCAGCAGCAGAGGCCCAGGTTGGATTGCACCCTCCGGCGACTGTGTGGAATTTGCACATTTTCCCGGTGCCTGGGTAGATCTCCTCCCACAGTCCAAAAATATGCATTTAATGTGGATTGACCATGCTAAATTGCCCATAGTGTCTAGGAATGTGCTGGCTAGGTGGATTAGCGATGGGAAATGCAGTGTTATTAGTAGGGGGTGTAAGTGTGAGTGGGCTGCTCGTCGGAGGATCAGTGTGGACGCAGAGGGCTGAATTGCCTGCTTCCACAGTATAGGGATTCTGTGATTCTAGAATGAAGAAGCCATAAAGCTTTTAAAATAAGGGGGTAACAGATCTAAGAAAGAGAAGAAATCTACTTCTGTTAAAGGGTTATACATCCACAGCATTCACCACCTTAATGTTTTAGTATCCACCATACTCAGAGTACATTTAAGGAAGAGACAGATTTTTAATTGTCTAAGGTTCTTGAGTAGATGTGTAGCTCAGGTTGTGAAGACTGTGGTTGGTTCACTCGCTGAGCCGGTTCGTTTGCAGATGTTTCATTAGCCTGGTGGGTATCATCAGCAGTGTGGCCTCCGATGAAGCGCTATGGTGTTTTCCCAACTGCTATTTAAACTTCTAGCTCAGTAAGCGAACCAACCAGATTTTTAATTGGTAAACAGAGTTGAGGCCAAGATAAAATCAGCATGATTGTACTAAATAGCACAGGAGGCTGAAGGAGCTCAATTGCCTACACGTGCTCCTAGTTATGTTCTTATTCGTCCATGTCCCATTCTTTTAGAAATTTTAAACATAGGCCATAGGGCCCTTTGAGTCTACTGTATTAGTCATTAAAGGTTATGGCTGATTGTACTGTGATCTCAGCTCCACTTTCTTGTCTGAAGCCCAAAGCTTGACACCCTCTATTAAAAAAGACTAAATTTATTTAAGATTCAGTTTAAGAGCCAGCCTCCAATACCGCAAGGGGAAAAGAATTCCACATTCTAATTATCCTGGGAAGGGGAAAAAAAAATGCTCATTGCTTTGTGACGAGGGAGACATCTTATTCTTAACCTGCATCTCCTAATTTCAACGTCCCCAAACTCTAGGTATCCACCCAAATCTGTCCCCTGAAAAATCTTGGATAACAAGGTGTAGAGCTGGATGAGCACAGCAAGCCAAGAGGAGCAGGAAGGCTGACGTTTCGGGCCTAGACCCTTGATCACCTCTCATTCTTACAAACACAGCAACCTAAGCTTTTCTTCATAAGTTAAACCCTCTATCTCCAAAATAATTCAGGTGAAGCTTCCCTGAACTGCTTCTAAAGTAATTTATCTTTCTCCCCCTAAAATAAGGTCAAACTTGCATGCAATTCCACAGATTTGGTCTCACCAGTGCCCTGTACACTAAGATTTTTGTATTCTTGAAAAAAAAACATGCCTTATGTCTTGGACTTTTTAGGACAGATGCAAGAATAGGAATAACAATTCATACTGCATGAAAAAATGTGGATTGATTGGCAAGTCAACTCTGTTGGTCAAAGCATTGTTAAGACACATGCACCAAAGAAGTATTGTCCCACACTTGTTATTAATAAAAAAAAACTATATGGCTGGATATGATCTGTTTACAACAGGTATTTTAAAATATTCTCATCTCACATTTCCACCTCTCCAGCCTGGAAATCATCACTTACGCCACTAGAAAAAGCTTCTCCTTATTTATTACATCAACATCCTTCATTTACCGCTGTCAAATCTGGATAACCTCTAAAAATAACCTGAGGTTATTCTGAGAGCAGAAAAGGTTATGGAAGAGAGGGGAAAAACTAAGTCCTTTCATTCCAGTATCATGACAGTACATCTCGTTTACAGTCTAGGGCTATAGCATCCTTTTTAAAGGGCAAAGTGCAGTGCCCACGATTAGCCAAAATACTCCAACAGGGACTTAACTAGTTTTATATTGATGTTTAGTGTAACTTTGTTGCTTTTGTACTCATATATAAAGCTAAATATCCCTGCAAACCTTTCCAACAACTTTCTTCAAAGACTTATTTAAACTCCCACTTCTCATCTTATATCCCTTTTAAAATTGTACCTTTTAGTTTACGTTGCCTCTTGTGCCTCCAACTAATTCCATAATATTACACTTTCTTCCATCAAATTTAATCTATATCCTCCTAAGGTCTGTCGCTGTCATTCAAAATTGCATCATGATCTGTTCATCCATTCATCATGTTCACCGACTCGGGCTCCTCATGCAGTACCACAAATTTTAAAATTCACAGAAGATGTTTTCAAAGTCTTCCTTTTTACCCCCCAGTCTGTCACCATCTTGGCTGTGTATGTCCTAGTCCCTCAACCCTCCAAGATCTCTGTACTCACCCAATTCTGCGCTCTGGAGCACTCCTGATATAATCATGTCACAATTAGCACGTGTGTTCAATTAACTGGCCCCAACTCCCAAATTCTCTCTCTTAAAACCTTTTTTTTTGACCAACTGCCCCATTATATTTATTTGCAGAATGCAAAATATTGTTTAATTACACATCCATGGATTTTTTTTTCCCATGGTGTTGTTTCATTGGGGTTGCACTTGGGAAAGCAAGCACTGCTGTTCCCAGAATCATGATAAAAGGTTAAAGATTTTTAAATACATAAATTATTCTCCAATTTACCTACCTTTCAGACCCAGGTTGACAGTAAACACAGACTCTGTACTTAAAACAAGAATGACTATTTATTACAAGTAGTAAGACTCTAATTAGTTGTACAATTAGAGACTATTGACATAAAATTACTAGCTAAAACTCTAACCCTCTAATAAACTCACCCTCTATACACAGAGGGAAAAAAAGCCATGGGTATTTTCAGTAGGGGGGAAAGGCTTGGAAGACAGTTCTTTGATCCCTGTCCACAGGGTTTACTGGGATAATTCTTGTGATCAGAATGCTGCTTCTCGATTTTCCGGATATGTTGACTTATTTGTAGGAGGCATAGCAACTAGTTTACACTTCTAAAAGCTTTTTACTTATAAATTAAAACTCACAGCTTAGGAGAAATAAACTGGCTAACTTCAGACATGAGGTGCTTTTTACTGCAGAGTAAAAACAGCGACTTCTGTTCAGCAGTCCGATGGTCTCTGCCAAAACATTCACAAGGTCAAAAATCAGATGACACCAGGTTATAGCTCCGAAAGCTTGCATTTTCAAATAAACCTGTTGGACTATAACCTGGTGTCATGTGATTTGACCTTGTCCACCCAGTCCAACACCGGCATCTCCACATCAAAACATTCATACCAAGCTGTTCAGCTTCCTGGCAGCCAGAGTCATTTGCAGGCAGAAGGCCTTTGTCATTGATAACTGGTCATGAGTCCACAGGCCAATCTGCAACTTGTTGGCAGACAAAGCTCCGTTTGTGCACACCCCTTGACTCCAGCTCATCTGCAAACTAGGCTTCCACTACTGCTGGAACAAACAGCAGAATAAACAGTACTCACAATGTGTGTCAGGTTACTTGCTTTTAAGAAGTGCAGCAATCCTCCAACAATCCTTGGCTTTTAAAACAGGATTTTTTTTCCCCATTTCAGTAAACAATCAAAATGACAAACAAAAATGTCTTTACAACTAATTTTCTTTTTACTATGTTATACATGCTAAATCAAAGAAAGATGTGTGGTTAAGAACCATGTCATTAATGACATCATTTGCTTTGATGTTTTAAAGCTTTCTGCTGTGGCATTAGCAAAAACGGCAAGTCATTAGCTGATGATATTTTTTTTAAATGCTGCATTGAGTTTGCATTCATCTACAAACTCAAATTTTGCAGCTTATTTGAAGGCGAAATCCTTCTTCTGGTTTAGATTTGTCAATGATATACAAGTTGTTGCAACACAAAGGCTGCCTTTTGCCATGCACGAATGGTGATAGGCAAAAAAAGGCCATCTTTGCGTCGTTGCTTTGGCGAATGTTGACATTGGAATAATTATAGAAGTGTGGATCAGTGGCCTGTCAAATTGACCTGAAGAGAACAGTTTTCTGAGAGTTTCGTTACAGTTTACACAGAATATTAGTTAACTTTTCCTGTCAGAAAGTGCTTTCAGAAATAACATTTCAAATTGCACGATACTGTACATGTACAGATTTAAATATTACTTCATTATTCAGACATTAAATTTTGATGTTTCAACCTTTTCATTTGCATATTGTTTTCTACTGTCCAGGAAATGTTGAATAAAAACTCGAAATACCTTTCGTAATTCATTGCAATTGGTTTCAGGATCACCAGTCTGATGAAATGAAAACCTGTCAGTGATATATTCTTTACCTTTCATTTAACTTTAGAAGACACAAGGTGGCAATAGATTCCTGTAGAGCACATGTTCTCCAGAAACTCTAGTGACAGGAGAAATTGCACTTCCTATTTCCGTTTATTTAGTGAAATAAAGCAAAGAGCCGCGGATGTTGGAGATCAAAAACAAAAACAGAAATAGCTGGTGAAACTCAGCAGGTCTGGCAGCATCTGTTTGAAGAAAGCACAGTTAACTTTTCAAGATTGATGACTCTATCAGAATGGATAGCAGCTGGGGAAAAACTGGTATTTATGCTGAAGATGTGATGGTTGTGTGTGTGTGGGGTGTGTCGGGGTTTGCAATCCAGTCTGCGTTTCATCTCCCCAACGTAGAGATCATCATATTGTGAACATTGAATGATGTACAGGCTATCAGTTCTGATAAAGAGTCACCAACCTCAGAATATGAACCCTGCTTTCTTCCCATAGATGCTGCCAGACCTGCTGAGTTTCACCAGTAATTTGTGTTTTTATTTCTGATTTATATGGGCAGTATTCAAAAGGATCTTAAAAACAGATTGATTTGTAAAAAGACCAAATTCACCAGCACCAATCTACACACAACACATTCCAGCAGAATTCTGTCAAATCAGGTCTACTTTTAAAAAATATTGCAGGTAGTGAACAATATATAATTCAAAATGGATATCTTTAAAAGGCTTAGAGCCTAACATTAGGTGACTAACAGATAAAACATCTAATAGCACATACTTACTCATATCTAACATGTTGCAACAAGTTCCAATGGATTAATACATTATTTTATTGCCTCTGCAGCAAGTAGGCAATTTTGAAGTGGATGGATATCTGATGTTTAATCAAAACTCTTTGAATTATGCAAAAAATTAATTAAAGGCTAAAAAGAAGCATGCTACTTTAATCTCATTTTAGGAGTCTTGCAACTTTCAAGAGTAAATAAACAGTATATGTAGCTTTTATCATTACAGAAATTTAAAAGGTGACATCAGGCAATGCCTACTCGAGAACATAAAAAGTACGTGCACAGAACCAACAAAGCAATAGAATTTAAGAGAGTCTGATCCCCAAACATGTTACAGCAATCTTCCCCCAGAATAAACTGCTCATGGCAATGGGCAGTCATGTGGACATTTCTCTATTTTACTTATTTTCAAGCATTTGAATACTGTAAAAGCTGGCAACAACTAATTTAAATCACATTAATTTTCTAGTGATTTATTTTTCATCATAAATATACATGGATACATTTAAATAAAAGTATTCAAGCAACAAATGATTTACCATTTTACAAAACATAGATCGATGTGTTTAGAACTCAATATTTAAGGACACTAATTTGATTTTGTTTATACATTTGAAAAAGTGTTACCTGATGCACCTGTCATGTGGAGCACATTTTATTACTTTAACCTTTCAAGCATGTGGCATTGAAGAGATTTGAATGGCAAGTGCAGACACATCTTTCCCTGTGTATTGGTAGTTTTTTTAAAAAAAGCAAAATATTGTTTGGAAAGTTCGGAATTAGTGATTTTACAGACATTTAACTGGACATGAAACCCACTATAAGAAATTAGACAAAGAATATACATTTTAACACTTTTCAGACAAAGGAGTATAAGTTTACAAGTTTCATGGTAGGGAAATTGCACATTTCTACCTAGCAAAATACAGACTTAAAAACGCAGTAACTGATCAAAAAAAGGCTATTATGTCAGTATTATTTTAATTAGCTGTTCTTAAACATCAAAAAATTAACCCGATTTAATATCCCATAAATGTTCTCAATTTGATTATATTTCATTTGAAACTAAAGTCACCCTATTTTATAAAACTAATAAAAAAGTAATAAAGGTAATTACGCTTGAAAGGCTTTCTCAATCGATTCAAATGTTCCTGAAAATTTAAGCCGCAGTTATAAAGTTACTGCATATTCCCAAATACCAGTGTAAATCTTTTGTAAACAAATCTGTGAAAAAATTAAAATTGTTATAGAAAATGTTAGTAAATATACATAAAGGTTATGAACATAATTATTTTTGGAGGTTCAAATCCTCACATAGGAATGTCAGATGCATGAAATATGCCAAATCAGAATGTGACTTGGTTCAGAATTCCTGTAATGGCTTACTGGATGGATCCTACCCCTCCAGTGGGATCTGTCTATTTTCAAGTCATACTGGTAAGATTTTTTTATACCTAAACTGTTAGAATGGTCCACATTATTTTGTGCTTTACTGGATTGAAGGAGGCTAAACTCTATGTGATTGCCAACATTTTTCAGATGACAATTGGTAACTTGTCCACATGCACTGCTTTATTCTCACATTGAAAATGCTGCCAACTGTAGCAGGGTTTAGCCATTTCACACGTCTGAAGTGCAGTTGCAGCAGGGGGCCTTTTAAAATATGCATAATTTCCAACCATGACAAGATATCGTGTAAAAAAGCATATACATGTCAGTGTTCCTTACCTCCAGATTTAATATACTAAGCGGCTTTGAAACATCTTTCAACCACTAACTGTCTTGGGAAATTCTGACTATTTCACATTACTATTCACAAATGTCAATGTAAAAAATAAACTGCTGTTCTTTAGCAGAAAGAACTTACTTTTCTTATTAAGTTTTAATCAGGTGGCATTTGTGAACCATTCAGATGGCAAAGTCTGTGCATAATGACTTAAATTCCATTTATGGCTTCATATGCTACTGCTCAGTTACAAAACTTCATAGCTTAATAATTATTTATATTTAATTTAAAAATTTAAGTATTATTTTACCAAGTTATCTTTAAACTTACTGCTTAGCAATCTCCAACAATGACGTGGAACCTGATTGTGTTAAGATGACACATATTAGCCATATTAAATGAAAAAATATGGACTTGTGGACTTCGGAAAATTGAATGACTACCTTACGTACTTGAATTGAAATCTAACCATTGACCCAGAATCGTGGGTATAGTCTACCATGGGGTATCACATCCTGGACTTGTACATAACTAAGCAAGCAGATTTCATGTCCGAGATTCTGAATGAGAATACAAATAGATTCTGAATGGGAACTTAACTATTTTGTCACAAAATAGAACCTAGTCTCAGAAGAGAAACTGGCCTGCAACAAAGTATCTTAGTACAGCACCTGTGAGAAAAGATTAACTCAGAGCAGGGATCATTGAATCCTTTAGTGAAGTCAGTGAAACAGAAAAATATCTTTGAAAGCTTCAATCTGTACTATTTCATTTTTCCATGGATGAAAGAAAGTTCTGTGCTTTTGGGGGCCAAAGAATTTGTAGTTTTTTCACTCCTCAAACAAGGTTTTCCAGAATGAAGAAAAATAATTCCATCTCTAGGGGGCCACTGCTAGCGTAAGAGCTCCCACTGTGGATTACTGGGATTAAAGCACTGTCCAAGTCATTCATGTAGTGTTGTGGAAGTTGTTGTCCACTTGATCCTGCTTGATATTCAACCTACAACAGAAATAAAAGATCAAATAACCTAAAATCTGTAGAAACTTTAAGTATTATTTTTAAATTTTCATAATTGATTTCTCTAGTTATTCTTAGAATATTAGGTTGCTTTCACAAATATTTCAGAACCTCAGTACAAACTAGTTAAACCTGGACCAAGAAAATAAATTTAGTAAAATATCTAAGCCAGTCAAACTTCTGTACTCTAACTTCAACAATCCAAAACTGCTGCCTGTATTTTCATTTGCATGGGTCCTATTGACTCACAATTCAGCAACATCTTCAACTTTAAACTCACATGTTTGCGTTCAAGTTCCTCAAATGTGATCATTCTTCTTGGCTCAATATGTAACCATCTCCAGCTCTCTAATCCCCAGAGACTGCACTATTCCTCCAATTCTTGTTATTGGCACATCCCAGCTTTCTGACGTTGGTGGCTATGTTTTCAGCTATATAGGCTGAAATTTCTATAATTCCCCTTCCAAACATCTCTATCTTACTTTAAGACAATTCTTTAAACCTGCCACTCAATGAAAATTTGGTACCTGTCTCTCATGTCTCCTTATGTGGCTTGGTGTCAAATTTTGTTTGATAACTTTCCTGTGAAGCACCATGGATGCCTTAGCAATATTGAAAACACTATACAAATGCAAGTTGCTGTCATTGTTGAACATGAAAACGACGGTGGTGACATTTAATACAGGCAAGCACGAAGTACAAAATACAGACAATAAAATAATTCAAGTCCATGAACAATTTGAAACAGCTAAGAAGCAAATTGGGGCAGATGTGTAGAAATTTGGGCAGATGTAAGATCCAAGGGAGTGACATAAAATTTGTGTAAACTATTAGTACTATCAAAATATATTGAAAAATTGAATACCTAAAAGACAAAAAAATCAGGTAGAGTTCCCTCATGTTATAATACAGTTGAAAAAAACTGAAAATGGTTTTTCATTAATCTGGGTGGACTAGACCAAGACTTTTAAAACAGAGGAAATAATTTCTCCCAATCTACCCTGCCAGTTTCCCTTAAATGTATTGAAAACATCAGTCACATTACCTCTTTATCCTCTAAATTCTAAGGGATGTAAGCTTCATTTGCTTATTCACTCCTTGTATCTTAAATGTTTGAGTCCAGGTCAATATTCACTGAAAGCTGTGACTCTGTACAGTAACCTGAATATTTCCATGCAAACTGCACACATTTTGACTTTTAAGTTATAAAGAATTATAGCTTGTCGTTATATTGGTCCAAATAGCACTGGAGTAAATCTGAACTGTATTTCCTCCTCAGCCAAGGTGAGTGGACAATTTTTATTAGCTGGCATTTTATGCAATTTAATTCTTTCATGTTTTACTTTTGGACCCAAATTCTATGTTACTAAAGGACAACATTAGTCCAATCTATACAGTGGGACAAGACTCCAATGCTTCAGTATGGGTAATTATTTAAAATCTTGGGTTGTGAGCTTCAAGGCAGTAAAGGTCTTCTCTTCCTTCCCTCACTGCTCATCTCGTGTTTGCAGCAGTTTTCAATCTTTGAAGTTGAGTCACAGTGGGATAAGGTTCGGGAAGTAAATGTTCTAATGGCACTTTAGGAGGACTCAAAGTAGGCACATTGGGGAAGTGGGGAGAAAAGGAAGAAAATAAGTAAAAAGGGACTAAAGGAAGACACATGAATTAGATTTGCCAAGGTATTTGAACAGTAAAAACTAAAAGAACTGTGGATGCTGTAAGTCAGAGACAAAAATAGAAATTACTGGAAAAGGTCAGCAGGTCTAGCAGCATCTTTGGAGAGAAATCAGAGTTAACATTTTGGGCTGAATGACCCTTCCTCCGAACTCGAAACGTTAACTCTGATTTCTCTCCACGGACGCTGCCAGACTTACTGAGCTTTTCCAGCAATTCCTATTTTTGTATTTGAACAGTACATGCTACAACAACACAAAGCATTTAATTCAATCTCTCATTTTGAGGTAATAATATTTTTTGCAGAATAAACCTGAAATTGCATCAGTAACATACATGCATTCACAAAACAAATTGAAAGTACTTGTTAAACACACAGTTGTGAGATGTTTTTGCCTGCCTTACCTTGTCAATTTCTAAAGAGACCCTGAGACTCAGCTTGTTTATTCCAATTTCTTTCAAGGCTTTTAGGTGAGGGCACAGAGCAACACAGCAAGCACTGGCAATCTCCTCAGTCAGTTCACTCTGCGCAGCTGGAATGGTAGGACTGAGAGGATCATGATTTCTTTGCAAATAGAATACCTATAATAAAAATAACAACTTAATTAAGTTAATGATTATGGCTTCTTTGAGCATCAAAACAGATTCTGTAGATTTTAACATAAGTGGCACCCCAGTTTTCCAAGTACAATACTTGTTGTTCCTTCAAATATAGTAGTAAGGTGATTGAAAGACAGTCACAGTGAATATTTGCAACTTAATGGATTTTAAAGCACTCTCAAACATGGAGATGTAGTAAACAGTGAGAAAGATACTAATGGATTTCAACAGGGCATAGACAGGCTTGCAGTATAGATAGAAAACTGGCAGGTAGAAGTTAACACAGAAGTGTTAGGTGATGCATTTCGACAGGAGGGATAGGGAGAGTCAATACAGACTTCATGCTCTTAAATGTGTGTGTGTGCAGGGACACACTTAGACATGGAAGAATCTTGGGCATCCATCTGCACAGATGTTTTAAGTTGACAGGACATACTGACAGTATTGTTAGCCAAGTATGCGGGATCTTGGGTTTCATAACGAGTGTAAAAGTAAGGAAGTTACACTGAACCTTTATAAAATTATGGAAATTAATTATTTCTAAATGAAATTGGATGGATACAACGACCAGGCCTACAGGGATTTAGGGGGTGGAAAATAGAGCTGACTGGCACTGGGCTGTGCACTAGCAATGAACTCATTGGGCTAAGTGGCATCCTTCTGTACTGTAAAAAAATCCATAGCTTTAACCAGTCAAGTTCAAAAATAGTCTTACATAGGACTGTAATTTGTTACAATGTGAACTTTAATGCTGTCTCAAAAAATGTACTTTAAATAACTTTTACATCCATTCATTTCAAGACAATTGAGTTGTGTACACTTAAAACACTCATATTTAAAATGAGAAGCTGCTTATATCAGACAAAATGCAATTGTCATTATCCATTTGCATTAATATCAATTCCTGTATCACCAGAGTACTAAATTTTCCACTTATTTGGACTGAAACAGCTAACTAGTTCACAACTTAAGCTGCACCGATAACAGTAATGCTGATTTAATCATGGCTTAGCGGTTAGCAATGTTGCCTGATGGTGGATCCAGGCCCCACTCTAGGGCTTGAACATAAAATTCAAGGCTGTATTCCAGTGGGGGAATTATGCTTGATCAGAGATGGTGTCTTTCAGATGAGACATTAACGGAGGGCCTCTCAGGTATACACAAAAGATCCCATGGGACTATTTCAACGAGCAGAAAATTCACTGGTTACCTGGACAATATTTACTCGTCTATCAGCATAACCAAAACAGATATAATCATTGTCATATTGAGACAGGATGTGTTCTTGAATGGTACTATATAAATGCAAATCTCTTTTTTTAAAAATAAAGTGCATTTGTGAAATCATCATTTGAGCCTTTAAGCCTATTCCACATGGTGTAGCTGCTGGTCAGATTGCAACTGAATAAAATGTCACAACAGAATGGTAGCTGTGGGAATAGTGCTTAGCACTACATATTATGTGAGCCTTTGAAAGTAGTGGTCAAAATATATTTGTACAAATGTACATGTTACAAACAAGAGTGGTGGGATAACTGTACTGTTGCAAACTGAAATGCAGCTGTATAAAACATGTTCTTTTGTAATAAATTTCAAGATTTTACTACTGATGGGTAACTGAGGTTAGTGTTTTTGTTAGAAAGTGCTTCACACAACTGAAAAAACATTGTTAAACAACTGATGCCAGAACAAAGCACCTCGTAGTTTGGTTAAACCTTGGGGTATTCAGCACAGAAAGGTTCTGTTCCAATGGATGTTTATGCATAAAAATTATTGAAAGCAAAATATCATCATTAATTATTGCTCACTTTATATAATCTTAAAACCTGTGTTATACATGCAGGCATAATGAAAATCTGATAAATTCTAAATTGTTCAACTCAATACATATTTTAAGGTTTTTGAAGACTGGCAGAATAGGCTTTATTGCAAACATTAAGCAGCCACAAAATGATACATTTAAAATTATTAGTTTATCAACAGAAATGCCATTAATTACAATCTAAAATCATTAAAAGCTTCACTTAGGTGTACAGAATGGGAAAATACATGTGGGGTACAATATAGAATATATGTCAAAATACAGGGATTCAGGGGGTTCATGTTAAATGTTGCTGCTCAATGTAGGGAAAAGCTGACATCTTATAAGACTTCTCGTGAAAAACTGTTGGCGTAAAAATGGAATGTAGATACTTTCCACCACAAGAAACGACAGGATGCAAATTACTGGTGGTACAGTGGGAAATAAAGAGCATTATGTAAATATGTAAAGTTAGAAACAGCTATTTTAACTGTTCATCATTGGTCAAGAACAGTATGCTCATGATGCATTTGCCATTTTAGTGAAAAGAATTGGGAAGAGGGACAGGTTAAATGCACAGCAACCAGGATAACGGAGATTCTGACTCGGTCTCCCTGCAGTGGAGAAGCCTAGAAAACAAGACAAAGCAGAAAAGGACAAGAGACAGCAAGACAGAGAAATAGAAGAGGAGCTTGAAAACCAAAAATTTCATGGAGAGTTATCATGCACTCCCGTCCAGTCATAATATGGAAAACACATTACCTACAATTGACTGTAATTCACTACCAAAACTTATTGCAACAGTTAATCCGAGGATTTAAACTTCTCCTGACTTTATTTCATGAACGTAGCCTCTCAATAACTTTGTGTCAGTCTATTCCCATAACAATTAGGAGTTCAAAAAATACTTAAAACCAGCACACAGTAAAATCACAACTCAGATACATGACCATTTATCTTAGAAAAGAGGTAAACATTGCCAGAACAATGAAGAATGTGATAAATGCAGCAGGGTTAGAAAACACAAACCGTCCAATCATGCATTTTCAAGATTTTTTTTCCACATAGTGCTAAACAAAATAGCCACTAACCTCTGTACACTTTACAACAATTCCATCTGTTTCAAATACATTTTCCTGGAGCATTTTGATGCTAGGAATGTCTTTCATGGATCGTCCATCAATAGGACTTAAAACACTGGAGGCAGAGTTTTAACATAATTATTTTAAAGGTTATAAGTACAATGAAAGAATGTACTTCAAGATTCATACCACAACATAAGTTTAAATAGAAAAATCTCTATGCAGTCTTCAACTATGTATTATCACCAAATTGAAAAACCTGACTGCAGTGTGATTACACCATTAAAGGAAGTGCAGACCAGAGATCACTGCTATAACTCTTTTGCACCCGTTAAAACAGCTCATCTTCTTGAATCAGCTCTTGGATAATTATACAACAGTTTGTAAATTTTGCAGTTTGGGACCATAGGATATAGAACAGTATAGCACAGTACAGGCCCTTCGGCCCACGATGTTGTGCCGAACTTTTACCCTAATCCTAAGGTCTACCTAACCTCCACCCCTACCTTATACTATCATCCATCTGCCTATCTAGTAGCCGCTTAAATGCCCCTAATGAGGCCGACTCCACTACCCTCTCGCGCAATGCATTCCACACCCTGACCACTCTCTGAGTAAAGAACCTATCTCTGACGACTCCCCTATATCTACCTCCACTCCACTTTAAAACTATGTCCCCTCGTAATAGCTACCTCCACCCTAGGAAAAAGTCTCTGGCTGTCCACTCTATCTATACCTCTGATCATTTGGTACACCTCTATCAAGTCACCTCTCATCCTTCGTTGTTCTAAACAGAAAAGCCCAAGCTCTCTCAACCTTTCCTCGTAAGATCTTCCCTCCATTCCAGGCAACATCCTGGTAAATCTCCTCTGCACCTTTTCCAACGCTTCCACATCTTTCCTGTAATGAGGCGACCAGAACTGGACACAATACTCCAGATGTGGCCAAACCAGGATTTTGTATAGCTGGAACATAACTTCACGGCTCTTGAACTCAATCCCTCTATTAATGAAAGCAAACACACCATATGCCTTCTTAACAACTCTATCCACCTGGGTGGCAGCTTTCAGGGAACTGTGAACATGAACCCCAAAATCCCTCTGCTCCTCCACACTGCCAAGAATCTTTCCATTAACCCTGTATTCTGCTTTCAAGTTTGTCCTTCCGAAATGAATCACCTCACACTTTTCAGGATTAAACTCCATTTGCCACTTCTCAGCCCAGCTCTGCATCCTATCAATGTCCCTTTGTAACTGAAAACAGCCCTCTGCACTGTCCACAACGCGATCCACCTTCGTATTGTCCGCAAACTTGCTAATCCACGCCTTCATCCAAATCATTTACAACAATCAAATAGAAGAGAACACAGAACAGATCCTTGTGGTACACCACTCGTACCTGAGCACCATGTTGAATATTTTCCATCCACTACCACCCTTTGTCTTCTAAGGGTCAATCAATTCTGAATCCAATCTGCCACATTTCCCCCTATTCCATGCCTCCTTACCTTCTGCATGAGCCTACCATGGGGAACCTTATCAAACGCCTAGCGCAAAGCAAACAAAAAAAACTGCTTTAAGGCTCCATTTGATCTTTTCTCCCTTTTGCACTTCCTTTTACAGCAACTGACATGACAAAACACAAAATCTGAGAATTTCTATCCTCTACTAGAATGTGTAAGCAGAGCAGTATTTATTGAGGACATTAAAATTTAAAATAGATTTTTGTTAAATATCCTAATTACAAGTTCTTTGAAGAAAATCAGACTATAAAATGCTTTATCAATTCCCATTGTCAAAGATTATTTCCATATTTTAGAAGAGCACTATTTTGTGAATGAATTACACATTAAATAGGTTAACAAAATATTATTAAAAATCATACCCTTTATTTACAGGTTCATCACCATCCACCCATTGAATATTTACGAATTCTTTTGTGTCATCTGGGTCCAATTTCCCACAAATGATTTGAAAGTCTCTTTTTTCCCTCAGAGCTCGTCGTAAACCCTCCATGGTTTCTGGAGTAATTTGTACCATAAGTCCATCTGAAATCAGAATCAACCGCTTTAAGGAAATTAAAAACAAAAACTTATTATCTATTGAGTAGGAAGCAAAAAATTGGACTCTTAAATTTGATGAAATACAAGACTATTGTTTAAAAAATGCAGTGGAGAACCTTTCTGGGGAAATAAGTGCCCAGGTGACCAAAACTTTCAGAATAATTTTGATTTGCTGGAAAACCAAAATAATATCATCATGGGCAGATGATTGTATTAAGACTGTTTTAGCAGATATTTGTTTCCAAGGAGGGAGAAAAGATCTTAACAGCTTAACTTGAAAATTTTGCATAATATTGGGAAGAGGAACTTACCTCAAAACATCTCTCAAAAACATAATTCAGGATTTACTGGCATTCAATTACTCATCAGCAACACAATAAAGTTACACAGATAGAAAGGAATAGTCTTTACCATCGAACTCGGTGGGTTTCAACTTCGCCTTCAACTATTTATTAAAAAAAATGTTCACATTGAACACAAGAATCCCGATGTTCCAACACTAGTAATGTGGAAGATTGTGCAAGTATGTTCAATGCACAAAAGCAGGACAAATCCAACCTAGTCAATGACTGCCCTATCTGTTGACTCTGAATCTTCAGCAGAGTGATGAACTGTTATTGACAGTGCTACCAAGCACAAAGGAATACCACTGTTACTAATGCTCAGTTTGGGTTCTGCCTGGGCCACTTGGTTCCTGACCTCATTATAGACTAGGTTGAAGCATGGTCAAAAGAGCTGAATTCCAGAGATGAGGAGAATACAACTGCCTCCATGTCAAGGCCACATCTGACTGAGTTTGCATCAAGGATTCCTAACAGAATTGGAATCATTGGGAATAGGGGTAATTTCTCTGCTGGCTGAAATCATACCATATAAAGAAAGATGGTTATGGTTATTGGCTGGCAGTCACCTGAATGGGGGTGGGGGGGTAGTGGAATTCTAACCATCTTTGATATTTAAAGGCTTAAGGAATGAATCAGTCTGGGGATTACCATTGGTAGACAACTAGACAAATACTGTAGGTACAGGATGAGGTCAGAACCTAGGAATTCTGTAGCATGTAAGTTATCTCTTGTCTTCCCAATGTCCACCATCTACAAGGCAAAAGTCAGGAGTGTGATTGATACACTCAACTTGCCTAGATGAGAGTACTCAACAGAACTCAAGCAGCTAGACCAAAAGCTCGAGGACAAAGTAACCCAATTGGATTTACGTCACTACTTTCAACATTGATTGTCTTCACCACTAACGCACAGAGGCAGCTGTCTGTACTGTCTACAAATGCACTGCATTAAACCATCAACACCACTCCTACAACACCTTTCAAACCCACGACCCTGACCACTTAGTAGGACAAGGCATACGTGCGTGAAACTACCATTTCAAAGCTATCCTCCAAGCCATACACCATACTAACTGGGAACTATATTACTGGTGCTGGGTTAAAATCACTGTCTAACAGCGCCGTGGGTGTCCCTATTCCTCAAGCACTGCAGTGATTCAAGAAATCAGCTCAACAGCACCTTCTGCAGCCCAATTATAAAATTGCAACATTTTGCTGGCCTAGTCAGTAATGCTCACATCACATGAACAAATAACAAAAAAAACCTAGAAAATTTTAAGGTAGGTGGAAATCTAAAAATCAAGCTTAAAATATTGACAGGCAATCTCTGATGATTACAAGTTTATGTCAATGGACTTTAACCCAGCAACAATGAAGGAACTGCGATATAGTTCCAAGTCAGAATGGTGTTCGGCTTGGAAAGGAGCTTGGAGGTGGTAGCATTAAAGACAAAGGGTATTTCTAACTTTACCACTTATTTAAACTAAATTACAGAATTAAAACTAACGTCCTTGGACTTTCATTTCTACAGTTTATTGAAAAATAATGAGATTTACAGATTCTTTTAATCAATCTTTCATACACAGTGGATCTATTTAGTCCATTTTTTTTCAAGAGAGAACAGTTTCTGTTACGTAAAAACTTAAAATATATCATAATTGAAGTTTGTTGGAGTGAGGAGGAGGAGAAAGATATAGTTAAAGAAAGAACAGGAGTATGTTTGAGTACAAGAGATTATTCCAAAATTCTAAGTATCAACCTAACTGCCAGTTTCTTGTAATGCAATGTACTGGGATGCAAAAAAAGCCCACAGTATCTGTAGCATAATTAGAATGCCTATATTAATGATATGGTATATAAGATGATGTCACACTGACATCAGAAGTCACATGCAATGGAGATGCTGAGAGAGAGAGAATGGAATAGCTGTACCAGACAGCTGTAATCCAAAGACTCATGTCATGTATAACAGTATGAAAATAAAAAAAATTGTTAGAACATTAGTCACTTTGTTAGACAATAGTCACTTTTAGGGAAGGCATAGATAGTAATACAGCATGCTCAGAGTTGGGTCAGTATAGTGCAAGATAATATACTCTCAATAGTGCAGGTCCACATCTCAAAACCCAAACTTTCCAGATGATCAGTCCTTATGGATTCTGATGACCAAGGGTCGTTTCCATGATGGCAGCTCAAATTAATATAGATTAAAGCATGTTATTATGAATAAAATAGTTTAACTGCCAAATTAGTGAGTCACTGATTATGTTAAATTTAGTGTTCATGACAGTATGCAGTTTCATTATTATTTAAATCAAACTAACAAATTTCTAAAATAAAGATCAGTCTAAAATCTCAGTATAAACTAAAAACAGTGCAAGCAAAAATAACCACAGAAATCAGTGAAAGGCTAGGATTCTAACCATCAAGGAGTAGTTGGAATGAGGGATATTAATTACCTTGTATTGACTGGGATAGTGGTTGCGTAAAGACCATTAAGGGATTGGCATTTCTAGATTGTGTTCAGAGAATTTCTTGCAATACTATGTATAGGACAAGAAAGGAAGCATGGTTAGACCTGGTTCTTGGGAATGAGGTGTGTTGAATGGATCAAGTGACGTGGGAGAATAATGGAGAACGGTGATAATTGTATCATAACGTTTAGAATGATAGTTGACAATGATGGTGGACAAACTAGAGTAGGAAAAATCAATGGGAGGAGAGCAGACCTCAAAAAAGAAAAGAACAGAGCTGGGCAAATGGAGCACAAGTTGGCAGGAGGAACAGCAGCCGCAAAATGGGCTAAATTCAATGAGATGGTGGCTTGGGCACAGTCGAGACATATTGCCTCAAAAGGGAAAGGCAAGTCAAATAAATCTAGAATTTCCTTGACAAAGGATTTAGAAACTAAGTTAATGAAAATAAAATATACTATAAGTCTCTGGTAGTAAAAACAAGAGCAAGAACAGAACCATAGAAAATAGGAGGTTATTTGGCTCATTGAGCCAACTTCACCATTCAACACGATTGTGGGTGATCTCAAAGCCATTCTCCGAACTCTCTCCTCTTGACACCTGTAGTTTCTACAAATCAACCATTTCCTTCTTTTATTTATTCAGTGATTTGGCTTCCCCAGCTGCTTATGGTTGAGAATCCCACAAGTTCACCATCCTCTGCATGAACAAATTTGTCCTCATCTCAGTCCAAACAATTTATGCCATATTCTGAAACCATGATTGCTCGCTATGGACCCGAACTCTCTTCCCCTCACAACCCTCCCCCAGGTCAGGTGAAATACTGCCTCCATCCAATCTGTCCAATCCTGGAGGAATTTGCTATGAATTTATTAAATCCCCTTTCATTCCTCTGAATCCCAGTGAGTACAGATCCAGTAGACCCAATTTTTGCCAACCCCAGAATCAGTCTGGTGAACAAAGCTGAATACACTCAGTTCAGCAGGGAGGTGGAAAAGCAAATACAAGAAGAAAAAGTGATAATAAAAAAAATACTGGCAGCTACCATAAAGGGAAAGTCCTTAGTTTTTTTTATAGGCATTACAATGTATAGTGAAAGGAGGAGAAGACCTATTAGGGACCCAAAAGGGGGTTTATACACAGAGGCAAGAGACCTGGCAGAGATGTTAAATGAATGCTTTGTATCTGTCTTTACCTATGAGGTGCCTCTGCCTAGACCACTGTGACTGAGGAGGAAACTGTTGCTAGAAAAGTTTAAATTGAGAAGGAAGAGGTATTTGATAAGCTGTTGATACTTTAAGTTGAAAAGCTCCAGGAGCAGATGAGATGCATCCGACAGTATTGAAGAAAGTGAGAATGGAAATTGCAAGGGTACTGGCCATAATCTTTCAGTATTCCCTAGACCCAGCAAAAGGTGCTAGAAGAAAACTGCAAACATTACATCGTTGTTTTAAAAAAAGTTATAAGAATAAGCCCAGCAATTACAGACCAGCTTAACTGCAGTGGAGAGGAGAAGTTTCTAGAAACTGTTATTCAGGATAGAATTTATAGTCATATGGAAAAATATGGGTTAACTCAGAGAAGTCAGCATGGATTTGTTAAGGGAATATTGTGTCTAACTAACTTGCTGGATATTTTTAAGAAGTAACAGAGGGGCTTAATGAGGATAAGGCTGTTGATGTGATGTACATAGACTTCCAAAAGACATTCGATACTGGGTCATACAACAGAAACTGACAGGTCATGGAAAAAAAGGGACAGTAGCAACATGGTCACAAAAAAAATGACTGAATGATAGGGAACAGAGACCAATGGTTAATGAATATTGTTTGAGCTAAAAGGAAGGATCCTGGTATGTAGGGAACAGTTTTAAAGTTTCTGATAACAGAAAACTTGGAAGAATTGTAAACCCTGAAGAGGTCAGTTTAGAACTCCAAAAAAATTAGTAATGTCAGTGAAGAGGCGACAAAGTTCAATGCACAGAAGTGGAAGGTTACAAAAAAAAAAAAAAAAAAAAAAATTCTAAATCAACCTGTTCAGAGATGTTATTACACACCTCGAGAGCAGGTGGGACTTGAACCTAGGCCTCCTGGCTCACAGGTACCACAAGAACTCCACACTTTTGTAGAAAGAACATGGCAAGATAGCGTAAAATACAAGGTACAATTCAAAAGGGTGTGCAGCAATAGAGACCTGGCTATCTACGAATACAAATCATTAAAAGTGGCAGGTCAAAAACACATCGTCATTAATAAATCAAAGTTTCATTATACAGAAACTAGGAATAGGATGACATTCGGCCTTTTAGCCTCCTCCAGCATTCAACAAGATCACAGCTGATCCTTAAACTCAATGCCACATTCTCACTTTCTCCCCATAGTCTGTTCCCTTTAAAATTTAGAAATTTATAGAGAGTGATAGTCACAGTCATAGAGATGTACACCACGAAAATAGACCTGTCGGTCCAACTTGTCCACGCTGTTCTCTAGCTCATTCTTGAATCTATTCAGTGAATTGGTCTCCAAAGCTCTCCACAGTAGAGAATTTCACAGGTTCATCTCCTTTTGAGTGAAGAAATTTTTCCTCCTTTCAGTCCTGAATAGTCTATCTACTCCATATCCAAAGACTGTCCATCTCATTCTAGACTTCCCAATCAAGGAGGGCATCATCCTTCCATCTAGTATGTCCAACCATGTTAGAATTTTGTATGTTTCGATCAGATCCCCTCTCATTGTTCTAAACAATGTGAATACACACCCAGTTGAAGGAATCTCTCCACACTGGACAGTGCTGCATACAATACTCAAGGTGCAGTCTCACCAAGGCCCTGTATAACTGCAATAAGACATCCTTACTTCTGAACTCAAATTCTTTGCAATGTAGGCCAACATACCATTTGTCTTTCTAATTGCTTGCTGTCTCTACCCATCTACCTTCATTAAATGGTGTACAAGGACATCCAGATTCCTTTCTTACGTCCATGCTTCCCCATATATTACCATTTAAATAATACTCTTCCTTTTCACACAGAATTGTATCATGTCACATTTTACCAAGCTGTGCTGCATCAGTCAAGTGTTTGTCCAGTCACTCAACTTTTCTCAACCATCCTGAAGCCTCCTTGTGTCCTTTCCACAACTCTCAATCCCACCCAGTTTTGCATAATCAACAAACCTGGAAATGTTACACCTGATTCTCTCATCTGGGTCATTTATATATATCGTGCATAGCTGGGGCCCAAGCACCAACCTTCACCGTACCTCACTAGTCACTGCACACTACTTGGAAAAAAGGCTAATTTATTCCCACACTGTTTTCTATCTCTCAACCAATTCTTGATCTGTATTAATGTATAAAGATCTGTATTAATATATACCATGTGCTTTAACTTTATCCACTGATCTCTTATCAGGGACCTTATTAAAAGCCTTCTGAATATTCAAATACACTACATCTACTAATTCTTCCTTATCTATTCTACTAGTTATATCCTCAAAAGGCTCCAGTAAATGTGCTATGCATGATATGACTTCCATAAACCTATGCTGGCTTTGTCCAATCCAATTAATGCTTTCCAAATGTTCTGTTATCATGCCTTTTATATTAGACTCCAGCATTTTCCCCACTAACAATGATAGGCTAACTATTCTGAAATGCTGTGTTGTTTTCTCTTCCTCCATTTTTAAAAAAGTAGTGGTGTGACATTTGTCACCCTCTAATCTGTTGGAATTGCTCCAGAGTGTACAGAATTTTGGAAGATGACCAGTAATGTATCTAATATTTCCTGCGCCACTTCCTTTAGTAATCCGAGAATCAGATTATCAGGTTCTAGTGATTTTTCAGCCTTTAACCCCAACAATTGTCCCTAGCACCATTTTCTTACAAAGGTGATTTCCTTCAATTCGACTCTGTCACTAGCCCTTTGCTTTCCTAACGTTCTACAGGATTATATGCATTCTCTTCTGAGAAGACAGAACCAAAGAATATGCTCAATTTTTGTCATTTCTCTATTCCCCATTATAAATGCCTCCAGTTCTAACTGTAAGGGATCTACATTCATCTTTACTAACTTTTTGTCTTCATATATTTATAGAAGCTTTTATAGATAGTTTCTATATCCCTGTAAGTGAGCTCTCATACTTGATTCTACCACTTGATCAAATGTTTTTTTTCTTCTGCTCCATTCTAAAATACACCCAAAATCATTAGGCTTTGTTTTTTCTGGCAATTTTACATGCCTCTTCTTTGGATCTAACAATATCCCTAATTTATATTGTCAAGCCATGGTTGAGCCATCTTTCCTCTTATTTTTGCATTTGACAGGGATGAACATTTGTCATTAACCATACACACTTTCTTTAAATATGAACCATTGCCTATCCACTGTCAAAACCTTTAATAAAGGTTCCCAAATTGATCAGAGCCAATTACTGCCTCATACCCTCAGGTCGCTTTATTTAGTTTCAGGACCCTAGTTTTAGATTTGACTACTTTACTCTCCATCTTCATGGAGAATTGTATCATTTTATGGTCACTCTTCCCCAAAGGATCCCGCACAAAAAGATAGTTAATTAACCACGTCTCGTTGCACAGCACCCAGTCTACACTAGCTTGTTCTCTGGTTCATCCCTCACGCATTGATCTAAAAACCCATCATGTACACACTCCAGGAAATCCTTCCCACAATACCATGCAAGTTTGGTTTGTCTAATCTATATGCAAATTAAAATCATCCATGATCACAGTTGTACCCTTATTCTTACATCTGATTTCTTGTTTAATGCCTTTATTTAAATCTCTGCCATTTGTGGGCATACAGACAACACCAAACAATGCTTCATGCCCCTTAGTATTTCTTATCTCCACCCAAATAGATTCCACATCATGATTTTCTGAGCCAATATCATCAGGAATGTGATTTTTTCCTTTACAAATGATGCTATTCCCTTGCCTTACCCTTCTTTGATGTCCTTCCTAAAATAATTAATACCCTGGATGTTCAGTTCCTATCCTTGTTAATCCTGCAGCTAAGTCTCTGTAATCACAACTATATCGTAACCATTTATATCTCATTGTGCTGCTAATTCATTTACTTTAGTGCAACTGCTTCACACATCAAGACACAAAGTCTTTAGACTTCTTTTTTCATCCTTGTAAGTCATCTTATCTTTACTGCAGGAATGGAAACAGGCACTGAATGCAGGGGCAGACAAGTTATGCTGAACTTATATTGGACACTGGGCAGATCTCAGCCAACTACTGTGTACACTTTTGGGATGCCACATTTGAAGATGTGAATGAAGAGTGCAGAAGAGGTTTACAAGAATGGTTCCAGGGATAAGAAATAATCGGAGAAGTTGGGATTGTTTTCTTGCAGGAAAAAAAGGTTGACAGGCGATATGATAAACGTTTCAAAATCATGAGGCATCTAGATACAGTAGAAAGAGATAGGCTGTTCCTGTTTGTGAAAGGATCAACAACTAGAAGGCACAATTTGAAAGTGCTTTGCAAAAAAGAGTCAAACACAAATGGAAGAAAGATCTTCTTCACAAAGTGAGTAGCTCGGGTCTGGAACGCGGTGTTTTGAAGTGTGTTGGTGGCAAATTCAGTCGAGGCATATAAAAGGCCATTGGATGACAATTTAACTACAAATGATGCATGGAGTAATGGGGAAAAGACAGGTTGTTTGGATAAAATCAAACCACTCAGTGAGCCAATGCAGACATGATGGGCCAAATGGCTGCCTCCGGCACCATAACAATTTTGAGATATCATGATCAATCAAGTAGTTACGGCATACAAGATGGTCATGTACTCCTTCACATTTACTTGTTCTCTGCAAGAATAATCTAAAACTAATTGCATAACTATATCCTTTCTTAGCACTTTTGAAAAAAATGTCATTCTTCTCAATAAATGGTACAGACAAATGTTAGGTCATTCAAAATCCGATTGGACAGAAAGGATTAAACATACAAAGGCCGCGAGAAGCAACAATCCAAATAATTTCCTAACTGGACTTTGCTTACATCTTGAACTAGACACTAGCTTTCTATCAAACTGTGTACTTCCTTACCTTCCACTATGCTGGATTTAGCGATAAACCCTGATGTTGTTTTAAGAGCTCCATTAAACACCACAAAAGAGGCTCCTGTAACTACAGCACATTGAAAAACAAGTTACTTAACATTGATCTTCATAGTATTCCCCCAATTTCCACTAAAGCAGGAATGCAAAAATGCAAGCTACCTTTCCTGGACTTCCCAGCAATAGTGTTTGCCTGTGTTTGATGACTTTTATCATCATTCTGTATGCAGACCAGGTGGGAGTCAGCATCCAAACTAAAACATGCTCCCATGGTAATCACATGTTCATTGGAAGACGTCACTACCTTCATGACCTGCGAAACAGGAACAGGCAATCTTTGAAAGACAAGTTTTCTTGGCAAGGCATAAATTATTTCCAGCGCACAGACTAATCCACACAATTTTCTCCTCTACAAGTATGTACCACTCTGACAGAGTTCAGTTTGATTCTTATTACCTACCTCATTGTACCTTCGCTTAGGTATTTTAACAGTACTTTGTCCCATCTCAACAAGAAGTACTAATCCCTCGATTGTGGGCAGAGTATATTGGTAATTTCGAAGATCCTGCAAAGGAGTGTAAAATGTGAATATGAATGACAAAAATTCAGATAAGAAGCACTTACACAAAGTTTTGACCATAAATACTTAGCAATAAAATCAACAAAAAATTATCTTGAGACCAAGTTGCTTGATCAGCAGTACTTGGTTATGATACTCGACTGAGTAACCTAGAAGTTGAAATTCCATAATAATACGAAATTGGAAGTGATTTGGTCTGTACCAGTAAAATAACTACAAACACTTATTCAGTCAAGGTGCTCATGGAATATCTTTCATGGATGGAAATCTGTCACCTCTATCCCAGGGTGACGTAGAACTCTTCTCCCACAGTACATGATAGCCTCAATGTCCTTTGAAGTTCACAAGTCACTCAATTGTAAGAGAATGAATAAATTGGTAAAGCCCATCAACAGACAAGACAATGCACACAGGTCTGCTCAGGTGACTTTAAGGTATTTTAAATCAACTTATCCAAAATTTTATGACATACCATTGGAGTAGGTGGGACTCAAACCCAGGTCCCCTAGCTCAGACGTGTGGACAATGCCACTGCACCTCAGGTGACCTTAATAAGTCTTCCACGTTGACTGAACTGCATCATATTAATCAAGCAACAAACCAGCTGTTGTAGTCTCAAAATCATACCAACCAAGCACATGCCAGATTTGTTGTTGGTATGTCCCATTACATCAGGACAAGCCCATAAGAAACGAGATGAAGGCACAATACAACTGGATGAGATTGTCCTGAAATCTTTCAACATTTGTCCGTAATTCCTAACCTCAGATCAAAGCCAAATATTTTTCATCAAAACCCTTCATAATTCTGAACACCTCTATAAACTTTCCTCCTAACCTGATCTAATAACTTTACAACTAAAACTTACCAAGACTCAGCGCATTTCAGTAAATGTCTCCACTGTCCGTCCATTCTAATAACACATAACACTCTGAAGTTACTTATAATACTCAAAAGTACTGTGTATATCCTGATCAGTGTACTTGATAACATCCTCCTAATTATCTCGAAAGCAACATATACAATGCCGTCTAATCCTTGGAAGGGATGCACCATTAGTTAGGGAAACAAACAAACAGTCTTGAGGAACATTTATACAACAGAACTGCATGTCGGTTAAAAAGTTTCTTACCCAGGTTACTGCCCTTCCTTAAAATATCAAAATATCAGCAAAAATTGTCTTATGCAGCTTGTTTTGCAAATCCACAATCACAACATCCACTGCATTTCCTTTATCAAGATCCTAATTTCCTCAAAAACCACAATTAAATTTATTGGAAGGTCTGTCTGTTTACACATCCATCCCAACTACCATTATCTTTCTAAAGCAAATGTTCAATTTTATTCCAAGATGTTTTCCACAAATTTACCCATTACCACATTATGCTGGTGTGGTTCTGGAAAGGTAATAGATTTATACATCACTCTGCAATGTGATCATTCAAGAGTTATACTGGATTACTACATTACAATCTATAAAAATGCTGTAGAAATTGTGCTGTTTACTTCACATCTGTCAGGAGATTAACTTTCAAAGGCAAGTATATGAGCATTCCATTTCAGTTAATCCTCACAGTCTTGAGTGGGTCCATCCATTAGGGTTGATTTTGCACAATTTGCATTCTGAGAATGCAAAAAATCAGAAACAGGACTGATGCATTTTGCTTCATTTTATAAATGATTATGTACAAAAGTAAGGGAGGGAGTGGGGAGCAAGTACAGAAAATAAGATATAAAGCAAAACACTTACTGCTAGCAAATTCATGATGGTATGACCTGTTTCTCCAAAGAGTGCTTTACGGAATCGAACACTCCTTAAAGGACAAGGATAAACTATAAATGAAATATGCACCAATTAATAACAACTTTGTGGCAGAAACATTAGAATAATTATTGAAAATAATTATAGATAGGTCTATTATCTGTGCCATTGGTGTCAGATATCTGAAATTTGAAGTACAGTTTTGAATGCTTTTCATGAACTTCTGGCGACTTAAAGAAAACATAATCTCCTGATCAGTGTCGTAATGCAACATTTACACGCACATCATGACCAACACAAGATAGAACTATTACACATTACATATACTGATAAAGGACAATTAGTTAAAAGTGGAAGAAATTCTGTTCACTCCTGAAAATGGGCAATTTTTTTTTCCCCCCACAGGAGCCAAAGTCAGTCAGCCCATCAATCAGATCATAGCTCATCTAAAATGCTCAACACCACTTTCCTGCCTTTTCCCCCTAACCCTTCATTCCCTAACTGACTAAAAACATCTTTCTCAGCCTTGTATATACATAATGACCCAACCATCTGCTTTGAAGAATTCCACAAACTCACTATCATCTGAGAGATGAATTTCCTTCTCTTCTCTGTCTTAGCTGGATGACCCTTTAGTGAAATTATGCCCTTTGGTCCTAAATCCTCCCACCAGGGGAAACAACCTTTTGCTACCTAGCCTGTCAAACCTTTAAAGTATCTTGTATGTTTCAATAAGGTTCCTCTCATTTTTCTAAACTGCAATTAGTACAGGCCTAACTGATTTAACTTCTCCTCAAAAGAAAGATCCGTCTGTTGTCTGTTGGACTTAAAGAAGCAAACATGACAGCCAAATGAAGAAAGCAGGAGGGTGAGGAAGACAATAAAATTTAATAGAACAGATTTTAACTTGCAAATTTGCAGCTGGATTACAGAAGTTCATTTATATAACATGTTACAGAAACATTCCGACAATGATTATCATGTTAAAATAGTCACATTTATATTTTAAATTAACAGTGAGATATTATAATATTGATTACTGGCATTGCATATGACAGACAATGTAATAATGACCGGTCAAATTCACTAACACCACAAATCATCAACACAGTTTTCCCATGTTAACTGAAAGCCATATGTTTAGTTCCCTTCTTTAAATCAACTTTCTATTTTCTTTTTCCAATAAACTAAAATTCAAACCAAATCTTTCAGTCTTACCCAAGTTATAAACAAGTATAAGCAGAAAAAAGCACAACCTGAATCAATCTACAGAAAAAAAAATCAAAGGGACAGTGCACCACATTCACGAACTATCACTTCAAATAAGATCTAGCCACATTCATAGACACCAGAATTAGTTCTAATGTTATGTCCAAACACGTGAAAACTTACCATTGTATTCCGCACCCAACCTCAGCATGAGTCGAATAGGGAACACTTTTGCCCAAGGTACTTCCAGTTTCTGAATGAGGATTCCAAACAAAAATGGACTACTTGGAAGGAGTAAATCGGTCAGTGGCTGGAATGTGGGTGTGACAAATAAGAATCCTCCATGATCTTTACTGCCTAGAAAATTTTCGGTGAAGGTAATATTTCCTAAATTTCCAACAGTTTTTCCTGTTTGGCAAAAAGTGGAGTAAATAGCAAGATATGTTCACAGGAACAAAAGGTAAGCAATATTTAAAACAACCTGTATTTCTGCAGCTCATAGTTAGAAAATAATAGTCTCACAAGATGTTTTACAAAAGCAAAATATGACTGAACCACATGAACTATTAGGTCTGATGACCCAAAGCTTGATCAAAGAAGTGCTTGTTAAGGAGTTTTTCAAAGGACACAAGCAAAGTAATCAGGTAGACAAGTGTAGAGGGGAATTCCAGTTTGAGTTCTAGACCAAAGGTTCGGTCACCAAATAGTATGACGATTAAACTGGGAAACTTAAGAGGTCAAAATTAGATAAGTGTAAATATTTAAGCACTATGGGTTGGAGAAAGTTAGAGAGATTGGGGAGTGGGGGGAAGAAGGGTCAATGGAGGAATTTGAAAACAATCTTGAGAATTTTAAAATCAACATATTGCTAGAACAGGAGTCAATATCGGTCAGCAAATGCAGTGAGGGCAGAATGTGACTTGGGCAACAAGTTATGGATGGCCTCAAGTTTGTGGAAGGCAAAATGCAAGAGACGAGCCTGCAATGTTTTGGTATAGTCAGATCTAGAGGTAACCAAGGCACGCATGAGGATTTCAGCAGTAGATGAGCTGAGACAGGAGTGAATTTGGACAATGTGACTGAAATGGAAGTAGGTGTCCTTATTGATGATGTAAATGAGAGTTTGGAAGGTTTTCGCAGACTCCCATACAAGAAGAAAGTTGTAAACATACTGGTGCAGTCTCAAACTGTAGCAGGGAGAGATGGTGTCAGCAGCTTGGACCCAAACTTCGAGGAGACATCGAGTAAAAATGGCTTCACTCTTTCCAATACCTAGAGGAAACTTCTGTTCATCCGGTATTACATGCTAGATAAACAGTCTGTTAAGGGAGTAACAGTGGAGAAACCGAAAGAGGTGGTTTATGGTTGTTAAATGATGTCGCTGAATGGCAGCATGCAGTAGCAGTTGTCTATAAATAGATAAGAATGAAATCAAATGCAAGCAGTTTCAACCAGCTGGATAACAGGGGTTAGCTCTTGTGGCACAGTGGTGGTGTCCCTACCCCTGAACTGGAACACCCAGGTTCAAGTCCCACATGCTCCAGGGATGTGTTGTAACATCTCTGAACTGGTTGACTAGAAAAAAGATACGTTAAAGGGATGCTCCTGAGGGCAAAATTCATCATTTAGGGTCCTCTGTTGTACACTGCTAGTGGTCCTACTCTCTGGACTGAGACACTCAGGTTCAAGTCCCACCTGCTTCAGAGGTGTGTGCTAACATCTCTGAACAGGCTGATTAGCAAAATAGGTTAAATTAAAATTTAACTGGAGTTAAGGTGCTTAAGGACGATGGTATGGTCAACTGTGTCAAAGTCTCCAGACAGGTCAAGAAGGCTTAGTGGGGATAGCTACCTTTGTCACAATTAGATTGTATGTCAATTTGAAGTTTAGATAAGAATGCAGTTTGGAGCCAGGGCAGAAATCTGCTTGGAGAGAAAAGACAGTGGGTCTTAAACCAACAAAAAAAATCCTAACCTCTCCTTGAATCTTTCTATCAATTACCTCAAATCTATGCTTTCTTTTTTTACATCCGACAAAATTAAACAGATCACCCTTATTTACTCTACCGAGGTTCCTCAATCTTATACACCCCAATTAATTCACCCCTCAAATTACTATGCAGAGGACCCCATCCGACCCGAACTTTCCTCCAAAGTTGAATTTTCAACTCCTGACAAAGTCTATCTAATTCTCCTCCACATTCTTCCCTGTGAAATGATAGCATTCTTGTAATGTGCTGACCAGAATTCCATACAGCACTCAACCTATGGTCCAACAAGTGTTCCGTTCAGTTTCTGTATAACAATGCTGTTCTTATAATCTTTGCCTCGGTTAACACAGGAAACATGTCATATGCCTTCTTAATAAACCTATCTGCCACCGTTAATGATTGGAGACATTCATTCCAAGCTCACTCTGTTCCTCCACATGACTCAATATCAACATTCTCTCTAAGCTGGCCAGGTGCACAGCTGCTCAAGGGTTCTGCGCTTACTATGGCATTGACTTCTGCTTTCGGAGGTCAATGTTGCACATGGACTTCAGAATCCAGATACCGAAACAAAAAAGAATGAGGGGGAATACTGTGCAGTACCCTCCCCACACGTTCTAGTTCCTTGTCTTGCTGCAACTCCCAAAATGCATGCACTCATTTTTCTGGATTAGTCCCATTTATATTTTTTTGTTTAATTAACAAGATCACTGATATCTTCTTTAAGTTCTTCCACCTCACTGTCACCCTCACAGCCATTTTATGTATCATCTGAAAATATTTTTGTCATATTTTCTGCATTTGAGTTTGTGGGAGTCAGTTAGCTGGGTGGATGGTGTACGATGCAGATTGATGCCAGTTCCCATACTGGCTGAAGTTACTATGAAGTCCCACCTCTGACCCTGGCTGGAGGAATGGTGTCTGACCCTCAGGTTAAAGCACCACCATCACCTTTCTCCAATGAGAGAGCAGCCTTACAGTCCTCTTCGACTATGGCAACCTTATCTTTACCTTACCTTTGAGTTTGAATCGTTGATATAACTTATTATTGGATGTGAGGGCAGTGGAGTCAGCAGGAAGGAATTTAAGGACTTAGCGGGAGAAGAGAATCTAGGACTTATCCTTACATTTCAGAATGTTCCTAGAATAGTTAGCAATTTAGCATGGATAGCTAAACCAGTTATCTGCCATGTCTTTTCAAATCTTGTATTTAAAGAAATAGATGATAGCCAAATCAAGAGAACAAACAGGGTGAGGGGGAAGACAAAATATGATTGAAAAGAAGGGATAGTAGGAACTGCAGATGCTGGAGAATCTGAGATAACAAGGTGTAGAGCTGGATGAACACAGCAGGCCAAGCAGCATCAGAGGAGCAGGAAAGCTGCTCCATCTCTGATACCCCTCTCTCTTTCCTGGACCTCTGTTTCCATCTCTGGCAACCACCTGGAAACCGATATCCATTTCAAGCCCACCGACTCCCACAGCTACCTAGAATACACCTCCTCCCACCCACCTTCCTGCAAAAATGCCATTCCCTATTCCCAATTCCTTCGCCTCCGCCACATCTGCTCCCAGGGTGAGGCATTCCGCTCCCAAACATCTCAGATGTCCTCTTTTTTCAAGGACCGCAACTTCCCCCCGCTCAGTGGTCGACAACACCCTCGACTGTATCTCCCGCAACTCATCCCTCACACCCCCTCCCCGCAATAACAACCAAAACAGAATCCCCCTCGTCCTCACGTACCACCCCACCAACCTCCGGATCCAAAGTATCATCCTCCGACATTTCTGCCATCTGCAATCCGACACCACCTTTATCTGCTTTCCTGAGGAACCACTCTCTCCGGGAATCCCTTGTCCGCTCCACACTCCCCTCCAGCCCCACCACACCCGGCACTTTTCCCTGCAACTGCAGGAAGTGCTACACCTGCCCCTACACTGCCGTGCTCACCCACATCCCAGGCCCCAAGAAGACTTTCCACATCAAGCAGATGTTCACCTGCACATCTGCTAATGTGGTATACTGTATCCACTGTTCCCGTTGTGGCTTCCTCTACATCGGGGAAACCAAGTGGAGGCTTGGGGACCACTTTGCAGAACACCTACGCTCGATTCGCACTAAACAACTGCACCTCCCAGTCGTGAACCATTTCAACTCCCCCTCCCATTCCTCAGATGACATGTCCATCCTGGTTCTGCTGCAGTGCCACAATGATGTCACCCGAAGGTTGCAGGAACAGCACCTCATATTCCGCTTGGGAACCCTGCAGCCCAATGGTATCAATGTGGATTTCACAAGCTTCAAAATCTCCCCTCCACCGACCGCATCCCAAAACCAGTCCAGCTCGTCCCCGCCTCCCTAACCTGTCCTTCCTCCCACCTATCCCCTCCTCCCACCTCAAGCCCCACCCCCATCTCCTACCTACTAGCTTCATCCCGCTGCCTTGATCTGTCCATCCTCCCTGGATGGACCTATCCCCTCCCTAACTCCCCACCTACACTCACTTTTACTGGCTCCATCCCTGCCTCTCTGACCGGTCTGTCTCCTCTCCACCTATCTTCTCCTCTATCCATCTTCTATCCGCCTCCCCCTCTCTCCCTATTTATTTCAGAATCCCTTTCCCCTTCCCCATTTCTGAAGAAGGGTCTAGACCTGAAACGTCAGCTTTCCTGCTCCTCTGATGCTGCTTGGCCTGCTGTGTTCATCCAGCTCTACACCTTGTTATCCACGATTGAAAAGAACACGTTTCTTCAAAAGATTTTAACCTGCAACTTTGGGCAGAGTACAATGGTTCATTTACAATGAATTGAATATCTGTATTCCTTGAACTAAACTTCTCAATTTAACTTGTCCACACTTTGCAATGCAATTTCAATAATAATGACATTTTACAAATTAGCTAGAAACATCACTTGTAAAATCCAACAACTAGATTGAAAAAGACATCAGTTTTATACATTGTAGTTTGATGCAAGAATTTATGTTATGATTAATTGCATAATGGGGCATTGCAGGCATACCTTTAGTTGCATCCTGATAAAGTGCAATAAAAACGTTAAAGATGTCTTTGGGAATTGTATTTTCATTAGGCATACGAAACAACAGAATGACAACTTCTGCCTGGCCCAAACCATGTAATCCATTGGATACAAAGCACCAGCATTTATTTGCAGCATCTAGAAATCAGAGATGAGAAAGAAAAACGTAAATGTTTCTGAAAACAGTGTTATCAATCAACTAGTATTCCAGTTTTGGTAAACAAATATGAATATATTACCAATGAAGCAACGTTAAGCCTTAGAAAAATTATTGATGTTGAAAAATCATTACTAAAGAATCTCACTAAGCTACCACATCGATGTCAGACAGAAGCACTGGGAGAAAACTGAGGCAAAGCAAACTATGTCACAGTAGCAGGAAGTGACTAGTGATTACTAGTAATTTTGTTAGTTCCATTGTGAATCAATGATCTGAAATAAAGTAGATATAAATTAAACAAGTTAATTGACAGCAAAACGGAAAAAGAAAATGCAAACAATCAAAAGATGAATAATTAGGGATGCAAAGTACTGTTGATTTATTTCTTATAAAAAATATTGAGGTGTAGACAATGCTGGCATCATGGTAATGTGCAGTTGTAAACAATTATGTGGGCACAAGGGAAGAGGGGCTGGATTTGGGCAGAGATTAATTCATGTGGTCATCTGCAGTGTCAAGAGATAGCAAGATGAGGGCTGTGGCCATGCCCATGGGTAAGATAGATAAGGGGAAGACATTTAGGGAGTACTGAGGGACAGACATTTCAGTGCAATTTGCTCGTTCGAAAAATCACCACCACTCCAGGCTGTTTAGAATATATGCCCCATTCCTGGACTTGATATTTTATATACGTCTACAGAAAAGGAGACTGAAGTTACAAGAAAAGCAATTGTTACATGCAGAAGCCGAGGAAAGCAACGTGGGAAGATATCTTGGGAGAACTTTGAAACACGGCTCAACTAATTTGCAAGGATCAGCAAAAATGTGATAATGTGATAAAATGCTCAAAGGAGTCATTCAATGGATTACAAATCCACCTCAGTCTTGTATACACTTAACAACCCAAGTCCTCTGGAGTAAACAATTCGCGATATTGACTGCCCCAAAAGAAATTTCTTCTCACCTCTGTCCTAACTGGGTGATCTTTCAGTCTGATTATGCCCTTTGGTCCAAGACACTTCCACAAGGGCAATCAATCGTTCAGCATTCAACCCGTCAAACCCCTAAGAGTTTTTTTATTTCACTAAGGTCATCTTTCAATTCTCTAAATGCAAATGAATTAGGTCTCAAATTACTCAGCTTCTCTTCATATGACAATCCCTTCATACCCAGGATCAATGTGGTGAACCTACTCTGGACTGCCTACAAATGTCAATGTATCTTTTATTACATAAGGGAATCTAAACTGTTCACAGTATTCCAGTTTGGTCTAACCAATGCCTTGCATAGTTATAGCAAGATTTCCTATTTTTATTCTCCATTCCTTTTGAAATAAAGACTGATATTCTATTTGTCTTTTGAATTACCCACTGAACTTGTATTTATGGACAAGGCTTCCCACATCCCTCTGAAAAATAATCCCTCACACATTATATTCCATCTGCCAAGCTTTTACCCACTCACTTAGCCTGTCTCCATCCCTCTGCATGGTGTCATCCTCATTACTTGCCTTCATACCCATTTTTGCATTATCTGCGAACTCAGCCAAATTAAATCACTTTCCTCATCCAAGTAATTAATAACTTGTAAAAATAATTGTGGCCCTAACACTGATCCCTGTGGCACTCTGCTAGTTATAGACTGCCATCCCATAAATACCCTTCTTATCCCAACACAGTCTTCCATTAGTTAGCCAATCTATTCAGGCAATGAAGCACCTGAGAATGGAGAAATAAAAGATGGCATGAGGAAAAGATGCCCGAGGGGGGTGGGTTTACAAAAACAAACTAATAGCTTAGGATTCAGACACCTCTACTCAACATACAGCTTTCTAAAATGGAGTGCGTACTTACAGTTCACAAGTTTCACATTTACTAGAAGATTGGCATTTAACACAAACGTCAAGGGATTTGACCCTCCGTCCTCCAGTAGCAGCATTGCCTGGTTCTGAGATGGATGCTCCTCCACCACCACTGGGCATCCTCAGCAAGTAGAAAGTTAAAAAATTAAAATGGAATGAAGATGACCCTTTGTCCACTTGATTACATCCTTCTGGAATACAGTCTTCCAATGTAAAGCTTTAGCGTTCACAAATTCAGAGAAAGTAGAAATCTGCTACAACATACATCTCAACCCAAGTACAAACTAACACTGAAAAATATTCAATATTATTCACATATTTCAGTCTAGATTGTGACCCAAAGTTTTCCTCACAATCTTCTGACCCAGAGATGATTTCGATCAGCTAAGCTAAGCAGACAATCAAGTTTAGTTTTACCACATTCAAGACAAAATCCTCAAGTTTAGCACAATGTCTGCAATGTTGTGTTATTAAAAAGTCACATGACAGCTACAACCGAAATAAAATATTAACAACTTCACAATGTGACAATTTGCAGTGGTTGTGGCAAATTATTTATCTGAATATCAAAAATGAAGACTTCTCAAAATATCAGAGGATGAGGCCCAGGTCAAATTCAAACTGACTGCTATTTTTTGCTTTATTTAGATAATTTCTCAAATCAAGTACAATAATTTAAAGTTGAATTCTGTATCAAATTTTAAAATTCAAAAAATCATTTTGATTTATATGGCAAACTCAGACTTGACCAAAGACCAGTCAATAAGTTAACTGGCTACTTACTTCATTACAATTTGTCTGAGCTTGCTGTACACACGACTACCACAACCACCTCCATGTCAGTACCTGACCCTTCATTATTGATAAAGCACATTTGGATCTTTAAGAGATGTGACAGGCAAGGTTTTTTTAAAAGCTGTCATTTTACAGAGAGGTAAATACAAGTACATACAATTTTCATATCATTTTAAATATGTACAACAAAACTTGATTAAAAACTTTGAAATATCAGTATGAAATACCTTTATCTTCTGTTGCCACAATAAGGGGAGGGAGATCATGCGCATTATCTGGAACGAGGCTAATGACTTTTGCAACAGACTTTCCAATAGTTGCCAATGCTCTATAGTTTGCTCGATAAGTATCGTTAGGTGTGATATCATCTTCAAGACTTGCTAAAACAGTTCCTGTTGAAGGTGGATCAGTCCTCAAGGCATCAACTTGACTTATAGCTTCAGAATGTAGATTATCTCCTGCTTTACAAGATGAAGGCTACAAAGTGGAGAAAGGACTTAAAGTAACTGAAGATTTTTAAAACATTTTAAAATCCCGTTATATAAATGCTTGTTTGAATGTTTTATCTGAAAGTGAGAGGAAAATACAAATTAGCCATGCTTTAAATCAAGAGGTTTCTGCCACTAAACAGCTGAATTTGCTGCAGACTAGGAATTAATTTGGTATTTACCAACACTACTTTTGATTCTTGTGTGACATGACTTGTTTGGTACACATCATCTGGCATTCGCTTGCCTACACCAACTGTTGAATTTCCTGTCATTGTTGTTGTGTCTGCCACTTCTCCATTTGGCAAGATACCATCTGCAAACCAGACCCTTCTGTGTTCTCGAGAACAGATGCCTGTGTAAGAAACAGTGTCCTTTAAAATTAATACATCAATAAAATCACAAACATGTCAAGAAAACTCCACTAATTCTATTTTCTTCCACATCACAATTTAAAGAGTTGAAAATTTTAATGCAAGAAACATGCTTTCAAATATCTTAGCATAAGGAATGATTCCAAACTTAGTATAAAGATACATATGTCTTATTCTCAACTCTAAAGTCAGGAAAGACATTCACATACACATTGACACAAACAACTTCAACAACAATTTATGGATCAAAGAGTACTAGTATGTACCAATAATTTATTTATTGCCAATTAAGTTATGGTGATTTGTGTCTGAATAGTGGTTTCGCCACTAAGTATTTTGCGGAATTCTGGTCATGATCTTATAGAAAGGATCCAGAGATAGAGATGAATTCAATGTTCACACACAAGATAATTCAAAGATTTCCTAACTGGTCTACCAGGTGAAAACCTATACACTTAATAGTAATGTAGCGAGTATGTAGTACTAAGCGACACAGAAATTTAATTCCCAATCTGCACTGTTTTGCTCTGTAGTTCTGAAGCAATAGTCGGACTCAAAACGTTAACTTTGGTTCTCTCTCTACAGATGCTGAGCTTCTCCAGCATTTTACGTTTTTATTTCAGATTTCCAGTGTCCACAATATTTTCCTTTGTTCCAGTTGGGGGTTCAATGTCTTTGGGTATGGATAAAAGGAACAGGCAAGTTAGGGCTCACAGAATCCCTACTGTCCATATCAACCCTCTGAACAGCATCCCAACGAAACACACCCCCCCTACCCAATTCACAAAACCCTGCATTTCCCACAGCTAACCGACCTAACCGACATAACCCTGGACACGACGGGGCTATTTTAGCATGGCCAATTCACCTAACCAGCTCATCATTATGGGAGGAAACCGGAGCACCTGGAGGAAACCCATGCAAACACGGGGAGAACGTGCAAACTCCACATAGAGAGCAGCCAGAGGGTGGGATCAATCCCAGGTCCCTGGCGCAGAGGCTAACCTGTGCTAACCAGGGTGTGCTGACCACTTAGCCACCGTGCTGCCTGTTCTTCTGATCTGTGCTCAGTGGCCCTCAAAATGCACATGTAGATATCATGGGAAGATAAATCCTCAACTGACTCAAAGACAACAAAAGACAATTCAATTGTGATATTATCCATCACTTGCCTGTGTCTCATGGATGTTGTAACAGAAGCGTGGAAGTGATGCTTCAACTGTATATTCAATTATGCACTCAAACTCAGGCCAGTTACACTGGCCTAGGAAGAGACTGGCTAGAATTAAACTATGATTAAAAGAGCTAAATTAAAGGCCAGTGGTATAAAAATAATCTATATTTGCATCAATTTATAAGTCCTGGGGAGGGCTCCTGTGATGCAATGATAGTGTCTACCTCTGGGCCAGAGGACCAAGTTCAAATCCTGCCATCTCCAGGAGTGCATCACAACACATCTGAACAGGTTTATTTAAAAATACAAGCTTGTGGGGATGCACTAATCAAATAATAAAACCTCTTGGAGATACTGTGTTTCCATTTAATTTAGCTTAAAATAGATCATCTAAATACAGTCAAACTAAATCAGTACAATTGAAAGCTAATGAACTAATCAGATAAATAAGGTTAGACTGACATTGGCAGGTGGGAGCTCATGGAGTGTATTTATGATCCTGTACAGCTATAAATGCAAACATTTTCTGCAACTAATGGAATGTCTACCACTGTTGTTGTTGAGCTGGAATCGGAGCTGTAGGCACGTTGGGGCATTAGGGAGTGGGACAGTTACCTGAACATTTTCAGGAGGCAGTCTGTCATATATGTAGGAGGAAGAAACAAAAAATATTTCTTCAATTATATTGCAAAGTTTGACAAAGATCAGAAGCTGATAAAAAGTTGTCCATTTTTGAAAACAAAAATCCTTATCTCAACACTTTACACATGATTACTTTCAAGTTTGCTTACAAACAGAAATATGAATTCTGTCACTTCAGTGCAGTACTGAGGAATTTGGAGGTACTGAATTTTATAAGAATGGAGGTTCTATCTGCCCTATCATGAGGGCATTAAAGATGAAGTAACAGTCCTTCCAAAGGGAGCAAGGGAAGTTATATTTTGGTGTCATGGCCAGTGTTTCTCCCTCAATCAATAACACAAAACAGAGTTTTATTTATCATTGTTGCATTGTTGTTCATCTGTATACAAATTGTCAGCTGCATTTCTCAGGTTAAAACAGTCCTCATCAACTTTCATGTACTTTGGGAGGTCCTGATGTCACAAAAGACCTGAAATACAGTGCTTTATCTATGGAGTACAAATTAATAATGCTCATGTACAAGTGCAGCAGCCAATATGCTCACAGCAAGATTCCACAATTAACAATGAATTTTTTGGTGGTGAAAGAACGAACCGCTGGTCAGGATATCACAAACTGCCTCCACCAGTTCAAATAATGCACCAGGATTTTGATTGTTCACTCCAAAAGGGAGCTCATTCAACAGTCATTGGTTTAATGTTTCATTTAGATCATCACACTTTACAATGCAGTAGTTCCTCAGCAATTCATTGTCAATTTATATCATCCACTCATGTTTACTTTAATTCTGGCCTCATTTATCACTGACAAGACATTCAATAAGAGCATCAATATAGCCAAATAACATGTGCTTTGGAAGGAGGTACAATGCCAATAGATAAAGGACCAAAATCAACAATATCAGAACACAGCTCTTGAAAGAGAAGTTAAGAAAAATCATAAACTGATAAAATTCAGAATGTTGATTGGACTCTGTTGAAAACGGCCACTTTATTCAAAAGAAAGTATTTACACTAGCACCTTCTCAAGGACAAAGAGGGATGAGAAATAAACACTTGTCCAGCCAGAGATGTTTATATCCCAGGAATGAATTTTCAAAACAAAAATTCCTTGTTCAACGTTAGTCTGTTCTAAAATGGTACTCCATACTCAAAGATGAACAGTTAATTTTAAAAATAATTTTAGAAGTTAGATTAAATTTAAATTCTAACGCTGATTAGTAACTGAAGCCTAGTATAGGGGATGTAGTTTTCTGAAAGTATTTGAGTATACTTTCAAAAAACATCTGATATCTTATGTTCTTATTTTTACAATACGCTACTGAGTGAACTAGGCATTTTAATTTGCAAGAAATTAAGTCACAAGATTGAACAAAGTCATTCATAAGAAGCAACTCAATAAATGTAGACATAACAAGGTGTAGAGCTGGATGAACACAGCAGGCCAAGCAGCATCAGAGGAGCAGGAAGGCTGACGTTTCGGGCCTCATCCTGCCTCCTTGACCTGTCAGTCCTCCCTGGACTGACCTATCCCCTCCCTAACTCCCCACCTAACCTCACCTTTACTGGCTCCAACCCCACCTCCTTGACCTGTCGGTCTCCTCTCCACCTATCTTCTCCTTGATCCATCTTCTATCCGCCTCCCCCTCTCTCCCTATTTATTTCAGAATCCCCTTCCCCCATTTCTGAAGAAGCGTCTAGACCCAAAACTTTTCTGCTCCTCTGATGCTGCTTGGCCTGCTGTGTTCACCCAGCTCTACACGTTGTTGTCTTAGATTCTCCAGCATTGGCAGTTCCTACTATCACCATTAGATAAATATTACTTTAAAAATTAGAGTGCAATAATGCGGGTACACAAGTTATAAAAGGGGACATCACATGGATATGACAGAAATTCAATTTAATAAAAATAATTTACAAACTTCCAACTATTTCATTAATGTCCTTTAGTGGAAAAAAAACCTGGCACTCATACATAGTGTGATCTGCCCGTGACTCCAGTGCTACATAAGACAAAGGGCTCTCCATTACTCTCTCAGGATTTCTCGTTACCCAGAAAACTGAATTGGACAGCCATATACATGCTGTGATTAGAGTCGTGGGGCAGCGACCAGGAATTCTGCAGTAACTCACCTCTTGCCTCTGTTATGCTTGTTGCCTGTCCAGCATCCAGTAGGCACACATCAGCAGTGTGATGGAATACTCCACACTTGCCTGGATGGTGCAGCTCCAACAATGCTCAGGAAGATAACACCATACATGACAACCCAGCCAGCCTGATTGTCATCACATCCACTACCTTGAATAAGCACTGTTTCCACCACTGACAGTGACAGTAATGTATACCATCTACAAGATGCCTTGCGGCAACTCACCAAATCTCCTTTAATTGCATTTTTCAAACCCACACCGCTACCATCTAGAAGGACAAGGACAGCAGATACTTGAGAACAGCGCTACCTGCAAGATCCCCTCCAAGCCACACATTATCCAGACTTGGAAATATATTGCCGTTCCTTCAATGTCACTGGTTTGAAGTCCTAGAACTTCTTCTCTCATAGACCCTACAGATGCTTCTACACCCCAGTTTCAAGGAGGCAGCTCAACACCATCTTATTCAGGGTAATGAAGCAGCATAATGAGGCAATAAATGCTGGCATAGCCAGGAAGCCCACATTCCCAGGAACAAATGAAAAAAAATAAGAGTTATTCAATAAATCGGACCTTTGCTGATGTTGCCCACATCTAGAATTCAAAAAAAAACTCAAAAAAGGATCTTAAAAGTTTGTTAACGAAGGATCAACCCTCTGCTCAACTTTACTGTGCATTTACCGGGATCACAACATTTTATAATTCCCTGTTAGATTTAAGCTTCATTTTTATGCTCATTAATCAATAATATGAAATTCAGTTGTGATACAACACACCTTTGATCACTTCCTAACAGACCCATACCTCTGGTGGGGAACCTTATCCACCAGTTTTATTGTGATTTGGTGATTTACAGCAGAAATATAATCATGCAGCACGATCAACTGAAAGAAATGGAATTACATCCCCTAATATGTGCACCAACTGTAGTACAACTCTGTAATGTGATTCTTGTGAACAAGCAATGTGTACGCGTTGTTTGCAATCAGCAGCAAATAGAGTACAACACGTCTTTGTCAGCAGAAACAAATTCAAAAAGCTGCTGTAAATTTATATTGAGAGATAGAATAGTCCTATCAACTCAATTCAGACACTTGAAACCAGACACTGAGCATGGACACACAGATGTACTATATTAAACATGCATCAAGCAGCTCTGCTTTCCTAGAACAGACAGCAGCACAATCTGTTCTGTGCTCAAATGCTCTTCAGAGTCCCCTTTCCTCCTTTTAACCCACCATTTTTAAATAAGCTTTTAGTTTCAGTCTTAAAATTGGCTTTATGTGGCACAATTGTAAATTTTGCTTGATAACAGACTATATTATCACTGTAATGCACTGTAACATTTTGCTACATTAAGGTGCTACATAAATTTGTTCTTGTTTTCTTTCTTCACCAGGTGTTACAGGCTGTTCACTTCCTCCCTCTTCATTATCCAAGGCCCCAACATACCTTCCAGGTGAAGCAGCACTTTACCTGCACTTCACTCAATCCTGTGTACTGTATTCGCTGCTTACAATGTGGTCTCCCTACATTAGAGAAACAAAGTGCAGACTAGGCAATCCCTCTGCAGAACACCTCTGCTCTGTCTGCAAAAAGGACCCTGACCTTCCAGTTGCCTGCCACTTCAACACACCACTGTGTTCACTGGCCAACATCTGTCTCAGGCTTGCTGCAGTGCTCCAGCAAAGCTCAGCTCAAACTGGAAGAACATCACCTCACTTTGCACTTGGGGATTTTACAGCCTTCTGGACCTAATACTGAGTTCAGTAGTTTTTTGGTTTGAGGCACCTTCTCCCATGTCCTTACCCAAACCTCTACACACTAGGCCTTGTCACCACACAGGCTGCTACCACACACAATCTATTGTCAGCCTCTAATGATCCCCATTTAGCAGCTATTCATTCTCCCAAACTGACCTTTCACCGCTTCTTTTCCTGTGGAACTGTTTTTCTCTCTTTGAGCTCTACCTCCACTTATCATTGACTATTTCCCCCTTTCCCATCATCTGTGCAAGTAACAACCTTTCCCTAGCTACCATCAGTTCTGAAGAAGGGTCACTGACCTGAACGTTGACTGTTTTCTCTCTACAGATGCTGCCAGACCTGCTGAGCTTTTCCAGCAATTTGTTTTTGTTTCTCATTTCCAGTATCCACAGTTCTTTCGTTATTTCATTTAAATAAAAATTAAACACTGGTACAACAGAGGCACTTGTGTGATACTTCAGAAGAGGTATTAACACACAACATACTGTGCTCCCTGATCTGAAGACAAAAATGAAAGCAAAGGTGTTTTGTTGGTCAGCACTCCTCACTTTACTGATTATCAAAACTTTTAAAAATACATAAACAGCACCATGTCAAGGTGGGAGACTTGAAAATGAATTAAAATTGGCTTAGATTCGAGACAATAAAACAGTATTTTGTGGAGAGAGCAGTTACTTCCTCCTTTGTATAATGATGGGTGAACTGGATTTAAGACAACTTGATACAATGCCTGAAATGCCACTGCATTTGCTACTTGGCCTCCTGGACGGTGTTCCAACTTTTAATTATACGCACTTAGTATTGGAGTACTAAATTTAGCTTGACCCATGCCTGGCACTGCCTTGTACTCTTTAAGTAGACCTAACAGAGATTTGTGGTCTGTTATTATGACAAGGTGTTCGTTGAACTTCCTTACTCCAAATGTGACAGCAAAACCTTCCTTCTTTATCTGGGTATTTTTACATCCTGCATTAGCCAAAGTCCTTGATGCATATGCTATTGGGCATACCTCACCGTTGGGCCATCTATGAGCTAATACTACCCCAATGCTACAGGGAGCATCGCATGTCAACACCAGATCTCACTAGGGATCACAGTGTGCCATCATCTTAGAGGATGACGGCTGGTTCATCACTTCCCTGAAAGCTATTGCTTGGCTATGCTGCAGGCTGACTTACAGTCCCTTTGTTCAGGATACGTTGTGAGTGAGACTATATAATTGCATTCACTCAAGTGATGTTCCTCAAACTCAAACGGACTAGCAAGGGCGTCCACTTCCATTGGAATACCCTGTAACTCATATGCTCCACTTGTCGCATTTTCCAATGTTAAAACCAGTTGTTGATCTTGTTTGAAAACCAGGTGGGCTTCAGCAAGTTGGTTCCTTTGCATGGTTAATCATCAACTCTTGTTGCCATTGGAATAACTTTAGAGAGGCCGGTATCCCTTAACCAAGTCACCCTTTATTTACACGTGGAGAGTCCTTAACACTGATCCAGTTCCCCCAATGCGAGCTTTCAGGATGAACTGGATGTTTGATACTGCCACACCTATCTGCTAGCCAGGGCTCCCTGATTGGTTGAGATTAATAGCCCCAATTAGGGAACTCATTCTATGATGTGCACTTGGCTGACCTCATTACAATCACTACAATACCTGTAGACTTTCTAAGTTGATTCAGATGAACGAACTTTCTGACAAATTTTGAAAGCTAACCAACTGTGTAATATGTAATAGCAAATTAAGAAATATAATTAAAATCCAAAGCAACAAAGTTTTAAATCTTCATTTTCATCTCGTTATTCACATCATTGTTTGTAATGGACAACAGCAGATCAAAGTCTCTTAGGCAGAGAGAAAATTGCAAGAGGAAACAAATTGCCCAATTTTTATATTTTCCACACAACAGCCTCGAGGCATTTTTACGTCTAACATAGGCAAAGCTAGAATTTGATTTTTGGAAGATGATGGTAAAGAACACAGACAATGTGGATACATCTTATCTTGTTTTGTGACATAATGCTGTAATGAAATCAACCAGATGCAACACCATCTTTCCATGAAAATAAAAATGATGCACTCTCTTTGGATTTAAAAGGCAGAATGACTGACTACTTATCCCATCACTAAGAACATGCCTTTTAAAATAGGGAGCTCCAATAGAAAACCATGATTTCTTCTCACAACTCATTGAACTCTAGTTGACTTCATTCAGATGAAGGTTTCCCCTCTTTTTGCTGATTGCAACAATTCTCCAATGGTCATAAATTGAACTGTCTCAATCTAAAACCTTATGACCCTGAACACAAAGGTCACCATAAATTAACAAATAGGTAGTGGCTGGTGTATGATATGTATGAATTCATACTACTAGTCAAGAAAGTCTTTTGAGGTAGGAATTAAATTAATGTTGGAAAATCAGTGAATTGCTTACTCTGTACTTGCCCTGATTTGTAGTACTTCAAGTTGACAGTGATGCAAACAGAAAGAGAAGGTGCTTCATACTTAAGCAGTAATAGACTATTTGAATAGAATATGCCCCTCCCAAAGAAAAAATAAAGGTCTTGCAATGAAATGGAAAGTACTCTCAACAGCAAATGAAATGAAAACCAAACATAAATTTTTCACATTATCTGTTTCTACGAGACAAATGAAGTGAAATCTAATAAAAACTAAAACAAATCAACAAATACCTGTGCTTGCGTTTCTTGGGTGTTTTAGTACTGAGACTGGTACCATGACAGTGGGGGGAGGGGAGTTGAGGGTGCCAGATGCCTGAGCTTGCTGCAGAGGTGGAACTGTGGAACAATATTCTGATGGGATATTAGGGTTAGGGCTTGGACCAGTTGGACTCATCATAGTCTTAAATGCTTGAGCTGCAAAAGACCAAATAAAATGTGCTAGTTTATGAACAATTGACCTGAGACTATCCAACAGCTCCCAAAAATCACCACACAAAATGCTTCCAGCAGTCATTCATATTAATACATTGAATCAACACTAAAGCTGAGGTTTAACTCATTCAACTGATGTTGAATTCAGAACATATACAAAATCAAAAATGATACAAATTTAGGTTCCAATGGTAACTTGACTTGCTATACTTGAATAGTACCAAAATCTAACTTAGACTGGAAAAAAAAGGAAGTGGTAAGCAAAGCAGAAATAAGCTGATAAAAAGGGTTTAAAAGATGCTAGTTGAAAAAGCTCACTTAACATCTTACACAGGCTTTAGCATTTTTCATCCAGCACTTTAGCACCACACTATTATATTTCGGTTACAATGTAGTCATATTATTCATAATTTACTTTGTACAAATTAATCCTTTTTACAGTACAGAACTTGAGTACTGCTGGAAGCAGATATTTTGTCAAGGCTTTTCGTTTTGGACTCATCAGAACATTAACAAGAATAGCAATGTAAAAGAACAGCATTTTATACTGCATGAGAAGAATGTGCTCGTTGGTTGCCAAGTGGATTTAGAGTCATGCAGCATGGAAACAGACCCTTCAGTCCAACTCTTCCATGACGACCATGTTTCCTAAACTAAACTAGTTCCATTTGCCAGCAATTGGCCCATATCCTTTTAAACCTTTCCTATTGGATTTGATTGGTAGGCAGTTAGGCTGTTGGCAGAGATGTTGTCAAGTAAAATGCATCAGTTCATGGTGACTGACAGCTAACTGTCAAGATTTATTTAAATTTTAACTCACAACACTGACTTAATTGGTCAAGGCATTGCATTGAAAATGAACCAGAGGATGTCTGTAGCCTAGTATTGTTTTGACTGAACAAAATATGTCCAGTTCTGGTCACCCTGCAATAGGAAGGATATTATTAAATTGGAGCGAGTTCAGAAAAGATTTACCATGATATTGCCAGCACTGGAAGGTGAATTATAAAGGAGAAGCTGGATAGGCTGGGGCTTTTTCACAGGAGCGTAAGAGGTTGAGGGGAGATCTTCTAGAGGTTTATAAAATCATGAGGGGCATGGATAAGGTGAATCGCAAAGATCCTTTTCTTAGGGAGGGCGGAGTTCAAAACTAGAGGGCATATTTTTAAGGTGAGTAGACAGATTTAAAAAAGGGACCTGATGGGCAACTTTTTCACACAGAGGGTGCTCATATGTGGTATGAACTGCCAGCCAAAGTGATAAATACAGGTACAGTTACAACATTTGAAAGATATTTGGATCGGCAGATGAATAGAAAAGGTTGAGAGGGATATGGGCCAAGTGGGACTAGTTTAGTAAGGGAAACTTGGTCGGCATGGACTAATTGGACCAAACGGTCTGTTTCCATGCTGTATGTCTCTATGACTATATTCTGTACCATCACCTCTCGCCCAGAAAAGTGCCTAGTCTGCTACAGAATACCCTGGAAGAATAAGTTATTCAAACATTTGAGCAACAGGCAAAGCTAGCTATTTCATGTTGCTAATATGCAGTAGCAACACAGCAGTGTTCACCACTAAACAACTGCTGTCAAGTCATAAATCCAATCACACAAGTGAATAATGTTGTACATGAATTTCAGAAGAGCACTGATGCTAATATATGTATGCCTTATGCCCCAAAGAGACACAGATCATATCAGTTTGGCCCTTTGGCTGTTCATAACAGGCAAGGTACTGATTGTACCCAACCAGCTGTTGCTTGCAAACTTAAAAGGGTGTTCAACACTTGATTTGATTGCACGGCTGGATAGCATTTGCTGAATAATCCTGAGTGTGCAAGGATTTAAGACAGTCAAACCAATTTTGGATCAAAAGCTAGGGTTGCAGTGTCATGTACTGGAAGATACACAGCTCCCTGCTCTTTGCAGACATAAAGAACATGTAAACACATTGCACCTGTTCCAACTTAAAATAGGTGACAGTCATTCTCCCATAGGGCAATGCCTTCACCAATCACAAATCAACCTGTCTGGCTGAAATTAAACAAAGCCTGGCAGTTATCTGCTGCTATCAACGAATAGGTGCATTCTTCATGGAAATGTCTCTTCCAATTACATTCCACATGCCAATCAATGCACTCTTCTCATCTAGTATAACATGTTGCTCCTCTTTACATTGGTATTCTTGTGAATGTCCTGACAAGTGCAAGACAAAAAGCTTGAACAAAATCTGTCTTTTCTCAGGAACACTTTATTGTATTTTTTGACTAATTGGCAGTGGATTAATTGAACTAACAAAACATGAACTTGCAAATGATACATGCAACAGAATGGAAACATTTTCAAATATTTTTTCTCAACTCAATGATTACAAAATGAAAAGCAAAACCTATATATGTACCAAAAGGGGGAGTAAGTATGAGCTCCAACTTTGCCCTAGCCCTTCTGAATTCAGGAAATTTGTGACCATCTACACACAATTGAATTTTCTTTTCCACATTTCCTCAACTTTCTTCTATCTTCTCAGGAAGGTGTGACCACAGGTCACTTCAGTTTCAAGAAGTAAGAATCTATCAGTTGACAGACTACTCAACTGTGGAAGCACTGCAGTAATTAGTTATCATTACCCAGCAGCCATGTTGCTGGGCTCTGAAAAAGGTTACCGATCTTTAACATTTACCCCTTTATCTCCTCCTTCTACAAGTGCTGTTGATCAGTACATTCTTGACATTTTCTGTTTATCATTCATTATGCAAGAGTCACCAATTACACCAATAATAGAATCATAACTAATTATTTCCTTTGCTTTGTGGCAAAACATAACAGGCACCAACGTCATTACTGTCCCATCTGAGATTAGCAAGCAGCACATATCTAGGGTATATCCATAGCATTCCTACAGTGTGGAAACAGGCCCCTTGGCCCAACAAGTCCACAGCGACCCTGAGCATCCCACCCAAACCCAGACCCTTGTAACCAAATCATCTACACATCCCTAAATACAATAGGCAATTTAAGCATGGCCAATCCACCTCATCTGCACATCTTTGGACTGTGGGACGAAACCGGAGCACCTGGAGGAAACCCACACTGACACGGGGCGAATGTGCAAACTTCACAGACAGTCACCTGGGGTGTGGAGGGTGGAATCGAACCCAGGCCTCTGGCGCTGTGAGGCAGCAGTGCTAACCACTGAGCCACCATACTGCTCAACATGAGACATTCCTGGGTCTAACAAAATACTCCGTCAGGCAGTATATTCACCCAGAATCCTCAGTAGAAAGAGCTTATTTCGAGAAAAATCTTACACTTTTCCAGGTTTTTGAAAAATAATTAAAATCCCCAACACTCTCTCTTATACATACACAAAGACAATATGAAGCATAATTTCCAATCATGGAGGGTATAGGAAAGAAAAGCAACTTTGACATTCCTTTCCTGCGAACTTGGATGGACTAACTAGAAAAAGTTTCATTTTTACAGGAAGTTGCAAAAATTGAATAAAAAAGTGAAATACTGCAGATGCTAGAAGTCTGAAATCAACACTGAAAATGCTGGAAAAACTCATCAGGTCTGGCAACATCTGAGGAGAGAAAGAGTCAATGTTGAGTCTGACACGTCTTCTTCAGAACAGACTTAAGCTTTTGTTTCAAAATTTACTGAACTCCCACTTTCCTGTGATTGGTACCAGCATTTCTAAGCTGAACATCATTTAATCACAAACAATTGTGGCAATTGCTTTAATAATGTGAATTCAAAATAAAAAAAACCTCACTTATAACTAGGTAGGCCCACTGAAACTAATGTAAGGCATTAAGAATTACTAACTTTTTCCCCCCCCCCCATTTCCATGGGATCCCAGCAAGGCCAGCATTGAATGCCTGTCCTTAAGTGACCTTGAAACTGGATGCCTCTCTGCACCATTTCAGAGGGTAATTAATTAGATTTAGCTACATTTCTATGGGTCTCGAGTCACATATGGGGTAGACCAGAATTTCTTTCCCTACATTAATGGGCCAGAGGAGTTTTTTTTAAAATCAACAATTGATGATCTTGAGACTATTACTGATTCCAGATTGATTAAATTCTACCAGCTGCCATAGTGGAATTTGAAGACAATTCCACAGAACACTGACCTGGCCTCTGGATTATTCATCCAGTGACATTACCACCACACCATTATTTTCCTCATTGTTAAAAATTTGATTCTCACATTAACATTTAAGAAGATTCTCTCCATATGTTGATTGGCCATGCTGAATTGCCCATTGTGTTCAGGGATACACAGGCTCGGTGGATTAGGCATTGAAAATGCCGGATTACTAGAATAGGGTAAGGAGGTGGGTCTGGGTAGAATGCTGTTTAGAAGTTTGGTGTGAACCTGATGGGCCGAGTGGGCTGCTTCCACACTGCAGGGATTCTATGATTCTATGTTTTTTTTCCAAAACTTACTGGTCCAATTTTCATTCATTACCGTTACTGTTTTTGAAGAAAATTTATTCTCCATCATTGGAATATTGATGAACCTCAGCAAAACTTCTGAAGTTTCAAAGAGGAGTCATACTAGACTCAAAACATTCACTGTTTCTCTTTCCACAGATGCTGCCAGACCTGCTGAGTTTTACCAGCACTTTCTTTTTATTTTATATCTTCAGCATCCACAGCACTTGGCTTTTATAGACATAATTGCAGGTTTGGTGTAGATGGTACAGATTGAGAAAACTAACATGGGCTGGTAGTCAGTTCGGTCTGCACCTCAAGCAGATAAATATTAACTTCACATTCACTATGTGGACTGTGTGAGAAATTCAATCTGAGTTTGGATTTTATAACTGAAAAGCAGTGGAAAATTTTCTTTAGCTCGTAGCTAGTGGAAGAAATCTACAGTGCTCCTTATTTTCCTTTTGTCAGCAGTCAACAGCATTAGCTTTCAAAACTGAGAGAAGGCAGCTGTCTATCTGAACATCCTTCCTGAATCTAATTTGTCCAATCCAATTAGAATTTATAGGTTTCCATGTGATTGCCCCTCTCTTCTAAATTCAAGTGAGTACAGTGACAACTGACACAATCTCTCCATAGAATCAGTCCTGCCATCCTAAGAATCAATTTGGTAAACCTTCCCTGCATTCTTTCAGATCTTCAGATTCAGAGATCAAAACTGAAAAAAATTCCAGGTGTCGCCTTACCAATACCTGTACAACTGCATCCTTGTTCCTGTACTCAAATCTTCTTGCTATGAATGTTAACGTACAGTTTTGCCTTCTTTGTTATCTGCTGCATCATTGATGAATGAGGACAACCAGGCCTTGCTAGACATTCTCCTCTCATTTTTCAGCCCTTCAAATAATATTCTGTCTATCTATTTTTGCTGAAGGATGACCTCTTATTTATCCATAATTTACTGCATCTAAAAATGCACTTGCCCAGCGTGTCCAAATCACACTGCAACATCACTGCATTCTCTTCAGTTCCTCCTTCCACCCAGCTTCGAGTCCTGCAAATCTGGAGATACGACATTTAGTTTCCACAGCAAAATCATTAACACATATTGTGAATAGCTGGGGTTCTAGTAACAATCCCTGCAGTGCCCCTCCTAGTCAGGGCCTCCCATTCAGAAAAAAACCAATTTATTCCTGGTCTTTGTTTCCTGTTTGCTAACAAATTTTATAACCATTTCAATACACTACTCCCAATTCCACGTGCTTTAACTTTACATGTCAATCTTTTATGTTGTGATCAATAATCCCCAAGGGATCTCTCACAACTATATGACCAATTATTGTTTTCTTGGTGCAGAGTAAGACGGGAGTTGCATGACTGATGAAAGAGAATGTTGTAGTTTCACGAAGAGAGGATATCTTGGAGGGCTCATCCGGCGAGGTGTCATGGATAGAATTCTGGAATAAGAAAGGTGCAATCATGATGATGGGGTTATCCTGTTGGTCTCCAAATAGCCAGTGGGAGATAGTGGAACAGATTATGTAACAATGTAAAAACCACAGGGTTTGTTGAAGTGAGTACTTCCCAACATTGACTAGGATTCCCTTAGGGCTTAGATGGGCCAGAATTTGTTAGGTGCATTCAGGAAGGTTTCTTTAAACAATACGTGAATAGTCCAACTGAGGAAGGGGCCATACTAGACTTTGTATTGGGAAATGTGCCTGGCCAGGCGATTGAAATTTCAGTGGGGAATCATTTAGAGAACAGCGATCATGTTCTGCAAGTTATTCGAGTGTTATGAAAAAGGATAAGACTGGTCCTCGAGTGCAAGTGCTAAATGGGAGGAAGGCGAATTACAAAATTATTAAGCAGGAACTGGAGAAATTAAATTGGGAGCAGCTGTTTGACGGTAAACTCACATCTGACATGTGGGAGTCTTTTAAAGGCCAGTAGATTGGAATTCAGAACCAGTATGTTCCTGTGAGGATGAAAGACAAGGACGGCAAGATTCATGAACCCAGGATGACAAGATATTGAAGGCTTAGTCAAAAAGAAAAAGGAAGCATATGTAAGGTTTAAGAAATTGAAATCAGAGAAGGCCCTCGAGGAATATAAAGAAAGCAGGAAAGAACTTAAACAAGGAATCAGGAGAGCTAAATGTGGTCATGTCCTTGGCAAGTAGTATTAAGAATCCCAAGGCATTTTATACATATATTAGGAGGAAGAAGGTAGCTGGGAAAGGGTAGGTCCACTCAAGGACAAAGGAGGGAATTCATGCATGGAGCCAGAGAAAGTGGGTGAGGTCCTTAATGAGCACATTGCATCAGTATTCTCCAAGGAAAAGGACATGGATGATGGTAATATTAGGGAGGATTATGTTGATATTCTAAGGTATTTCAATATTAAGAAGATGGTGGAGTTGGGTGTCTTGAAAAATAGTGAAGTAGATGAGTCCCCAGGGCCTGATGGGATCTATCCCAGGATACCAAGACAGGCAAGAGAGGAGATTGCTGGGGCCTTGCCAGAGATCTTTGTACCTTCTTTAGCCTCAGGCAAACACCTAGAAGACTGGGCAATAGCCAACATTTGTTTAACAACAGCAATAAGGATAATTCAGAAAATCATAGGCCTGTGAATCTTACATCAGTGGCAAGGAAATTATTGGAATAGATTCTTAGGGACAGGATTTACTTGTATTTGAAAAAGAATGGACTTATTATGGATTGTCAGCATGGCTGTGTGTGCGTGTGTGTGGGGGGGTGGGGGGGGTGGTCTTACAAATTTGATTCTGTTTTTTTGAGGAAGTGATGATGATGGTTGATTAGGATAGGGCAATGGATGTTGTCTAGATAGACTTTACCAAAGCATTTGAAAAAGTCCTTCATGGTAGGCTGGTCCACAAGGTTAAAGGACATGGGCTCCATGGTAAGCTGGTACATGTTGGATAAAACATTGGCTTGGTCACAGAATTAGTTGTGGAAAGGTGTTTTACTGGTGATCTGTGACCAGTTGTGTTCTGCAAGGATCAGTGGTGGGACCTCTGTTGTTTGTAATATATGTAAATGACTTGGATGCAAAACTAAGTGGTCTGATCAGTACGTTTGCAGACGAGAAAATTGGTGGATTTGTGGATACTGGGGAAGATTGTCCAAAGGATACAGCACAATAGAGAGTTGGAAAGTTGGGTGTAAAAATGGCAGATGGAGTTTAATCCAGTCAAGTGTGAGGTGATGCATTTTTGGAGGTCATATGCAAGAGGGAAGTATACAGTAAATGGCAGGACCCTTAGGGGCGCTGACACAAGAAGAATCTTGAGTACAAGTCCAATGCACCCTGAAAGGGTGGTAAAAGGCGGCATATGGTATGTTTGCTTTCATTGCCTCAGAGGATTGGGTATAAACGTTGGCAAGTCATTATGCAGTTATATAAAAAAACTTTAGTTATGGCCTCTTTTGAAGATTGTGTACAGTCCTGGTTGCCACACTGCATGAAGGATATGGGGACTTTGGAGAAGGTGCAAAACAGGTTTACCAGGATGTTGCCTGGATTGGAGTATATTAGCTACAAGAAGTGGTAGGACAAACTTGGATAGTTTTCACTCAGTTGTCAGAGGTTGAGGGCTGACCTGATTGAAGGATATAAGATTATGACAGGCGTGCAAAGGGCGGATAATTGGAGTCTCTTGACCAGACTGGAAATGTCAAATACTAGGGGGCATAAGTACATGATCAGAGGGGAAAAGTTTAAAGCCTGGAGCATTGAAGGTTGAGGCATGAACTTGGAGGTTTATAAAATCATGAGAAGCATGGAGAGGATGAATAGCTAAGGTCTTGTTCCTAGGGTAAAGGAGTCCAAAACCAGAGGTTTAAGAAGAGAGAGGAAAAGGTTCAAAAAGGACCCGAGGGGTAACTTTTTCACGCAGTGGGTGGTTTGTGTACGGATGCTCTATTAGGGGAGGTGGTAGAAGCAGATATGATAGCAATGTTTAAGAGGCATCTTGACAGACACATGAACAGGCAGGTAAAAGGGGGATATGGACCATCTGCAGGCAGATGGGATTAGTTTAGAATGGCACCATGGTTGACACAGACGTGGTGGGCCAAAGATCCTGTTCCTGTGTTGTACTGCTTTATGTTCTATTGCATAACACCCTGTTCTCTAGTTGGTTCCTCAATGTATTGGTCCAGAAAGCCATCCTGTATACACTCTAGGAATCCTTCTCTATGGTACTGTGACTAATTTCCTCAATATTGAGTTTATATCTTTGACTAGTAATGCAACTCCACCACATTTTCCTTTTAGTCTGTCCCTCCTAAATACTGAATATCTCTGGATGTTTAGTTCCCATCTCTGATCACCTTGCAGCCGTGTCTCCATAATCTCAACTATATCATACCCATTTACATCAATTTGTATGATTAATTCATCAACTTCATTTTGAATGTTCTGTGCGTTCAGACAAAGTCCTAAGACTTGTCTTTTTTAGGTTCCTTGCCCCAATTCCACTATATTTTACTATGGCCTTGTTTGATTCTGGCCTTTGATTTCTGTGCCTATCACTTCTCTTATTCATCTTTTTGTCTTTTGTTCTTGGTTCCCCTTCCTCGGACTCCTTGCAGAGGTTCCCATCCCTCTGCCAATTTAGTTTAAACACTACCCAACCATTCTAGCAAATACTGTCAATACTGCATCAGTCTCAGTCCTGCCCAGGTGTAACTTGTCCAATTTGTACTGGTCCTACCTCCCTTAGAACTTGTTCCAACACCAAGAATTTGAAACCCTTCCCCCTAGCCCCTCCCTCTCTCTTTAGCCACATCCTCTGATACACATTACTTCTACTCTGACCAGCACATGGCAGTACCCACTGGCTTTTCACCCTCCCCCTTCAGGATATCCCATCACCACTCAGACACCCTTGAGCCTAAGACAAAGGAGGCAGCATACCATCCGAGAATCTCTTTCGTGCTCAAAGAAAGTCCGATGCATTCCCCTTACAATTGAGTCCCCTATGACTTTTGCGTTTCCACACTTTTTGCTCCTCCCCTGTGCAGCACAGTCAACTACTGTGCCATGAATTTGGCTGTTGTTCTTGAGAGACCATTCCCCTGAACAGGAGACAAAGCGGTATATCTGTTTTTCAGGGGAATGGCCAAAGGGGATTCTTGCTGTGCCTGCCTAGACCTCTTACTCTGCCTGGTGGAGCCTTTGCCTGCAGTGAGACACACTTCTAAATGTGCTATCTGCCGTTCTCTTTGCTCCAGTGTCCACAGCCACTGCTCCAGCTCTGAAACCTGGGCTTAGAGTAGCTGCAAGTGGAGACACTTCTTGTACACATGCTGGTCTTGGACACTGAAAACGTTTCCAGCTTCCCACATGGAGCAGGAACACAGTGCAGCTTTGATGTCTCCTGCCATGACTTAAATTTAACATTTTACTATATGCTTAATATCAATTACTCTGGAGCACTTTGTTCCTGTTCCTCGTTACTACCTTGTTCCCAAGAAATTATAGAAAACAAGTTCTTAGACCTTGGAAACTAAAAAACACAAAAAAAAAACCTTACAGCTATAAAGTCAAGCAAATATTTACCTAATACTTACTAATCAGCTCTCTCTCATTGCCACTACTCCTGTAGCAGAGTAAGATCATTCCGGTTTTCCTGTGTCGTAACTCTTTGTTTCTTCTCAAAAAGCAGGACACCCTTCCCCGATTGTTTCGCCGTGACACCACCCACAAAGACACTCTTGCCTGACTGCTTCACCGTGACGCCATACTTTGTGTGATTCCAAGGAATGTGAATGACACTGCTCTTGGGTTTTGCAAGAACAGGCATAAGCTGCAGGCAGCCATTGGGAATTATAACTTACATACCTGGCATCACATTGACATGGAACTCACAATACAATACTCATTTATGATAGGTATAATAGTGCTTGCTTTGTTTAACTTTTACATACAATAACGTTTGTTTTTATTAAAAAACAAAATTAAAATCTTGTCAATATTTCTATCATTTTGTTGCTGAATGTTTGGATTTTCTTTGCATGTTAACAAACCATAACAGGACTTCACAGTATCAGTTTCCTTTTAAGGAGAACTTATGAAGTAAAACAAAGTAGCTACTTTTCTCAGCTTAGTCAAGTAATACTGTAAAATTCAAGCAAGAACCTTTTTAGAAAATGAAAATAAAGTTGTTTCAAGAATCAAGCCATAGTTTAAGTGATTAACATTCCCCCATTCAATATTTTCAGCATTCCCTTCAAACCTGAAGAGAGTAACGTGTGCTTAGAATCATTACATATTATGAGAAATTCAAGTACTTTATCCAAACGAGGATGCTATGTGTCAACCTAAAAGGAGACATTCCTCAGGGGAATCACCTGTGGTAGGCATCATAGCTGAACTTTATCACTGCCAACGTGCACAGTTCTAAGAAGAGCTGCTGGATAACAATCAGGAGGAAACTGACATGACAATGAATCAGATCCCCGATGTACCATCAACATTGTTAACTTTTAACTCCAATATGTGAGAAAGTCTGCTACAGTCAAAAATTACCTCCAGGTGTAAATTGTCTGACAAAGCCCTGTGTGAGACATATGAAATGTCACAGACATGAGCATCAAGAAAACTTCAGACAGAAGAACATAACAGGAACAGATAACAACAGGAATGACGATCTCCCCTCTCTCAGAACAAACCCACCCGTTGGCGGTGTATGTTTTAGCCTTCCAGGAATGTACAAAACCTGACTATAACTCTAATTTCTGTGTTAGTGGCCTGATATCCTGTGTATGAGTGTGCCAAGGGTTACAGATCTGAGAACAAACAGTTAAACACACTTCCACGGCAGGTGAAGTGGAAAGATAACTGCATCACTGATTGCTACTGCATCAGAAATCAGGGCCAAATAGGTTCAAATCAACCTATAAAGCCAAGAGTCTCAAAATCGACAGTTCAATGACCAACGTCAATATTGTTCATAAAATCCACTCCAATGGCCACAACATTCAACTGTCTGTCTTCACAAACAAGTAAGAAAATTAACTGTATATCCTTTTTATCTGTTATCTTTTGGGCTCACCTCTTATTTCTCGTCTGTTTATGTATTTTGCATTATTTCTTCTTCTTACGTTTAGCAATGAACATTGCACACGTTTTGTTAAATCAAGAAATCTTGGTTAAATTGGCCAGTTTTGAAACTACAGTTGATTCAGGTCTTGGAGAAAGGTATCCTTAAGGGAACAGATTCTTTTTAAAACTAACTTTGCTATGACTGAACAAGCAAATAGGTGCAAGACCAAGGGGAGCCAGTTCACCCTCCTCACTTGGGAATAGTCACCAATGAGAAAGTTGAGGAAAAACAAAAATCACTTCTTGCAAAGGGTCATGCATCTGAGAAATTCGCTTAGTCCAGAGTGGGGTGGATACCAGGATATGAAGTAAATTTCAGGAGACAGACAGGTTATGAGAAGCGTGCAGAAGATTAGCCTTAATTGTATTCTTACGGACCAGTCCAAACCCCCTCAAAACATATCAAAGAGATAGTCTAGTCCCTAACTTTTTCTTATTTTAAACGCAAGTGCCAAACGTTGCTCTGGATGGAATTTGATTGGTCAAACTATCAGGCTTGAAACAAAATACACTTGATTCATAAACCATAGTTCAAACAAAGACAAATTTTTAAAAATTGCTTTAAAAACTTAAAGTAATAAAGATTAAATATTAAAGAAATACTTAAAGTAATAAACTACTCATAACTGTTCCAATACAGCAACATCCTATAAGCACACCCTTTCGCAAAATTCAGAAAAATAAATTGTCTTACATGCAATTCTAGCAGCAGGAAAAGAACCCCAGCTTTTAGCTACAACAGAGAGAGAAATAAGAACGTCCCTATCCAGCTTCAAGACCCCAGTAACTGATGATGAAAGCTAAACTAAAAGTCCTGGTTTTGTGGGAGCTTGAGGACACGCATTCCGGCTGCTTCTAATGTTCCAACATTTCAAAAAAACCCAAGGCCTCAAGTTATTTACTTTACTTGGAGAAGACCATTCTGCACCTCTATTAATTTCTCTTCATAAAACAAAGGGCAAAATACACCTCAAAGCCATAGTATCATCACAGTGTTGAATGACAGAGCAGGTTAGAGGGGTGGACTGCCTACTCGCAGTCCTGGTTCTTACGTTTTTTATGGTCTTATGATGAATCAGACTCCTCTACGTAGTGCTTCTGCCAAGTGATGCTCAGAGACTGGCAAAGGTGCAGAGCGTACTCTGGTGGGGTCTTCAATATCCACCACCAACAGTGGTTTGGCAACACCAAACCTGACCAAGCTGGTAGAGTCAAAAAGGACACAGCTCCTAGACTGTTTCTGTGGCAGGTGAAGGGATGAATAAGTGGGAAAAACAGACGTGACTTAATTCTCACTGATCAGCCTGGTGACTAAGGGGACTCGGTCCCTTCTTCACATTAAAGATACCCTCCATTACATTGTGTGGCACCACTAACATGCTGAATGTAAGATTTCAAACAGATCTAGCATTTCAAGACTGGACACACATTAGATATATGGGCTATCAGCTATAGCAGAGTTGAGCTCCAACACAATCTGCAACCTCATGGCCTGGTACATCACTCACAATCTACCACTACCATCAACTAGTGGATCAACCCTGGTTCAAATAACATTGCAGGAGGGCACGCCAAGAGCAGCACGAAACATGCTTAAAAATATGTCAGCCTGGTGAAGTTACAGCACAGGACTACTTGCATGCAAAGCATACTAAACAGCAAACTGCATACAGGGCTAAAAGATTCCACAATGAACAGATCGCATCCAGCTGCAAATACTGATGGACAACAACTCAATGGAGGCAGCTTTGCTCAATGGAAAACATCCCAATCTTCAATAGTAGGACTCAACACATCAGTACGCAAGAAAAGACTCAAGTGTTTGCAATAATCTACTGCCAGAAATGTCAAGGGAATGGCCCTTTGGAGCATTATACGTACTTGTCTTCAGCCAATTTAGTTCACTGATATGGCTGAAGGCAAAGGCTAGGTGTCCTAATAATATTCTTACATTAGAACCAGAAGCCCCTGCTCCAGAGCTTCTCACAGCCCCAAGTCAAGGTGTTCCAGTAAAGTTACAACACTGGCATCAAGCTGGCAAAGTAGAATATTGCCCAGATATGTCCTCCACAAAAAGTAGGCCAGACAATTACCAACAATCTACTCTCAATTGTCAATAAATACCATAAGACACAGGAGCAGAATTAGGCCATTCAGCCTAACAAGTCTGTTCTGCCATTCGATCATGACTGATACGTTTCTCAATCCCATTCTCATACCTGTTGGAATGGGTCATCAACAATGCTTTCAATCAGCACTTGGTTAGCAATTACCTGCTCACTGACACGCAGTCTGGGTTCCACCAGGACCACTCAGCTTTTGACCTCGTTACACGATAATGCAGCTGAACTGCAGAGGGGAGGCAAGACTAACTATCTTTGATGTCAAGGCTATGTTTGACCGAGTGTAGCAACAAAGAGCCCAGCAAAACTAGATTGAACTTTCCACTGGGCGGAGTCATATTTAGCATAACAGAAGATCGTTGTGGTTTTTGGACATCAACCAACTTAACTCCAGAACAGAAGCTCCTCAGAGTAGTTTCCCAAATTCAACCATCTTCAGCTGCTTTATCAATGACCTTCCCTCTGTCATAAGGCCAGAAATGAGGATGTAAGCCAATGACTGCAAAATACTCAGCATCAATCTGACCCCTCAGACACTGAAGCAGTCCATATCGAAATGCACAACACTTAGATAACTTGGGGAGGCAATGCCCTAAGTAGTATTATCACTAGCTATTAATCCACAAACTCAATTAATGTTCAGGGGACCCGGGTTTGAATCCTGCCACAACAGATGATGAATTTGAATTCAATAAAAAAAATCTGAAATTAAAAATCTATTAAAGATTGTGAAGCCATTGTCAATTGTCAGGAAAAGCCCACCTGCCTCACTAGTGTCCTCCAGGGAAGGAAACTGGCTATCCACATCTGGTCTGCCCTACTTGCAATTCCAGACCCATAGAAATGTGGTTGACTCTCAAATGCCCGCTGAAACAGCTTAGCAAGCCACTCAATTCAAGGGCAGCTAGGGATGGGTAATAAATGCTGACTAGGCAGTGACACCCATGTCCCACGAGTGAATAAAAAAAATTTGTGCCACACAAGTGGCCAATGACCGTCTCCAACAAGAGATGATCTAACCATCAACTTTTGACATTCAATATCACTTAATCTCCACTGTCCAGAGATTACCACATTACCAAAAATGGAACTGGACCCGCCAATTCAATACTGTGGCTACAATGGCAGGTCAGAGGATGGGCAAGAAACTCACCTCTAGACTCGTCAAAATCTGTCCACAATCTGCAAGGCACAAGTCAGGAGTGTGATGGTGTACTCCTCATTTGCTTGAATTAAAGCAGCTCCAGCAACACTCAAGAAGTTTGACACTATCTAGGGCAAAGCAGCCTGCTTCATTGGCACCACAATCAAAAACATTCATTCCTCCATCACTGATGCACAAACACAGCAGCATACCATGTACAAGATACACTGCAGAAATTCACCGAAGCTCCTTAGACAGTATCTTCCAAACCCATGATCTCGACAAGACAGAAAAACAACAGCAGCAGATACATGGGAATCACCTGCACATTTCTCTCCAGACACTCACTACCTGAACCTACCTCAGCATCACTGGGTCAAAATCCTGGAGTTTCCTCCCTAACAGCATTGTAGCTGTTCCTACACCAAATGGAGTAGTGGTTTAAGGAGACAGATCACCACCACTTTCTCAAGGGCAATCAGAGGTACAGTTCCTGGCCCAATTACAGAAGTCCACATCCCATTAATGAAGCGAGAAAACACCAAAATCATACAGTGCAATTTGTACACAAGAGTGTTGGAATTGATAACAGGAGTGGGGGTGGATGCAGGGCAAGCAGACAAACTGAAGTAATTCTACTAGCCTATAAAAATCAATTTAGTCTCAATTCATTTCAGTTTCGCTGCAAGTCACTTCATGGAAAGCTAGAGATAATTTTAAAATAAAGGACATGAATTATTTTTAAAAATTCAATCAGGGTGTGAAATGCAAAGTAATTTATATTGATCATGACAAAGCCTATAAAATACAATTTAGAAAGATTTGTTGAAAATAATTTTTCTAATTCTATTCCATTGTTATTCTTGATCACAAGACATCATGATCATGAGTCAAATGATCACAGTACATGAAGTGTTAGTTCAGAGTTATTCAGTAATTCCCAAGGCTTATAGAAAAACAAAATATACTTCATAAATAAAATGATTATTGACAAGAGTACAGTTTTACACTAGGCAGTATTATGTAGACTCTGGCCAGTACAACCAAGCTTGGGGGGAAATCCCATATGGAATAACGTGCGTGAATTAAAGAAAATATCTCTTATAAAGGAGATGGAATAAAAAAAAAATCAGCAGAAAAAATTCCTTACATTTAAAATTTATTTGTTATGATAATCATTCAATGCATCAACTAATTGGACAGATAGAGGAAGAACTTCAAGAGATGATGCTGTAATAATAAATTCAAATTTTGTTATGCCAAGCAGATGTTATCAAATCCTGTATAAACAAAAAGACCCAAATTTTATGGTCAGTAGGAAGGTGATGGCATTTGCCGCAGGCCTCAATGAAAAGTATCCACAAATGTCTGGCTACCTCTAACAATTTTTTCCCTTTTCGCGGTATTATTTCACATCTGGAGATAGTTTTCATTTTGCACCAGACATTCAGCAGGATAAATCTGCCAATCATACTTAAGTATCATCACTGCTGACAAGTCAGGAAATTAAAAGCACTATTTATTCACAGGCTCCAACTTCTGCATCTCTCTTTTAGAATTGTGCACGTGCCATCTCCAGAAGTTGTCATCAATTTCAGAGAAATTAAGACAGTGTATGTTAACAGTTTCACCACCATGACTAGCATAAAACCCTGGCCCAAAAGAAAGAAACTAACTCCACCAAGACTGGTTTGCTATTCTTTCCAAAGCAACATAAATTAAATTTAAACAGTACAAGTCAATGCATACTTCAAATGTAATCAATATTGAACAAAAGATTACTTCTTAAAATGTCTCAAATGTCACTCATTTCAGCTTCATAGGAAGTACATTCAATGAGAAAAATACTCTCCTCATTTCTACCCTAAAGGATAATCCATAATTTAAAACAATGTCCTCAGTTCTGGCCTGACCAACAGGAAGAAACACGCTTTCCACGTCCAACTTGTCAAGATAATTCAGGAACTTACAAGCTTCAATCAAATCACCCCTCAATCTTCCAAACTAAACAGTAAACAGATTCAGTCTGTCAAATCTATTGAAAAACAATCCACTCATTCCAGTTATCAATCAAGTAAACTTCCACTCGACCATCTCCAGTGCATTTACATCCTTTCTTCTATAAAGGAGACCAAAATCCATATAGTATTGGAACTAAGGCCTCATCAATGTCATGCATAACTGAAGCATAACATCCTTACTTTTACACTCAATTGCTCTCGCAACAATTGGTAATATCTCATTCGACTTCTTGATGGCATTCCGAATCTGAATCGTAACTTTGTGACTCGTACACTACAACACTCAACTCCCTCCGCACCTCAATTCTGCAGTTGCTTGCCAACATTTACTCAACTAAAAAATTTAAAGTTGTGATTGCACTCCTTACAGATTACTGACTTAAACATACTTAGAAGAGCAAAAAAGATAGTAAGTATTTCTTCTCTGTAGTGGTCTTTTCAAGTTGTAATCAACAGCTCAGAACCTATTGTGGGTTTTGTTGCTACTGTGCTAAAACATTGAAACTGTATTTGTCATTCGGAATTCCGTTTTAACGCACTACAGTTAACAGTTCAATAGCCAGGGATCCATTACTACACTACCCAATTCGTCATTCTTCATGAATCAAGCTTAGTTAAATTAGTGCTGGTGTCCTATTTGATCAAAAGAGACCCTTTGGTTAATTTTGGTCTCCATACATTTAACAAGCAATCATCAGAACCAAGAACCGATAGAGTAGTGTCCCTCCTACCATCAGATTACCCAAATGCTACACTAGCTAAGATCAAGTCACTTAGTGTAAAACAGTGACTGAAGTCTGGACTATGCAGTACAGTTCAGTTACACATGATCTTTATTAACTTAATCAGGACCATTACCTTAATATCATTTACACTTGACAATTGAAGTTCAAGTTGCTTCAACATGAAGTACAATGCACGATAGCCAGTTTATTCTCTAAATCTGTGCTGTGTGTATCCAGTGGTGGCTTCAAGCTTCAGAGGAAACCAGGTGCCCACAAAAGAAGCCAGTAGAAGGTATAAAGCACAGCCAAAGGTTAGTGCATGATGTCACTCTTTGGGCATGGAGCTGCAATAGGACTAGTCAAATGTCCATGACATTTAATATCTTACCAGCATCAAATCTATGATTAGCATGGAAACAGCAAAAACGTGGGTGCCTTCAAATCAAGAATAGAGTCACTGTACTAATTAAATCATGCTTGCTGTTCTTTTAAAAATAAATCTCCTGACACTGCTCCTACATCCCCTTTCAAGGTTGCTTTTTAAACAAAACCACAGTTGGTATGGGGAGGAAGACTTTGCAAATATTACTTCTCTTATCAAAGTGATCTCCCTTGTAGAAGGGAAAAGGTGTTTGATACAATAAAATAATTCTTTTAATTCATGAATAATGTTGAATATTGATGGCAAGATCTTAAAATGAGACGAAGTTTATACCCTCTTAAATTACTTACCTTTCTGGATGGTGTCATAGCAGACAACACAAACGCGAGCTTCCTTGTTAACCAAATATTGCAGCTTACATTTTTGGTTACAACAGGCAGCACAGAAAACCTAGAAAAGTGACTGCATCAGCATCCAATAGTTTAAGACAAATAGCATAGTAATATCTAAAAATCACATTTGTTGTAGAGCACTTAAGACATACAACACTAACAATATTAGTGGACTCTAACACAGTAAAGTCCATTATTACACTCAACACCAATATTCAGCTTCTGCTTATTACAGAAAATGTATAGAAAGAAAAGTGGGAGGGAAGGGAGGATAAAAAGGCAAAACGCATGATAAAATGAACTCTTAAAGTTTCATGATCTTACAAATCTTCCAAAAAAAAAAAAAAAAAAAAGAAATAGTAAAAATCTGAGTTCTAGGGAAGGGTCACCGGACCGGAAATGTTAACTTTGATTTTTCTTCAAAGGTGCTGCCAGACCTGCTGAGCTTTTCCAGCAACTTCTGTTTTTTGTTCCATTGAATGCATATCCTGCGTCAAGTGAAAACTCCAGACTGCTTCTAGTGTCCTGGGTGAAGGACATTTGGTCAGCTGGAAATTTCCAGTTTTCAGTTTTGGAGTGACTGCTTCTAGTGTCCTGGGTGAAGGACATTTGGTCAGCTGGAAATTTCCAGTTTTCAGTTTTGGAGTTTGTGTAATGTGAGGTAGAGCGCTATGTGAATAACACATTCCAGGAGGCAGTCACTCTGCAGCAAGTTATCTAGGCAGAGATGGGTGACCAGCAGACAAGGAAAAGTGGGCCAGATAGGTAGGGTAGGACTCAAGGATCAAAGTTGTTATTGAATGGCTGCAATACCTTTCGAAGGAGTAGGATAACAGCCAAAGATAATAATTGTTTTTAATACTAAAACAAAGGTAAAAGGGGGATGATGTCCTGCAAGCATTGTTTAGGGAGCAAGGAAAGAAATTAAAAGTCAAGGCCTAAATAGCATTAACCTCCAGATTATTCCCAATGCTACATTTTAGTGTATAGAAAAAGAGATAGATTGTGGAGATGACTGATTAACTAAAAAGACAGTGAAAGAGGGACAATTTTACATTCTTAGGAGATTCAAGACTGGTCCAAGGAGAAGTCAGATCCTACACTAGTTGGATAGTTTGCATCTCAACATGACCAGGGACCAATACTGTGGCAGGGAAATTTATTAGCATTGTTGAAAGAGTTTAAACTGGCCTTACAGAGAGAGAGGTAAGCCTAACAATAGATAAGAAGAGACAGAATCAAACTTGAAATTGGAAGACAAATTTATAGAAAAGTATAGAATGTAGATGAAACAATAACTACAATGTTCAATAATCATAACACCATTATCCCACAGAAGTCAGTTGTGCAGCCTAGCAAATCCATTCTGGTTCACCGTAAAACAATCCAGTCAGTCTCATTCCCCTACAATATCCCTGTAGCCTGCAAGTTTGTCTGAAAACAAACGCAATAAAGATTTCTGCTTCTGAGTGTATATCCAAGCATCTTTTTTGAAATAAAGTGCTGCAACCTATAAGGTTATGGGCGAGAATCTGGAAAGAGGGATTAAGCTGCCAATCTCTTTTGTTTATTTTATTCATTCAAAGGATGAGAGCATCGCTAGCCAGGCCAGCATTTATTGCCCATCACTAATTTCAGAGTCAACCACTTTGCTGTGGGTCTAGAGTCACATGTAGGCCAGACCAGGTAAGGATGGCAGTCTCCTTCCCTAAAGGACATTAGTGAACCAGGTGGGTTTTTCCCAACAATCGACAATGGATTCATGGTCATCATTAGGTTCTTAGTTCCAGTTATTTTATTGACTTCAAATTCCAACATCTGCTGTGCTGGGATTCAAACTCGGGTCCTCAGAACGTTACCTGTGTCTCTGGATTAACAGTCCAACGACAATACCGCTAGGCCACTGCCTCCCCATTTCCCAACACAAAAATGATAGGACAAATCATCTCCTTCTGTACTGCTAAAATTGGGTGTTTTTATGACAGGTATGGAGGATGAGTTATAAAAATAGGCTGAATAGGCTGAGACGTTTCTCACTGGAGTGTACGAGGTTGAGCGGTGACCTTATAGAGGTTTATAAAATCATAAGGGGCATAGATAAGGTGAAAAGCAATGGTCTGGGCCGAGTCCTGGAAGTGAATCGTGGCCAGAGCGGGAGCAGAGCAAGCGCGGGTCAAGTCCTGGAAGTCAGATGCGGCTGGAGTGAAAGCAGAGCAAGTGTAAGCTGAATCTTGGAAGTGAGTCGCGGGCTAGAGCAGGACCAAAGTGAGTGCGGGCACTGTCCCAGAGGCGCATCGCGGCCAGAATCGGAGCACAGCAAGCACGTGCCAAATTCCAGAAGCCAGTCGCGGCTGGAGCCTGCAGCAGCAGAGCGTGCACGGGCCGGGTCCCGGAAGCAAGTCATGGCCAGAGTGAGAGCAGAGCGAGCACAGGCCAAGCTGCGAGTCGAGTTGCAGCTGGAACATAGAGCAGGAGCAGAGCGAGCGAGGCCTGCTGGAAGCCGAGTCGTGGCCACAGCCTGGGGCAAGAACAGGGGAAGCCCAAGCTAGCGTTGGAGGGGTGGGGGGTACAAGTCCTGGAGGCGAGTCCAGGACAGAGGCCAACGCAGCAAGGCTTCAGGTTCTGAAGCCCAGCAGGCACGGACTCACTGATAAAAGGACCATAACTTGAGTACTTTCAAAGACACTTCTTATTCTCATTCTGGAATTTTAAACTCTGTACTCTTATGATTGTCTTTATTTCAATTCTGTAATAACACTTAAAGTAGATATCATGTACCTAAGATGGTGCTAACAGGCAACATTACAAACTTTTCACTGCACTCATTCAAGTGCACACGACAGTAAAGGCTATTTTATAAAGGCTATTCTTTTCTCTCAGGTGGGGGAGTTCAAAACTAGAGTGCATATTTTTAAGGTGAAAGGAGAAAGTTTTAATAGGACATGAGGGGCAATTTCTTTACACAGTGTGGTTTGTGCGTGGAATGAACTGCCAGAGGAAGTGGTGGATTGGTACAGTTACATTCAAAAAGACATTTGGATAAGTACATGAATTGGAAAATTTTCGAAGGATATCGGCCAAAGCACACAAATGGGACTCATTTAGTTTGGGAACATGGTCAGCATGGGCTAGTTGGACCGAAGGGTCTGTTTCCGTGCTGTATGACTCTATGACTAGTGTGCAAACAACTAAATCTGACGAAACTTAAATGTAGTATTTCAGAAAACCCCTATCAACTGGCAGGATATAAATTTTCAGGTGAAAATCAAAGTTACTCAAAGGAAGTCATTTTGAATTCTAAGAAATTAAATTACATCATGAGAAATTAAATGACATAAAAATCTAAGAAACAAAATAACATCATGAGCCTATTCTACCCCTAAAATCATGGCTGATCTGTCTCCGCTCCACTTTCTCATCTGCTCCCCACCCAGATTCCCTGTGAGACAGTACTACTGCCCATCTCAGCCGCAAATATCCTCAAACAATTCTGTCAGAATCTTGAACACTCTCATACTCCTCTCAACTAAGTGTATAGGTGCAATTCATTCAGTTGATCATGTGGGATAGGGTTTGGGCAATCTTGTGAAACTTCATTTATCATCTGTAATATAACCCATTCTTAGATACGGAGACCAAAACTGCATATTGTAGCGTGGTCTGAATAAACCCCTAAACAATTTTAGTAAGCCTTTCTTTTTCTTGTATCCAGGACCCTTACACTTCCTAGTTGAGTACTGTTCCAGCATGTTAACACTGTGTCCCTTATAGGATTACATCCAAGTTCCTCTGAACAACAATTGAAAGTTTTGTAAGCCTTAAAATAATATTCTGCTCTTCTATTCTGACTAACCAAAACCTTAAACTTCCCCAATTTTCTGTCACGTCTCCTTCTATCAGCCACTCAATCACTTTATGCATCTCTGAGCAGCTTCTTTGCATCTTTGTCACAGCTTAAATTCCTACTTAGCATTATATCAGCACATTTGGATGCGCTACCTTCAAGAAAAGTAGCAACAAATTTTCTACTTAATAAATTGACACATAGGATACTTACATTGCCACATGCTCTGCAGTGATGTCTCCTTTTTGTGAAAGTAAATCTAGCCTGGCATTTTGCACAGTTTGGTGCTTCGGAATCTGGTATCCACTGTGGCTGGTTCTGTCCCAATATAGCAGCTTCTTGGATATATTGTTCAGCGAGATCATTATCTGCAGCTGCAACACCTACATCACCATGTGTGATGGAATCATATGATGGTCCAAACACTTGTGTCACATCTTCAGTACCAATACCATGTTGAGGGGTGGAGCTCAAAATGGATGGGCTATTGACTGTTTCAGAAACTGCATCCTTTTTATCAATATATACTGTACATAGATTCACACTGTCAGTAGCATCTTTAGGATTATCATTAACTGGATCATTCAAATCTCTATTTAGTGGAAGTCTGGCTTGAGAATTAAGGATTTTGGGTCTAGCACCTCCAAAGCTAATCTGATTATTGAAAGTGCAGTTAGCTTTTGGTTCAGTGTCAGTTGGGAATATAGACTGACTATTTTTGGTTTTGTCTGGTTTGTGCGTTATCGCAAACAGTGCTTCATTTACAGCAAAATTCATGGAACCATTTTCTGCTGGGGATGAAGAGTCCCCAGTATTTGATGTAAATTTGCTATCTTCACAATCAGCTGATTTACCAGTTTCTTTCCTGCAAGGATCACAATTTATACCAAAAACTTCACTATCTTCAGAAAGATCGAGCGAACCTTCCAGTTTGGGAAAATCAGTAGGTTCTGAAAAATCTCGAATTGAATGGCCAATCATAGATCCTTGTGAACTATTCTCAGTCTGATCCATTAAGAATGCATCAAGCTCAGAATCACTAACCAACACATCATTGATATCATATCCATCTTGATTAATGTCATTAACAAAAGAAAACTCAGCTGTAAATTCTTGGCAAGTTGATGCTGTTTCCACGTCTCTAATATTATTCAGTACCTCTTCAAGTGGCTTAGATATAATTTTTGGAAGAGTGTCTGAAGGTACTAGAGTTCTTTCCTGTTGCATCCTCTCAGTGCCCAGAAGTTTGTCTCCAGTCTTCTCTTCATGTTCAAAACATGTAGGTTCCTTTGAAGTGATATCACCATTATGTTCCAAATTCTGATTTCCATCATCTACAAGAGGTAGATCTTGATCACGTGGTTTCGAGTTCAACTCAACAGGGCTTCCAACTATGCACATGACTGAGCTACAGTCTAAAGCTCTGGTATATTCTTCCTGACAATGGTTCACCTGAGAGTTCTGCTCTGGATTCGTTGAGGTTATTGCGGAGTCTGCTATTTCCACTTCCTGGAGCAAAGAATTATTAGGTGTTGTAAAATTATTCAAATAACCTATTTTATTTACATTTTTTGTTAAACCACCATTACATGTGTATCTTACTTTTAAAAACTCCTTTTCAACCTCTAATATAGTTTCAACATCCTCGGATTCACAAGGTGCAACAGTGGTTATATTATTTGAATTTACACATACAGGCAACTGCACACTGCAAGGACACTCTACTTCTTCGTTGGTGCAATCATCATATCCAATAGTTTCTTTAAATACAGGACTGATTTCTTTGGTTTGCTTTGAAACAACTGACAACTCTTCACTTTGTTCAGACTGAGGCAATTTTTCTAGATGTTCCTCTTCCTTTGGAGTTTCATCATCTTTGAGTTCATCAGGACTCTTGCACTCGATTGGATATTCCTGGTTACTTATTTCTGCATTAAAATGTCCTGATTGCTGTGGCTCAAGTGCTGTGCTATTATGAAAAGATATATCCAACTCCAACAGGTTTTTAATTCCTAAACTCTCTCCTCCTGAACATTCCAATTCTCCAATGTGAACTGGTGAAGAAGGGTGATTGAAGTCTATCAGCAACGAGCCACAGGCCTGGTCCTCAATGGATTTAATTTCAGCTTCATTATCAACCTCATGACCATTTGTTTCATGCGTCACACTTTCAGTGTCACTAATTAAGTCACAGATAGGTCCACTGCCTCTGTTGTGACTGAACTGCTCAGAATCACCAGATGCTCTGCTATCCACAGTTGACAACAAGTCTAACTCCGTTAGAGTTTTTTGTGATGGCGGTAATGTTAAAAGGTCTTTAGGATCAACATCACATGGCAATGTTGAATCTGATCCAAGCTGACTATCAGATGCATCAAATGAGTGCGTGTTGAACGTAGTCTGTGCGGTGGATGCAGGCAATTCTGGTAAGTATTTGGAGTTTGCATGAAGAGATGAACAGTCCGAACGTATGGGTTCTCCTACAGTCTTGCAAAAATCATTTTCATCTTTAAAACAAAAATCAGAATAAAACAGTATTTATGAAGTCCAAGATTAACAATAGGGAAATTTACAAAACATGTAAACACAGCAAGTAACATTTGGATCCCAGAAATGCCAAGTTTACTATCTCAAACAAGAGGGAACCTAACCATTACCCACGGACATTCAACAATATAAGTAGTTCTGCTATAAATGTGTTTTGTTAATGCGAATTGGTAGTGATGTGGTTGACAAATAGTGGATGCTGTTTGGATAACATGAACTTTTTGCTGTACAGGTACAGCGATTTTCTACAGTGACTTCCCTATAACGCAATTTTCTATAGCATGAGGTCACAAAGAATGCAACTATCGCATTATAGGAGAATTACCTGTATTGTTAAAATCTCCCACTGCCAAAACTGTGGGAGTTATCATCGATCCAAAGCTGAAACAGACCCAGCCATCTAAATACTGTGGCTGCAAGACCAGGTCAGAGGTGAGGAATTCTGCTGTGACTAACTCACCTCCTGACCCAAAGCCTGCCTAATACCTACAAGGCACAAGTCAGCAGTGTTATGGAATACTGTCCATTTGCCTGTATGAGTGCAGCTCCAACACCACTCTAAAAACACCAGCACAAAACACCCAGGTTGAAAGACATCCTTTAATACTTAACATTCACTTCCTCCACCACCATTGCACAATGGCAGTGTGTACCATTTAGAAAATGGCTCCTTCAACAGCTATGACTACTACCATGTGAAAGGACAAAGGAAATAGTTTTATGAAAACACTATCATCTGCAAGTTCCCCTCCAAGGGGCAGCCATTCTAAGCTGGGAATACGTTGCTGTCCCTTCACTGTGGGTGGGTCAAAAGCTGAGAAATCCCTCCCACTATGGGTGTACCTACACCACATGGACTCCAGTGGTTCAAGGAGGCAGCTTCTCAAATGAATAAATACAGACCTAGCTAGCAACATCACCGTCCAGTGAATGAATAAAAATATATGTGAAGGATTGTACAAAATGAAACCTGAACTGTACTTGGGTCCATATGAATTAGGAACTGGAGTTGGCTATTCAGCTTTTGAGTTTGTTCCGTCATTCAGTAAGATCACGACTGAAACTTGCACCCCTTTGCTCAACAAGAATCTATCTACCTCTGCCTTAAAATTATTTAAGGTCAATGCTTCCACCTGCTTTTCAGAACAAGAGTTCTAAAAATTTACAATTCTCAAAGATAAAACAAAACTTTGCTTCATCTACTTTAAGTAGGTGATCCCTGATTTTTAAACAGTGACCCTAGTTCCCGATTCTTCTGGAAGAAGAAACATCTTCTCCACAGCTATCAAGACTTCAGGATCTTGTATATTTCAAGCAAGTCACTGCTAACCCTTCTAAACTCTAATACAACAAGGTTAACTGCCCAACATTCCTTGTAAGACAAACCCCACATCACAAGTATTAGTCCAGAAAACCTTCTATGAACTGCCTCCAGAGCATTACATTCTCCCTCAAATAAGGTGACCAACATTGTGCACAGTACTCCAGACACAATCTCACTAGTGTTGTTTGTAACTGATGCATATGTTCCCTACTTTTGCAATACGGAAGAAAATTGCAACCGTTAGTAAAAGTACCTGCCAAATGCTACAGAAAGTTTTTTTGAACATAAGTTTAATTTTTAGCAAATAAAAGATACCACAGATTAGGTAAAGGAACAACTGGCAAGTGGGAGGCTTTCAAAAGTGAGACAATAAGAGCTCAGAGGCAGTATGTTCCTGTTCGAGTGAGTGGTAAGGCTGGTAAGAGTAGGGAACAATGGATGAATAGAGATATTGTGGCTCTGGTCCAAAATAAGGAGGACTTGCCAACAGTTACACTAGATGAAGTAACAAATTAGAAATGGTATGAAGTTTACCATCTTAGCAAGTCTCCTTCAAAAACATGTACCAAACCTGCAACTCTACCTCCTAGATGGGCAAGGGCAACAGATGCCTAGAGACACCGCCATCTTCACATTCCCACCAAATCACATACCAACCTGACTTGGAACTATATTATCTTTCCTTCACTGTCACTGGAAGTCCAACTAAATCCTGGAATTTCCTTTTTAACATTTTTGTGGTTGTCTCTACCCCCTAAGAACTGCAGTTGAAGGCAACAACTCATTACAGCTTCTTCCTGGGCAATAAGGAAAAAGCAATAAACGCTAACCTAATCAGTGATGCCCACATCACATGAACAAATTTTTAAAAATCTTAAAGGAAATTTTGACGGAGAAAGTACTCAAAGACCGACGAGATCACTGAGCGGGCATCTTGTTGATCAGTTAAGTAGTTTGGTTCAGGCTGAGCATTTCCTTACAAGAGGGAATTAAGAAAAAGGAAGCTTCCAACTTAAGCCTTCATAGCCAATCATTCAGCTTTACACACACTTTAGCCATGACTCGCGAGACACTGGCAAATGTTTCTTCAGCTACGTCATGTCTAAGGAATGCCAGGTTCAGTCCATTAAATAACAGAGTTGATGTAGTCAATTTGATGACCAAAGAGTCCAAACTGAAATGATAGCAGTATTCTCCGTTATACCTATTCTGGGAATATTTAATCTATAAACAGGCATAAAACATCACAAAATCCATCCTTCAGCACACATGTTCTACAAAGTTGGAGGCAACTTTACAGAAGACAAACTCTAACAGTCAGCACAATAGTTTATTCATACCATCCAAGTTAAACTCCTGCATCAGAACAGTAAGCAAGCATCAAAGCAGATGCCGATCTCTAATAGGGGAGACAGAAAAAGAGAAAACTTCAACATTATATCTCTGAAGCACTCTTGTACAACTCCAAGCGTTACAGAAATGGCATTCCAAGGCAGCCTGCATTCCAAGGTACAGAAACTGAAACGATAGAGGAAATAAATTCAAGATATCTGAAAGAAAAAACACAACAAACCTGGATTTTGCTCAAATTCGTCAAGTAATTTGTCCAGATCACAAACTGCTGACTTGAAATAGTTGTCCATCCTGGGTACTTATTTTTCAAGTATTGTGCTTTTGTGCTCCTGAAAGAAAGAACAGAATCGATTTTTTAAATTCAAAAAAATAAATCTATCCTTTTGTTTGACAATGGTTAAAGTGGGAAGTTATCATATATTACATTCCTGACATAACAACAATAAACAGTATGAGGGGAGGCAGTAGTGTAGCGGTAATGTCAATCGACTAGTAATCCAGAACACCAGGCTAACGTTCTGAGAACATGGACTCAAACTGTACTAAGATCGATGGTGAAAAGTAAATTCAACAAATATCTGGAACTTAAAAACGAACACAAAGGGAAATATGCTACCACTGCCAATTGTTGTAAAAATCCAAATGATTCACGAACGTCTTTTAGGAAGGCTATCTACCATCCTTACCTGGTCTAGCCAACATGTGGCTTCAAATCCATAGCAATGAGGTTGATTCTTAAATGACCTCTGGTAATTAAAAACAGGCAATAATTGAACGAACACTCATTCCATGAGCAAACAAAATCAAACTTGAACAATACTTTCAAGCAAAAAAATGCAGATGCTGTAGATGCCAAACAAAAACAGAAATTATGGAGAAACTGAGCAGGTCAGGCAGTCTCTGTGGAGAGAAAACAGTTAATGTCTCAAGTCCAGTCATTCATCAGAACTGATTCATTAACCCAAAACGTTAACTCTTTTCTCCTCACAGATGTTGCCAGACCTGTTGAATAATATTTTGTTGGTTATAAGGTATTTTAGGATAACCAGAGATGGTGAAAGGTGCTACACAAATAGAACTCTTTGCTTTTTCAGTGCTCATATGCTCCTCTCAAAAGAACAATTGAGCATAATATGGCTATTATAGAATCATAGAATCCTTACAATACAGATGGAGGCATTTGGCTCATCAAGTCTGCTTCGACCTTCCAAACAGCATCCCACCCAAACCCACACTATCCCCATAATTTTGCATTTAATACAGCTAATCCACCCAGCCTGCACATCACTGGACACATTCGGGCCATTTAGGACAGCCAATTCACCTTGTATGCCTATCTTTGGACTGTGAGAGAAAACCTAAGCACCCAGCAGAAACCCATGCAGACACAGGGAGAACAAGCAAACTCCACGCAGACAGTCACCCAAGGTTGGAATTGAACCTGGGCCCTTGGTGCTGTGAGGCAGCAGTGCTAACCACTGCACCACTCCATCTGTAAACTGCCACATTCATCATATTAACAAACCCACAAATAAAGTTCATCAATTAATCCCAAAAGAATAAAATAAAGTAGAGGTGTAGGAAGATAACTCAAAAACAAGATATTTAGAAATGTTGCTAGAAGTAGATATGGCAGCATGCAAAAAAAACTATCATTTTGTAATGGCACCAAAGGGAGGGATGAAAAAAGGCACTCGCAAAAAATGCTTAATCAAACCCAGGTAGTAATCTATGATCATTCAAATAACATATCACTAACTAATCAGCAACTGAGTATTACGGAATGGTAAATTCATGGAAGAACAATTTATAAAACCAAGAAGCAACTTCAAATTGCCTTGCAAAAATTAAAAGTGAAGAGTAAGAATTCTTAATTCTCCTAAAGCAAAACATGGAGTGAGAAAAATTACCAAGCTAGATAGATGTTAGTACAATAAATTGACGAAATGCAAGCAGAATGCCATTAACAACATCCTGATAAAGGTACAACAGTTTTTTTCCATAAAAATTGGTTTCAGAGAGGCTGGGAAGTGGTATATTTTAAACATTTTAACATGTTGAATAGACAGATTATTTAACATACATCCAGTCATATTCGCAATATAAGTATTATGCAGGAAGGTGCTTTCCCTATTTACAAAAACAAAAAACATTAAAATTGTACAGTTAAAAATGTTAAAGAATGACAATGCAGGCTTGCTCTCGTGGAATGACACATAGTAGCTAATATGTCTCACGTAACGAAGTCAGGAGAATTTCGGTGCAAGTTAACATAACCAAGGCAAAGAGTAAATACAGGAGCATTCTTCAATTTCACTAGCAGTAGAACTTAGCAGCACAGTGCTCAGCTCTCTGTTCCTAAAACCAGAACCATTCTACCGTATTCACTGGGAGCAATGAACTGCAGGGTTATCAGCGGTCAAATAGAAACTATTATGAAGTCCTTGGATAAAGTCTGGAAGGAGAGCGAAGGCCTTCGCTGTCATCCCCAGTCCCTGTTGATCTAGAGACACGGGACGAGTATGTGCCAGTAGCCAGACCGTAATTAACCAGGGGTGGGGGCTTCAGCTGTCGGGACGGGATCCGCTTATCTCCTTCGAGGGGGGGGGGGGGGAGGAAGGGAGGGAGGCAGTTAGCTCGACCCTGGGTTTGTGGCAGGGGATGCGAGAGAACAGGGTGATGGAAGGAGCGGTCAGGCCATCAAGCCCGGATAATTTTGTTTTTGTTTACCCCCGCTGCGTCGACGGTTAAACAAGACCGGATGAGGGTTCGGCCACGATCACTCACCATATCCGAGTTTCAGCTTCCTCTCCCGGTCTGTACGTGTGTGTGTATATTGGGGGAGGGGAACGGCCAGACACAGCGCATGCGCGGCGCTGACTGACCTGGCACGGGACGGGGGGACAGCGGTCATCATAGGAACCGGGGCGGGGCCTCGCGTTCCAACGGTCACTGCCGAGCCTGGTGTCCACGCTCCACTAAAACAAAATAAAGAACTGCGGATGCTGGGGAATCTGAAACAAATAAGAACAGCGATTGCCGAAGAAACTCTGACAGCAACCTGTGGAGGGAAAAACAAGAGTTAACGTTTCGAGTCCGGTGACCCTTCTTTCACAAACAAAAACAAAGTTGCTGGAGAAACTCAGCAGATCTGGCAGCATCTGTGAAGGTAAAAACAGAGTTTAACGTTTCGGGTCCGGTGACCCTTCCTCGGAACTGAGGACCACGGAGAATCATCCCGCTGCGTAAAGACTGCCCAATCAAAAAGGTGAGGGATTGAGGTTAAAAAAACCCGAAAGAACTGCGGATGCTGTAAATCAGAAACAAAAACAGAAATTGCTGGAAAAGCTCGACAGGTCTGGCAGTCGGAAACAGAGTGAATGTTTCCGGTCCAGTTCTGAAGAAGGGTCACCGGATTCGAAACGTTCACTCTTGTTTTTTTCTCTGCACAGATGTTGCCAGAGCTGCTGAGTTCCTCCACCAATTTCTGTGTTTGTTTCAGATCTCTGGCATTCGCAGTATTCTGGTTTTAGAGGACTCACATTGCTGTCTTTCCAGAATTGACCGCGCCTGCAATATTTCCAGCAAAATGAAAATTTATCTCCTGCTGCCAGTAATCCTTGGAGAAAAGTGATAGGGGTGTGAACTTGTATTTTCATTTTTTTGGAATGCTTTGGTTACAAGAGCATCAGACATGGGATTTTTTTTATTCATTCCTGGAGGAGGTCATTGTTGTATGGGCCAGCATTTATTTCCCATCTTTTGTTGTCCTTGAGAATCTATGATTTTAACATACCATGGTAGTGAGCTGCCTTGGACTATTGCAGTCCATGTGCTGTGGTTAGACTCTCACTGTCCTTAGGGAGGGAATTCCAGGATCTTGATCCAGTGACTGTGAAAGAATGGTGATATATTTCCAAGTCAGGCTGGTGAGAGACTAGGAGGACAACTCGCAGATACTGGTGTTCCCATGTACCTGCTGCCTTTGTCCTTTTAGAAGTGGTTGTGGGTTTGGAAGGTGCTTTCTGAGGATCTTTGGTGAATTTCTGCTGTGCATCTTGTAGAAAATACTGCTGCTGCTGCTGAACATCAGTGGTGGAGGAAGTGGATGTAGTGCCAGTCAAGCGGGCTGCTATGTCTTGGATGTTGTCAAGCTTCTTGAGTGTTGTTGGAGCTGCACTCATCCAGATGGTATTGTTCTCATATATCTGCTACCTTTGTCCTTCCAGATTAGAGGTTTTCAACCAGTATGTGGTGGGACATTGGTGTGCTCCAACACAATGAGAAGTGTGCCATGAAATTCTCTGAAAGTAGTGCCACTTTGTGCAGCCTTCTGAGTCAGCACGTGTGGAGATTTGGTCGCGCACAAGCACAGGAGAAGGGAGATCTGCTGGTTATGCAGCCTGCTTGTGCATGCACAGGATCAAACATTCAGTATGAGCATGCACAATGATCAAGGATCATATCCCCGAGGATGAGAAGAAACTGCACATGTGCAGTAAAGAGCACAGTTGAAACAGCTGTTCAAGTTGCCTGCCTGTCTGGACAAATTTCCATATGAGCACACGTTATAAAGTTAATACTTTTTGGCTTTTTTTCAGTTATGCGTTGAACTTAATCTTAGAAATGAATAAGTTTCTTGTCTAAAGAGGCAATTCCTCTGCTCATTCAATTGATTAACCATCTTAACCCAAAGAAAATAAAGCAAGAACTGTTCAAAAACAGCATAATGAGAGCAATCTGGGATTTGGATTTTCATGGACAGGAAATGCCACTTGTTCCTACCCTAAATGTCTCTTCTGCAGAGAGAAGTTGGCAAACACTGCATTGATCCAAGTAAGTTAAGACAGCATGAAAAACATCCATGATCGCATTGATTTTGCACATGTATCTGTGCTCGCAGTTGAATATGGTGTACTTTTCCTAGCGGATTTGAATCATTAATGCTTTTGTTCCTTCTTTAGCTTACTGTAAGCACTATGTTGCAAACCTCTCCAGCAAGGCAGTAACCATAATAAATAATAATAATAAATAACCATAATAAGCAATCAATTCAATTGAAAGAAGTGTGTGCATCGTGGAACTGTCTGTGTGATTAAAGTGTGCTTGATACTGAAATGGGTGGGAACCATTGTTTTAGACAGTGGTCATGAGTTTCGAAGGTACTGTCAAATGAGCCTATATGAATTTCTGCAGTGTATCTTGTAGATGGTACACACTGCTGCTACTGAATGTCAGTGGTGGAAGAAGGCAATGTTTATGGGGATGTGATGCCAATCAAGCAGGCTGCTTTGTCCTAGATGGTAGATAGAACATAGAACAGTACAGCACAGTACAGGCCCTTCGGCCCACGATGTTGTGCTGTTTTATTATCCTTATCATCCTACTACGATCAATCTACCCTGCATACCCTACATTTTACTATCCTCCATATGCCTATCCAGGAGTCGCTTAAAAGTCTGTAAAGTATCTGACTCCACTACCACTGCCGGCAGCACATTCCACACGCCCACCACTCTCTGAAGAACCTACCTCTGACATCTCCCCTATACATTCCTCCAATCACCTTAAAATTATGCCCCCTTGTAATAGTCATTTCCGCCCTGGGAAAAAGTCTCTGACTATCCACTCTATCTGTGCCTCTCATCATCTTGTACACCTCTATCAAGTCACCTCTCATCCTTCTTTGGTCCAATGGAAAAAGCTCCAGTTCCCTCAACCTTTCCTCATAAGACCTGCCCTTCAGTCCAGGCAGCATCCTGGTAAATCTCCTCTGCACCCTCTCTAAAGCTTCCACGTCTTTCGTATAATGAGGTGACCAGAACTGAACACAATATTCCAGGTGTGGTCTAACCAGAGTTTTATAAAGCTGCAGCATAACCTCATGGCTCTTAAACTCAATTCCCCTGCCAATGAAAGCCAACACACCAAACACCTTCTTTACAACCCTATCAACTTGTGTAGCAACTTTGAGGGATCTGTGGACATGGACCCCGAGATCCCTCTGTTTCTCCACACTGCCGAGAATCCTGCCATTAACTCTGTATTCTGCATTCAAATTCGACCTTCCAAAATGAATCACTGTTGTCAAGCTTCTTGAATGTTGTTGGAGTTGTAATCATTCGGGCAACTGGGAAGTGTTCTATCACACACCTGACTTGTAGATAGTTGACAGGTTTTAGGGAGTCAGGAAGAGAGTTACTCACTACAGTATTCCTCGTCTCTGATCTGCTGTTATAGCCGCTATATTTATTTGGCAAATCCAGTTGGGTTTCTGGTCAATGATAACACCCGAAATATCGATAGTTGTGGATTCAGTGATGGTAACACCATTGAATGTCAAGAGGCAGAGGTTAGATTGTTTCTTATTGACATATGTGTGTTGCAAATATTATTTACCAATTATCAGGCCAAGCCTGGATATTGTTTAGGTCTTATTGCATTTGGACATGGACTGCTTCAGTATCTGAAAAATCATCAATGGTTCTGAACATTGTGCTGTCATCAGCGAATATCCTCACTTCTGACCTCATGTTGGAGGACGGTCATTGATGAAGCAGCTGGAGATAGTTAGGCCTAGGACACGACCTGAAGAACTCCAACATAAATGTCCTGGAGCTGAAATGCTACACAACACAACATAAAGTATGCTCAGTATGAAAGCAAGACATCATCTCCGCAAGGACTCTTACCAATACTGCCCTGGATGCATCTGCAGATTGAGGCATAGTCTGTTTTTCCCAGTTGTTGGTTCCCTCACCATCTGCCACAGACTCAATGTAGCAGCTATGTTCAATGACATAGCCAACTCAAACAAGAATGCTGCAGCCAAGCCATCCTTGGTAGTGGACATTGAAATGCCCCAGTCGGATTATATTGTTGACCCTTGTTATCCTTAATGCTTCTTCCAATTGTGGTTCAGCATTGAGTTATCAGCCAAAGGAGGACAGTCTGTAGTAATCAGCAGGATTGCTCCTGTTCGATCTGATGCCATGAGACTTCATTGCATCCAGAGTCAATGCTGACTATACCTCATCCTCACCAGTCTGACTGCCGCAGATGCATCTGTCCATGACAGTATTGGTATGAGTGAGCACTGCATTGCCCTTACGAAGACAAAGTCCTGCTTTCACATTGAGGACTCCCAGTGCAAATCCCTCCTGACTGTATATCACTATGTTGCCACCTCTATTAGGCCTTTCCTGCTGATGGGAAGGACATATATGGGAAAGGATGATGGTGGTGGTGTCTGGAACATTGTCTATAAGGTGTGATTCCATGAGTATAACTATGTCAGGTTGTTGCTTGATTAGTCTGTGAGACAGTTCTCCCAATTTGGCACTAGCATCTAGGTGCTAGTAAGAAGGACCTTGTAGGGTTGACAGGACCACTGTGTTTTCAGTACCTAGGTCAATACCAGATGGTACATCCAATTTCATTTCTTTTTTGAAACTGAGAGGGTTGCAAGGCCATTTCAGAGGGCAGTTAATAGTCAACAAAATTGCTGTGAGTCTGGAGTCACATGTAGGCCACACCAGTTGAGGATGGCTGTTTTCCTTCCTGAAAGGACACTAGTGAACAAGTTGGGTTTTTCAACAATCAGCAGTGGTTTCGTGGACATCATTAGACTCCTAATTCCAATGTTTATTCAATTCAAATTCATCACCTGCCATGCCAGGATTTGAACCTGGGTCCCCATACATTACCTTAGTTTCTGAGTTAGTAATTTGATGATAATAACACAAGGCTATTACCTCTCCTAACAGTCAAGAATTGAATAATGGGGTGTTTATTTCCCCACATTGCAGTTTCCAACTGATGTGAAAATTAGTGGTGCACGGCCCGAGGATGTACATGACAGCCACGCAAAGGTGGGAGTGTATTGGTATGACGTGCTTGATCATCTGATCAAAAGTTCAGGATTGCAATCTACCAGGTCACCTAGTAGACACTAGTTGCTGGTAATCTCCCAATCACAAATGACACCAAAAATTTAATTTCTTGTAAATCAATCCTTGAAGCAACAGCAGGAAACTATTCATGCCATAAACAGATACAAGGGCAGGAAACATCAACCCAATGATTCATTCTACAGACAGTTAATAATGATTTTCATTTAGGTGGTCAATTTGCATACAGGGGCTCCACAAACTGCACTGTGACAAAGATCTGCTGGTTGATAGGTAAATGTGTTAGCCAGGACATTACAGAAAAATACCCTGTTCTCTTTGAAGAGTTCAATGGATTCCTTTCTAACCACTTGATTTAGGAAAGAATTCCACAATATAGGGTTAAGACTCCCAAATGCAAGTCCACCAAAAGCCAGTCAAAAGAAGCAACAGAAAAGGTGAGTCTGAAATATAGAAAAAGTGTAGAGATCGAAGAATTTAAGGAGACTTAAATATGATGTTTTACATTTGAGGCTTTGGTGGTTTAGGTTTAGGTCAACAAGGACAGACCTGATGGATGAACACAACGAGTCCAGACCCACAAGAATGTGGTTGATTCTTAACTGCCCTCTGGGCAAGTAGGAATGGATAACAGATGCACTCGCCAGCAACTTTGCTATGTCCCATTAATCAATTTAAAAATGTTGAGGCTGAATATATTGTATAGAAGATTTAGCATTATTGCATTGTTTTTCTCGTTTTTGCTTCTATTATTTGCTGTTTTCAAAAACAGCCTCCTCATCTTATTCGTCCACCTTCAAAAATTTATGCATATGTATCCAAAGGTGCCTCTGTTCCTTTCCTTCTTGAAATTTATTCAGCTTAGTTGTTTCCTCTCATTTTTCCTACTTCACCCTTCTGTGTTGAACGTGCTCTTACATATGCACTTCACCTACCTATTTTCACCTTAAGTTTGCTAACATACTTCTCAAAGTTTACATTTCTAAATTTTGTTATCTACAAACTTCAAAGTCATGTACAAGTTGAGATCATCAATACACTCTATACCAAAGAAGCAGTGATCACAGTACAGATCTCTGGGGAAACATCTTTATGTATCTCTTTCTAATCTGAAAAACAACTTTCACTTCTACTGGAGATAGTAGGAACTGCAGATGCTGGAAAATCTGAGACAACAATGTGCAGAGCTGGATGAACACAGCAGGCCAAGCAGCATCATAGGAGCAAGAAGGCTGACGTTTCGGGCCTAGACCCTTCTGACGAAGTTGTTTCACTTCTACTGTCTGCTTTCTGCTCCTTTGCCAATGCCCTCTTTCGTTCTATTGGACTGGATATTGTTAAATCTATTACACGGCCATGAATGAATAAAAAAACTCTTCTCCTTCAATAAAAGGCCAAGAAGAGAATTGATAATGGTTATTCATGAGAGGGCTAAACAGAGTAGACAGGGATAAATTATTCTTATTCATAATAGAATTAAGATTGAGAGGGCACAGATTCAAAGTGATTCACAAAAGAAGCAAATACGATTGAGCAAAAAGCTATTTTGAACGAGTGGTTCAAATCTTGAGTGCATTATCTGGAAGTGTGATGGAAGCAGTTTCAATTGAGGCATTCAAGGCGGCATTTGTTTCGATTCAAATAGTCATCTATGCGCATGGGTACAGGGAAACAGGACTAACTGTGCAAACTCTCATGATGCTCGTTCAGAGAACTGGTATGAACCTGATCAGCCAAATGCTGCCCTCTTGTGCCCTAACATTTCTGCAATTCTGTATAGTTTGTCAAACATGATCTTTGGCAAATCCGCATTAGTCGCTAATGATAACCTAAATATTATGTCAATTGATGATTAACTTTACTAATACTGTTTCCAAAAGTTTCTCCACCATTGTTGAAGGGGTCATTGATCTGTTGTTATTGGATTCAGCCCTTATGAGGGAAATCTGCCTGAGTGTGTCAGAGAGGCAGGTTTATTTGAAACATTCAAAAAAGAATGAGATGGTTACCTGTAAAAGGAAGAATGTGCAAAGTTACAGGAAGAAAACAAGAAAGAGGCACTAAGCAAATTCTTATTTAGAAACTTGGGGCAGACACGATGGGGCAAGGTGGGCTCCTGCACAGTGATGTGTTTGAAGTTCAGCCCAAGGTCAATTACATAATACCAAGATTGAAACTAGAAATAATAATGTTCCTCCCCAGTGCTGAAGGGTCCAGACTCAAAACGTTGACTTTCCTGTTCCTCCGATGCTGTCTGACCTGCTGTGCTCCTCCAGTTTCACATTTTATCGAGTTTGACTTCCAGCATCTGCAGTCCTTAATATCTCCTAGTCACTGAAAACCACACTGCGAAGCCTCTCCCAAGGATGCCCACCTTGAAGAAGTTTTCCTCCTCTCTCCCACTGCAACCCCTTGGTTATCTCCTCTGCCCTGAAGCTCTTCATATCCACCGAGCTCCACCTCCATCCTTCTATTTATTTCTGAGCTCCCTTCCCCCTCCCTAGACCCAAAATGTCGAATGGATGTTGAAGTAACTCAAATTTTCAAAAAGCAACAAGAGCAGATAGATTATTGTTCACCTCTGCACTAAGTGTGACACAAAGTGGCAGAAAATACAAGGGTGCAGTAAAACTTAGAATAAGTTACAATGGTAAAAAGTCCAAACCTAAGCCTCTATCTGCATGCATGCAGCATTTCCAACAAGGTAAATGAGTGGATAGCAATTATGCAAACATGGTGGTGCGGTGACCTGCACCAGGAACTCAATATTCAGGATAACTTAATATTCAGTTCTGAGGAAGGGTCACCGGACCCAAAACGTTAATTCTGTTTTTCCCTTCACAGATGCTGCTAGACCTGCTGAACTTTTCCAGCAACTTTGTTTTTGTTACTCAATATTCAGGGTTATTTGATATTCTGGAAAAATAGGCAAAATGGAAAGGGGCATAAAAGACGGTATCTATGCTGTGCTGTGATGACATAGGCACAATAGATCATGATCAGGAATTGGTTTGGGTGGAAATAAGAAGTAGCAAGGCAAAGAAGCCGTGGGTGGGAATCATTTATTGGCCCAGAAAGGTTACCACCCTGAAGGACAAAGTTTAAATCAGGAAATAATGGAGGCATGCAACAATGCACTGCCATTGTGATGGGTGACTTTAATCTGTACACTGACAGGACAAATCAAATGGGCAAAAGTAACAAGGAAGATAAATTTGTAGAGTACATTGGGATTGTTTCATAGAGCAGTACATTGTGCAATCTACCTGGAAATAGGCTACTTTAGATTGAGTAAGTAATGTGTAATTAGATAAGTTTAATCAGAGATCTGGAGTTAAAGACCATCTACTAGCTGTCAATAACATTATGGCAGAATTTCAATTTAAGTTTGAGGGGGAGTAACTGGAGTCTCAAACCAGTATCTTCAAATTAAATAAAGGCATTTACAGACGTAAGAAAAGGAGTTGTCTAGAAATAGACAAAGGGGAAGGTCTGAAGTGGCAGATATTTAAACAGCTATGACAGAGGACTCAGCAAAAAATGTATTCCAGTCAAAAAGGGCTTAATGAGAAGGATGAACTACCCATGGTTGACAAAGACAGTCAAGGAGAGCATCGAATCAAACATCAAGGCCCATGAAAGTAAATATAAAAACAGGAGGTGATAGCCTTGAGGTATTTCACAAGACAATTAATCCAGAAACTCAGCTAATTTTCTGGGGACCTGGGATCTTGGTTCTACCCAGATAGTGGAATTTGAATTCAAAACTAATCTGGAATTAAGAATCTACCGATGTCCACAAAACTATTGTCCATTGTCAGAAAATATCCAACTGGTTCACTAATGTCCTTTAAGGAAGGAAATCTGTCATCCTTACCCAGTCTGACCTACGTGTGATTCCAGACCCACAGCAATATGGTTGACTCTCAACTGACCTCTGAAATGGCCTAGTAAGCCACTTAGTTCAAAGGCAACTACGGGTAGGCAATAAATGCTTGCTAGCCAGTGACACCCACGCCCCACGTCCCGCAAGTGAATAAAACAAAAACAAACAGTAAGAGCTTCTATGGGTATATGAAGTGAGTATCTAAACTGATACGTTGAGGAGTGACAAGAAAACTGAATGGAGACAGGAAAATGGTGGGTGACAAACCAAAATTTTGCATCAGTCTTCACAGTCTAGGGCATTATAAACATCCCAAAAAATCAGATAAACAAGGTGCTAATGGGACAAAAGGTCTTGTAACAAGGAAAAAAGTATTGGACTGTTACACCTCACTGGCATATTGCACTGGAAAGCAAGCGGTTATTATTCCTAGTGTAGCTACAAAATTCAAGATTTTATAAAAAGTCCACAAAATTCTCCAATTGTCTTTTAGACCCAGGTTAACAGAAAGCACACAGCAGATTTCTGTACTTAACAAGAATGACTATTTTATAACAAATAAATAAATTCTAGCTATAGAATCCCCAATGTGCAGAAAGAGGCCATTCAGCCCATCCAAAGAGCATCCCTATAACACCACATTCACCAGGGCCAATCCACTAACCAGTGCATCTTTGGATTCTGGGAGGAAACTAAGCACCTGGAGGAATCTCAGATAGAGAATGTGCAAACTCTACAAAGTCACCCAAAGTATTGCTCCAAGTATTGGATGTAATGTATTAGCATGGATTGAGGATTGGTTAACACACAAGGCAGAATGAGGATTAAGGAGTCTTTTTTTCAGGTTGGAAAGCACCACAAGTATCAGTCCTAGCCTTCAAGATGGATGGTGCGAACGTTTTTCTAGTCTTGTCTTCACTGCTCAGACCATTGAGTAGAAATTGGGACATCATGTTGTGATTGTATGGGATGTTGGTGAGGCCACTTTTGGAGTACTGTGTACAGTTCTGGTGGCCTTACTATAGAAATGATATTATTAAATTGGAGAGGGTGCAGAAAAGATTTGCAAGGGTATTACCAGGACAGGAGGATTTGAGTTACAAGGAGAGGCTGAATAGGCTGGCACTTTTTCACTGAAGCATAGGAGATTGAGGGGTAACCTTACAGAGGTTTATAAAATCATTAGGGGCATAGATAGGGTGAATAGCAAGGGTCTTTCCTCTAGGGTAGGGAATTTCAAAACAAGATGGCATATTTTTAAGGTGAGAGGAGAAAGATGTAAAAGGGACCAGAGGGGCAACCTTTTCACACAGGATGGTTGGTATGTGGAATGAACTACCAGCAGAAGTAGTAGATTTAAGTACAGTTACAACATTTAAAAGACATTTGGACAGGTACATGAATAGGAAAGGTTTAGAGGGATATGACCCAAATGCAGGCACATGGGACTAGTTTAGTTTTGGAAATTTGGTCAGCACGAACGAATTAGACCAAAGGATCTGTTTCTAGGCTATACGACTATGACATAGTTAGAAAATAAGGGGACACTGATTAAAAACCGAGATGTGAGATTCTCATGAATGAATACTTTTCCAAAAAATTTTCTAATCTTTATTTAATAAGTGACAGCCAAATAAATTGTTTAACAATTTGAACTTCTGTAGACAAAGTAAAAACCACTATTCTGATGAATTGCATTAGTGATCCCTATGATACAATTGCAATTTGTCTAATTTTGTCCAAATGCAACATGATAATGTAAACTTAGCTCCTCCCCAAAAAGTCTGTCGCATTTTCTCAAATCAAACTTAGTTTTATGGCAAATAAGGTAATGTCAGAAAGACTTAAAATGGACAAGAAGATCCCCTGGCTTAATTGAAGCAAAACAGGGAAATTCTCCTCAAAACATATCCTTCATCCAATACTAGTAAAAATGGACTGACTGGTCATTTATTCATTTGCTGTTTACAGGCAGCTGGTGTATACAAACTGCTGTGTTTGCTGCATCGTTTTTGTGTGTCTAATTTACTTGCTTACTTACTAGGACTCTTTTTGGAACTAATAATGAGACGCTGTTTACCATGAAAACTGGTTTATTACCGTTGAAACATAAGTAACAGCCATATAATTCTATGAAACCCATCTTTCCCTGTCTATTTCCCAAGTAACCTTGCAGTTCTTAAAATTACCATTTTCTCTCACATTTTTATAATGTGCTTTGAACACGCAAGATGGTAAAGAAGGTTATAAACTACCCCGGTTACAGCTGGCCAAATTGAGGTTGAGGCTGTTCTTCTTGCTCCCAAGGTTCCTGCTTCTTCTGTCATATAGTCTCCAGAGTATCAGCTCCTTCGATTTGAGTGGCCCCTTTTAAACATAGTTCTCCTGGTCATCCCCAAGTACAATGACTTACTATCGTTTACTATGTCAGCATGACAACCAACATGCAGATATCTCCGATGTATTTACAACAGTTTGATACAGCAATGTAATCAACATAATTCAGTTATAAGTTTCTGACCCAGGAAAAAAGGTATAACAAAAGGTTGTCCTGGATACTGAATTTCCCAACTGATGGAGTCTGGCTCCGAGTTGGCTATCTTCAAGACAGTTCTACTGAAACTCCGAGCTGTTCCATCTAAAACCTTGCAGCATTGTCTCACAACACCTATTCAATACAGTCAATCAAGGTAAAGGGCTTGCATATCTGTCTGGCCTGATCCAATTTGACAGTGAATTCTGCAAGCTTCCTGGCTTACTATCTTCATTCCCTTCCCAGCATGCCATTCAATTGGCCAGTGTTTTAGTGTCCCAAAAGAGCTGTTACTTAAAAGGGGCATTCTACTACCTACATTGCTTAAATAATACTCAACACACTGAAAAATTAATTAATTGCAGACCACTTTTGGATATAGTATGATAAGTGCTATGAAAATGCAAATTACTTCTTTCATGGGATGAAAGTCTTTTTTATATCAATCCTAAATTTGCTGTTCACCTGCATCATTCACTTGCAATTTAATCTGAAATAATTTTCCAAATTTCTTTTATAAAAAGTACAGTTTTGCAGAAATGTTCTTTCCAAATACCATCTTTCAAGGTTCCAGAGCCTTTTCTCATGACCTTCAAAGTCAAAAATCATCATCATGACTATTTTCATTATCACCTTGGTGTCTGAATGATCAGAACTGAGACGGTACTTGAGGGTCAATCTGCCACTTTGCTTAGTTTGACCTGTATTCATTATTTAATACATGACTGCAATGTATTAATGTTATTTAACAGTCAAGAAATATTTAATTGCTAAGTTGCAATCATAAATATTTGTATATTAAGTATAATATTATATGAATATGATTAGATTTGGCAAGTCACACACTAATTTTAAGGCAAATTGAACTGTGTCAACAAATTAGACTCCAAATAATTGCTTGCTAGTATGGAACTAAAAAGGGTGACAGGTTGAAGCTTTCTGTCTTGCACTCATCAGGACTAGGATGCAAGAAACAAAACTGTTAAAAAAAAAAGGCCAATTTATACAGTTTATGAGGAAGAATGACCAGAGTGCTGGCTGGTCTGAGAACTGAGATGGGTAGTTAACTGTTCCAACTGTATCACCATGCCAAATCATTCAACATCCTTTTCCCAAGCTCTTTAGTGTCCCTTTGTCAAATCTCTATCTTGTTTCCCAATCCTGATAAGCGCAAGATGAAAAGCTTTGCCTTTTTGTCTCATTTTAATATTTAAATTAGATTACCAGCTTTTTAGTAAGAAGGAAATCAGATTAGGATGTTGCGTATTGTGTTATAAGAAGAGGCTGGAGCTTTTTTCACTGGAGTGTAGGAGGTTGAGGGGTGACTTTATAGAGCTTTAGAACATCATGAGAGGCATAGAGAAGGTGAAAGACAATGGTCTTGGGGTGGGGGGGGGGGGGGGGTGTTCAAAACTAGGGGACATATTTTAAAATGTGACAAGAGAAAGTTTTAAAAAAGGACGAGGAGAACTTTTTTTAAAAACTGGTTCGTGTATGGAACGAGCTGCCAGAGGAAGCAGTGGATGCAGGTACAGTTACATTTAAAAGACATTTGGATAAGTACATGAATAGAAAAGGTTTGGGAGGGATATGGGTCAAATGCAGGCAGTTTCGTTTGGGAATATGGATGACATGGACTAATTGGACCAAAGGTCCTGTTTCCATGCTGTATACTCCATAAGTGACTTAAACAATAAATTCTTAAAAGTTTTTCTGAGTTAATTTAAAAAAAAATATCACATCCATTCTGAAAGAATGCATTCTTGACACGTATGAACAAACATGGAACTTTCTTAGCTTCAGTAATAATGTTTGTTCCATCAAACGTCTTGCCACACATTCAGTGTTTTAATAAATTCTCCTGAATTTTCAACTGCCCACAAAGTAACCTGCAGGGGAAGAGTGCGTCCTCAAAACAGTCCTGTGTTCACTTTGGTTTCGATCAGTTGATAGGAAAGAATCATGCCATCCTTTTTGACAATGATCAACTTTAGAAATTTCAGTAGCAGGAGTATCCTTCCTCAGGTAATTTTGTTCTAGTTCCTCAACACGTCGGGCCAACATATAGCTAACCTTCCGCTGATGTGCCAGAGCTTCCTCTTTATCGTTTAACTAAGAATGGAAAGAAACAAACACATTTAGAATCTTAGTTATGGTTAATATAATAAGTGAGCAAATATCCAATGAATACTTTAAGTCAGTTGGAATAATTTGTGGCAACACATTTCATAACTCAATTATCAACAAGACAGGCCATTCATCTTACATGAGATAGAGTTGATACATCCAGAATGACCCTAACAGACACCAAATGACTCATCAATAATACCAGAGTTTTCTGTTCTATTATGGTACCCAAGAATCCATTTCATGCACTGAGTTAGGTGATCAATTCATGCTCTTCTAGTGGTTTCAGCATGTAACATAGGTTAATGGTTCAATGCAAGAATAAGGAACCCATGTTTCTTTACAAAAGTTCCAGTTCTGGGAACGTAAAAATATTGGGAGCATCCACTATTCTTTGCATTGTCCGCCTGTGTCTCATTTATCGGAATTGGGCAGTGCTCACGGTGTGATAAGATTAGAATCCTATCCAGTTTGACTTACTCTACATTGTATTTTACAGTAGAGAATGTACAGTGCAAAACTTTAAGAAGAATGCAAAAATCCTTGAAAGGTGCAGAGGAGATTCACCAGAATTTTTCCAGAAATGGGGGATATTAGCTCCAAGGTTAAACTGGAGGATCTGTGCTCCAAGGTGTATAATAAGTATTTTGATAAAGGCTGACAAGATTACAAAATTCTTGTGTAAAAGGTAGACAAGAAAAAAGTGATTCCCATTCACAAATGGGAACAAGAACAGTGGACACAGATTTAGAGTTTTGGGCTGGAGATCCAAGTAAGGAAGAAGATTGTTAACACACCAAGTGATAATGACCTGGAGTACATAGCTTCTGAAGCTGGTGGAAGCAAAGATGATCAATAACTTGAAAACTTGATGGGTACTCGAAGGAAATAAACTTGCAGGGCTACCGAGATACAGTGGGGAAAATAAAGCTGACTGGATTGCTTCACCAAGAGCCAAAGCAACTAGATAGGCCTTAATGGCCTCCTATTAAGCCATGAATGACTAAATCACTCTCATTGTTTTGTTGATCACTGTTTTGCATTGTTGGATATTGAGCAACAAACCAATAAACAATCCTCGGTCTTTTTAAAAACTTCATTCATGTTTACATTCTGATATATAGCACTTAAGATACATCTCCGTTAAACTTCATTTGTAATTTTTCTGATCACTTTATTGCTACTTAGATATTTTCAGTTCAACAGTGAGCTTCATGTTATCATAAGAATTAATATTATAATAAATCTCTGATGCCAAGTTAAAATCATTGCAGCCAAGACTTTACTTCTGCTCAAAATGACAGGACCATAGCGAAAAATTAATACTAATTCGTATTTTGTAATTAAAAACATATGATTAGAGAACGGATTTTCTAAAAATATTTTAAGATGACCCTGTTCCATTTAGTTTTGACAGAAACAAATGAACACTGCAAGTGAATTATTATTAGGAAACGTGTACCGGAGGAAGAAACCAGCATATGATGTTTCTTACTGCTTTGTTTTCTCTTGCATCCCTGTGTAAGTTGCATCATTTATTTTTAATTGCTGTCTGGTAGTATAAACCTTGAGTATTGCTGAAGAAAAGAAAGATCTTGTCACAGCTTTTTGTCTTACATTCATCAGGACAATTTGTAAGAAATACCAATGTAAAGGGAAAACAAGATTCATAGTCTATGAGCATATGCTAATTGGTTGATAAGGACACCTAACTGGTAGGGGCATTGCCACCAGGAATGAACCAAGTAGATAATGACTGATACCACCTACAAGCTTTGCTTAAGTTTTATACCAAGCAGGTTGTCTCTGATTGAGTCAATTCTCAAGGCTGTGCCTTGACCAAAGAATGGCTGTCTCCTATTTGGTTGAGTTAAACAGGCACAGTGTGCACACACCAATGCCTCAACCAACAAGAGTTCATAAGCTAACCAAATCAGCCCTCTCATCTCTCACAATGACTTGTTTTTACTTTACATTGGTTCTTCTTGTAAATTGTCCCAATGAGTGCTGACGAAATGTTTTAAAAGACTTCTCTTTTCAGGAGCACGAATTCATTTTATCAGTGATCCTGTATTAGAGTCCTGGTATTTCCTTTCAAATATTGATTGAACAAAATATGTCATTTCACTAACACGAATATGGAATATCAAAGTTTGTTGCAATACTCCACAGAATCCCACCCTCACCACAAAATTAGACAGTATGGAGTTTAAAATCACCACAGACCAAGTCTATAAGTATCTTCAACACCTCCTGCGTATCCTCCAAGGCCTCCAAATTCTTTTGGTCTGGTGAGGAACTGAACAGACCCTTCAACTTTTGGCCAAGTGGTGTATGAATCACTTTTGTTCTCCAAATAGGATCTGGAATGTTGTATAAAACAGAAAAAAAACAACTTACATTAAACAAAAAGATCAGGTATCAATGCCAAATCAGTGCAGTGTTGGGAACAGACTGATCTCATGAAATGCTCATTGATCATTGATTTTGAACAGATTTATGTCTGAACTCAAAATACACATTTATACACACTGAGTTAATATATAAAACAGATGCACAATTCAACAGATGTCAACATTTTAATGTCATACATTTGTAAATGATATTGGTGGTAAATTATAAAAGTACCCGTTTAGAATAAATGTGCTAACTGAAAACAAAATTATAATACATTTCTCTTAGCTCTGTAGATATAGTACTTAAATACTAAGTACTATTGTACTCAGAAGATGAAAAACAACAGTTGGTAAATCTACATAACTGAAACAATGCCCTGCACAATGTCCCCAAACATTAGTTTAAACAAAGACATTAATAATGTTTTAAGTGTTAACTGCAATATAATAATGGCAAGACCAACACTTGTCAAGTGACCATTTACGATTTTACATCCCTAGGATTTACCTTCTTTCATCCGATTCCAAACAAGCCCTTTCTTAGGGCCTTTTCTATGCAGTTTTTCCACTTCATTAATTCGGAGAGTTTGATCATTTGTTCTTTTCAACTGATGTTCAAAAGCAATTCTAAATGCGTCAGCCATTATGTAGGCCTCTTCCTCTCGCTTTCTCTGAAGATCAAACTAATGATTCAAGATTGCACAAGGGAAAAAAAATACAACTGACAGGTTCTTGTGCTAATTACAAAGCTTATAACACAAAAACAATGTGAAAAACAGTTCAGGTATAGACATGCCATTTAGTTTGTAACTTCCCTATAATTGAGGTATACAGGAAATTTTGGATCTAAAACACATCCAGCTTCCAGATGGCACTTTTAAGTGTCACATTATGCTTACTTTGTGCATCATTAATTTACAGGCATCTGTGTTCCAGTTGTAAAACTATGCCAGCCAATTTCAAATATGCCAGACATTTTGATGTCAGGACATTCAAGTCCAAAACTGTTGATTTACTGATCACCAACTGTTTAATGAGCTACAACCTAATTGCCATTAGAAAAGAAACAAGCTGGAAATATGAAGCAACAATACTAGAACTCTTGTTCTGTCACAAATCTACCTCTCAGCTTTGTCCTGAATATTGCATAGGGGCAGAAAGAAACTTGACTGTTGTATGCATGCCAATAGCTATAAACAGTTAACTAACAACATTTGGATACATACAAGTGAAACTGAATTGGGTATTTTCAGATGTTAAACAGAGATACATCCCTCAATTGGGAAAAGCAATTTTTAGGAATTCAGCATGAATACAATTATATTTGTCATAAATTTGGCAAAATTCCAGGTGCTACTTCCTCCAATCAATCGTGTTAAGCCTTAAGTGTGTGCAATACACAATGCTGGTTTATGCAACCTTCATAAAGCTGATCATCATCCCTTCTACAGTTCATTGGGTCATATGCCAACTTAGTACCACAGAACTCTAGGATTCCTTTTCAAAAACAAAGCAAAAAACTGTGATATTAATTCTTTAAAATCATCTCTTTAATCTACTACATTTAAGTTAAAAGAGTTGAATAAAAGACCATGTATAAACATAAATATCCAAACAAGGTACAACAATATGCCACTTGGTAATTTGAGCCTGCTCCACCATTCAATAAGATCATGGCTGATCTAATTTTAACCTCAACTCTACATTCCTGCACATTCCCGATAATCTTTCATACCCATGAAAATCACTTGTTTCAAAAACTAAATAGCTCTTCTATGCACTCATTACAGATATAATTTATCCATCTTAGACCAACAGTCACTGAAGAGTGAAATGAAGATTTGCATTGCTGCCAGCACTTACTTGGCAATGGCTCATTAGTCTCAGGGTATGATTCTCGCTTTGGGGAATCGTACAGCATGGAGATGTGAGAGGTCCCGGGTTTAAATCCCAGACAAGCCCAGATTACGCGTTAGGGTGGCACGATGGCTCAATGGTTAGCACTGCTGCTTCACAGCACCAGCAACCCAGGTTCGATTCTACCCTTGGGCGACTGTTTGTGTAGAGTTTGCACATTCTCGCCATGTCTGCATAGATTTCGTCCAAGTGCTGCGGTTTCCTCCCCCAGTCCAAGATGTGCAGGTTAGGTGGACTGGCCATGCTAAATTGCCCATAGTGTTCAGGGATGTGTAGATTAGGTGGGTTACAGGGGGATGTTTCTGGGTGGGAATGCTCCAAGGTTCGGTGTGGACTTATTGGGCCGAATGGCCTTTTCCCACACTGTAGGGATTCTATGATCTATGATGATATTAAATGGATGAAATTCCTCAGGGGCTTGTGCTACTGTAACTTCGCAGAAACCTTGTTTATATCTTTTAAATTTTCAGAGATGAACTTAGCTTCTAAGAGGTATAACAGCACAGTAAGAGTGCCAAGGAATTTCACCTATCATTTGCAGATAAATCTTTGTTTACATAAGACCTGACTCCAACAAGCACTTTATTATAATGTGAAGGATTCTGAATATTTTTAGATTCACAGTCCAACACAGTGAATGCATTATGAATCTGAATTATTTGTGGCAGAAAGCATTAATTTCAATTGATACATGGTGGACATATTTATCACGTTTTAAGTTATTTAATCCTAGTAATGAAGTTAAAAAGAATGTACCTCTTGCTTCTGTTGCAGCAGCTGTTTCCGTGTGGCAGCTGCCATCCTGGCACAAGAACAGGGCTCTCCTCCAGTACCAATACAGTGACATGCTCCAAGCACTCCCAGCTGAACAACAATAGAAATCTTGATTAATAGAAACGTTCAGTCAGCTGAAATATAAACACTAGATGTTAATCAAAAAAATTCCTCCTGTATTTCTGTAACACTGCATAAACTTCATGATCTAATGCAGGGCTCCCAAATGTGAACAGTTTGTTTACTGTGTCAAAACTATTCCCCAGATAGCTTGTAACAAAACTCATACCAAAACAAAACAAAAATGCCACATCAATATCAACTCAAAGGAGAAGATACACCTGGAAAAATAATTCTTAGAGTATCAGTTTGACTTATCAAGTAACTGATAGCACTCTCACCCGAGTGAAAAGTTTGTGGATTCAAGCCCCACTGCAGAACATGCACATAATCTAGGCTGCCACAAGGGAGTAAAGTATGTCCTGGAACTCTTTCAGTACGACACCATTGTGCTGGTGTGATATGCCCAAGTTCATACAGGCTGCAAAATCAGCTGGGCTAAACCACATCATGCAAATTCTAACTTTGACTTTCAATGTAGCCATTTCAAAGACCTCATAAGAAAAAGGTAACAGTTGACTTGTAAGAAAAGTATGATAGCCTCTAAGCCTTTTACTTTTGGTTCAGTATTACCATGGTAATTATGTTCTGTGGTACTGAAAGACTTGAAGAATCATTTAGGACCTTTTACTTGAAAGAATGATCAAATCAGGCTGCATTTTATATTCACGTGTGAAACATCACTTTTCTAAGGTCTATTACTTCCCTGCTCCACATCTGGAGCTTCCTCCTTAGACACAACCTGGAGATCAGATTTGCAAAAGAGCCCATTGTTGGGCCTATTCTGAGGCTATGAAGTTATACCCAAATATGTTCCCAAATGCATTAGAGTATGCTTGAACTTTAAAAAGGTGTAAAGTAGCATAAACAGTCAGAGCCCAAGGAAAGCACCAAACCTAAATATTGTTTCTTAAGTATGAAAAATAAATTATTAAAATGATTTGAAAAGTTATGCAGATTCAGCAACTTTCAATTGGAGAAGCCATAAAAATCTATTCAAGGAAATAGAAAGTTCAGTGGAGGTACAAACGCAATTAAGCACCAGAAGAATACGTGGTTGCAATGAACTGAACTTGATTTGGAGGTGCAATCTAATTTGTGGATGAAAATTCATTAGGGTGAAGAGATTGATAAATGTATGTAAAAATTCACTGAAACTTGTGCTTATTGTGGCCATGTTCATAACTAGCGCTTAATTTTCTGCAGTTTTCAAAACTGCTGTAGTTGGGTTGTGACCAAGACACAAAGGGCATAAAGGCCAAGGAATCTCCAGAATCATAATTTGCCCTTTTAACAAATTTTAACTTTGTCCTTCAACCGGTCAATTTTTATATTCACATTTCAGGATTTGGTATGATGAAAGCATGGCAAAAGTAACAATAAAGGGAAACATTGCAGTATTTAGGGGAGGGGGAGTAGGGGAAGTGAAACTGCACACTTCAATTCAGTGTTTTGTCTGCTACTACCTGCAAAACATTATATAAAATTTAAGAAAAGGTTATGAAGAAAACTGACAGTCTTCTCAGGCTGTTCATCATGAAGACTGGTGGAGATAAACCAGGCAAATATATCAGTTGAACTGGTCCCAATAACAATGAACACATTGGAGAACATCTTGTCCAGGATAGGGTCATCATTAGACTCCTTTCAACATTAGTGGGAGGATAGATTAAAAACGAAATCAGGATGCACCTTTTCCACGCACAAGGCATGGAAATTGGGGATTATTCCTCTCATTTAAATAATAGTAATTACAAAGAAATGAACTAGCTGGAGTGGACTGAGGAAGGATTTTAGCAGCAAAGATGGTTGAGGAACTATGGCAAACTTTTCTTAAAAAATTAGATCATGGCTCATAGCAAAGACATATTCCAGTGAAGGAGTTTTCCAGGAATGGGATAAATCAACTATGGTTAATCAGGGAAGTTAAGGATAGCATCAGACCGAAAGAAAATATATGAAATATAATACTATTAGTATACTATTAGAAATAGTATACTATTCTATACAGCAATGTTGGAAACATTAGTGGTAAAAAAGAAGAGTGGGACACTTTTAAAAACCAAAAGATGACCAAGTCAATACTAAAGAGGAAGAAGATTACTTGCAAGTTCACTGTCAAAGTTATGTTAAAAGCTGCTTTAAATATATGAATTCTGTCTTCCTTTTCAAAGTGAGCACAGGCGCCTTCAAGAACGAGGCTGCACTATATAAAAAAAAAGAGACCCAGGAAATGGCAGAGGAGTTGAATAAATACATTGCATCAGTCTTCACAGTGGAAGACATGACCAGCATCATAAAATTACTAAATATTCAAGAGGCAAAAGGAGAGTGAATAGACAATAACTACCATTAGAGAAAAAAGTGCTAGACAAACTAGGCTCTTAGATCTGATGGGATATATCTCAGGAAATTAAAGGATCTTCTGGGGTAGTATAGAACAAGAGGTTATCATTTTAGAATAAGGGGTAGCAGGTGAGGAGAAATTACTTCTCTGAAGTGTTGTGTATCTGTGGCACTCACTATCCCACAGTGTGGTGGATATTGTGACATTGAGTACATTTAAGGAGGATAAAGACAGATTTTTAGTTAGTCATGGGTTGAAGGGCTACGGACAGTGGGCAGAAAAGTGGAATTGAGGCCGAGATGAGATCAGCTATGATTGTATTAAATGGTGGAGCAGACCCCACAGGCTGAATTGCCCACTTCTACTCAGAGTTCTTGCATCCCTATATTCTGAAGGAAGTAGCTGCAGAGATAGTGGATGCACTGGAAGTAGTCTTCTGATAATCCTTAGATTCTGGTAAAGCTCCAAATGGTTTGGAAAACTGCCAATACAACACATTTATTCCAAGTCTTTTCTTTTTGTGCTTCAGGTTGCTAAGAGTATATATGGAGAGAATGTTTCCTCTTGTTGAAAAATCACATCTAGATAAGAGCCATCAGTATGAGAAAGTCACCAAGAAATCCAAAAGCAAATTCAGATAGTAGATAGCTTGGCAGATGCTGTTAAAGAAACCTGCTAAGTTGTTACTATACATAATGTTGACAGTACACACCAACACCATTGTGCATTTGATCTGATTGTTGTCTTTTTGATATGAATCATGCAAGGATAACTTTGCAAGTCAAATTAGATTTGGTTCTAGGTCCTTGTGAAGAGGTTCCAGTGCAGATAATTTTGGAGCAAGTAATACAGGTTGGAATCCCATAACACAGTAAGATGGCAAATTATTGTTAGTCAGAGCAGCAGGGCAGTCCACTCCTCACCACTTCATTTGTTGCTTGATTTGGTGGAGTAAGATTTGAAGTGGAGTTTGTGAAATAAATCCTCAAAAGAAAAAACAACTTATAAATATCTAGTTATAGTGGGTGGCACGGTGGCTCAATAGTTAGCACTGCTGCCCCACTGCGCCAGGGACTTGGGTTTGATTCTAGTCTCAGGCGACTGTCTGTATGGAGTTTGCACATTCTTCCCATGTCTGCGTGGGTTTCCTCCCACTTTCCAAAGAAGTGCAGGTTAGGTGGCCATGGTAAATTGCCCACAGTGTCCAGGGATATGCAGGCAAGGTTGGTGCGCCATGGTGAATTCAGGGTTATGGGGATAGAGTAGGGAGGGGTGGGTGGAATGCTGTTTGGAAGGTTGGGATGGACTTGATGGGCTGAATGGTCTGCTTCCACACTGTGGAGATTCTATGATTCTGTAGCATCTTTAATATAATAAGACGCCCTAAAGCACTTTATTTGAGCTTTAGTCAGACACTGAGGCACAGAAGGTGCCATTAGGGTAAATGGCCAAAAGCCTGTTCAAAGTTGTGGTCACAAGTAAGCAGACTGGGGGTAAATGTCTGCTCAGCCAGGACTGAAAGTTGGGCAAATCCTCAGATGGTTTCCCAACAGTGGAGGAATTAAGAGAGGAGGTGGGGAGGTCGGGTCGTGGTGAAAACTGACACGATTTTGGATTATTCCGCTGAGGGGTAGCATATAGATGAAAAATAAAGTGAAGGATAGATTTTCTAGAAACACTAGGAGGGTAATATGGGAGTGAGAAGGGAAGTCATTCCAAGTGATTCTATGGCTACGACCTGGCCTGATACTAGGCAGGTGTAGCCACACCCAACTGACTGTCATAAATTAACTTTCACATAATAGTCTAACAGGCCCACTCTTTGACAAAGAACTGAGAGTAGAAAGAAAAGCGAGCACAGATGACAGTGAGAGAAAATAGTTATCTTGGCCCAATCAAACCTAAAGGTGCTAAGTTAAAGGAAAATAATTTCAACCAGCTTCAATGCTTTTAAGTACTCTTGACCGAAGGCTTTGCTATACCACTTGAATTTCTCTTCTTAAACTGGTAGAGTCTGTTGCCCAGACCACATAATTAATTAAATTACCAGAACATTCGTGTGAATTATGATAATTTTGCATTCCTTTGTACACATGAACGGAAATCCCATGAATTTGGTGTCTAAGCAACAAGTAGCTGTTGCAAAAGAATTAAATGTTTAAAAGCACTTGGGAAGTGGGTTAGAGAAAAATGCTGCGGGGCCAAGAATGTCATGGTGTGCAATATGGCAAAAACACAGGAAGGTTAAATAAAAAGCATTTTTTAAAAAAAAAAACACCTTTTTTTTATAACAGCAATAATGACTAAAGAAAGCAAATGAAGTGTAATAGTGCTCACCATGTCGTTGTTAAGACTGTGATTAGCCATGAAAAGCTGTACCTCAAATCCATTTTCAGAGCAGCAGTTTTGAAAAACTAGATCCTTATGGCATAATGTGGCTATTCAAGCCTGTGCTGAAAGCCAGAGCTCGTGGATAACCCAAAATTGGGTCTCTGACCTCAATTCAGCAATAGTAATAAGCTGCAACATATCACCTCTGGAGGCAGCTTGTTCTACACAGAATCAAACTTTGGCCTTCTGCCATTGCTGTCAAGTCTTGGAAGGTTAGTGAAGGTAAATGCTGAAGCACTGGGAACAATTTTATGCCCTGGCTCTTTCACCACTGTTCCATCTGAAGCATTGCGCAATCTCTTCAAAAAGCTACAGTAGAACAGTTCAGCACTAGGCCTCGGCATGACCAACTCGACAGAGATGGTGGTAAGTGGTGTACCATCAGCATGGAGTGGCCTGGGGTGTTCTGAAAATTAACTTCAAACCCCACGAAATACTAGAACATCAATACAAACATGGGCAAGGTAACATCTGTGCTCTCTTGATCGATGATTCAGTACTTCTCCATGTTATACACCACTTGGAGGAAGCACTGAAGATACCTTTGGCATAGAATGGAGTCTGGGTGGAGGATGGACATTTCCGTCACTGAGAATGGTTTAGGTGTAACACTGTTGACCAAGCTGGCTAACATCTGTAGGCACAGCTGAAAGGTGCTTCGCAAGAATGTTGTAAAACAAAATATCACACCAAACCACATAAGGATATATTATATCAGATCACCAGCTATGATAGATTTCGGACAGTCTGAGAAGAGGAAATTGAGATAGAGAAGAGACAAGGGTTATGCAGAAAATGTCGGAGCTTAAGCTTTTGGCAACTGAAGTTGCCAAAATTAAAATCAGGAATTTGCAAAAGACCAGAATGAGATTAAGAGGACGGTTGTGAGAACATAAATAGTTGTGAGCAAAACCATGAAGTGATTTGAAAAGAAGAATGAGAATCTTTAAATCCAAAATATTGCTTGACTGGGAGCCACCACAGACCATTTAGGCAAGTATCTGGAACACAGGGAGAACTAGCAATTTGGATACAGAACTATTTTGAAGGTAGAAGACAGAAGATGGTGGTGGAGGGTTGCTTTTCAGACTGGAGGTCAATGACCAGTGGCGTGTCACAAGGCTCTGCGCTGATTCCACTGCTTTTTGTCATTTATATAAATGATTTGGATGGGAACATAGGAGGTATCGTTAGTAAGTTTGCAGATGACACCAAAATTGGAAGTGTAGTGGACAACGAAGGAGGTTATCTCAGAATACAACAGGACTTGATCAGATCGGCCAATGGGCCGAGGAGTGGCATATGAAGTTTAATTTACATAAATGTGAGGTGCTGCATTTTGGAAAGATAATTCAAAGGACTTAAACACTTCATGATAAGGTCCTGGGCAGCGTTGCTGAACAAAGAGACCTTGGAGTGCAGGTTCATAATTCCTTCAAGCTGATGTCCCAGGTAGACAAGATAGTGAAGAAGGCATTTGGATTGCTTGCTTTATTGCTCAGTGCATTGAGTATAAGAGTTAGGAGGTCATATTGCGGCTCTGCAGGACATTGAATGCAGTATTCCAAAAGTGGCCTAACTAATTCTCGTCTCCCTGCTGTAGGGAGGATATTGTGAAACTCAAAAGGGTTCAGAAAAGATTTACAAGGATGTTGCCAGGGTTGGAGGGTTTGAGCTATAGGGAGAGGCTGAATAGGCTAGACTATTTTCCCCTCGGGCATCGAAGGCTGAGGGGTGACTTTGTAAAGGTTTATAAAATCATTAGGGGTATGCGTAGGGTGAAGAGCCAAGGTCTTTTCTCCGGGTTGGGATAATCCAGAACTGGAGGGTGTAGATTTAAGGTGAGAAGGAAAAGATTTAAAAGGGATCAAAGGGGCAACTTTTTCAAGCAGAGGGTGATGCGTGTATGGAATGAGCTGCCAGAGGAGGCTGGTATAATTACAACATTTGAATAGGAAAGGTTTAAGAGGGATATGGGCCAAATGCTGGCAAATGGGACTAGATTAATTTAGGATATCTGGTTGGCATGGACGAGTTGGACCAAAGGGTCTGTTTCCATGCTGTACAGCTGTATTATTCTATTGTCATATTTTTCAGATAAAGTGGTAAATCAAAGCTTTGTCTGCCTGAATGCACTCAAAAGATTCTACAGCACTATACGGGACAACAGGAGAAATTCCTGAAGTGAAAATCTGACAGTCCTTGCTTTTCATAGAAGAATCCCTACAGTGTGGAAATAGGCCCTTCGGCCCAACCAGTCCACACCGAACCTCAAAGCATCCCACCCAGACCCACCCTATCTACATATCCCTGAACACTACAGGCAATTTAGCATGGCCAATCCACCTAACCTGCACACAAGAACATAAGAACTAGGAGCAGGAGTAAGCCGTCTGGCCCTTCAAGCCTGCTCCGCCATTCAATAAGATCATGGCTGATCTTTTCGTGGACTCAGATCCACTTACCCGCGTTCTCACCATAACCCTTAATTCCTTTATTGTGCAAAAAAAATCTACCTTTTTTTAAAAACGTTTACTGAAGTAGCATCAACTACTTCACTAGGCAAGGAATTCCATAGATTAACAACCCTCTGGGTGAAGAAATTCCTTCTCAATTCAGTCCTAAATCTGCTCCCTCTAATCTTGAGGCTATGCCCTCTTGTCCTAGCTTCACCTGCCAGTGGAAACATCCTCTCTACTTCTATCTTATCTATTCCCTTCATAAGTTTATATGTTTCTATAAGATACCCCCCTCAATCTTCTGAATTCCAATGAATATAATCCCAATCTACTCAGTCTCTCCTCATAAGCCAACCCCCTCAACTCTGGAATCAACCTAGTGAACCTCCTTTGCATCCCCTCCAGTGCCAATACATCCTTTCTCAAGTAATCTTTGGACTGTGGGAGGAAACCCACGCAGACACGGGGAGAATGTGCAAACTCCACACAGACAGTCGCCCGAGGGTGGGATCAAACCTGGGTCCCTGGCACTGTGAGGCAGCAGTGCTAACCACTGAGCCACCATGCTGCCCTTTTTGCACACTGCTTTTTATTTCTCTCCTGCTTTTAGCCTCATCCACCTCAGACTGCCAAATTGGATCCAAAATCTCAGCTAGTGCTGCAGTTAGCACTCCCATTGATTACTGTTTCAAGAGAACAATTTTGCCTTTGCACTCGTTCCTAAATGGCATATCCAAAATTGGGATTCAATCACAGGGGAAACATGGAAGGTTCTTCCAACGCCAGCTCAAGCATCAAGAAATCTGTTTAATATCTAATTGGAAAAATGCAATATACTGATCAACCAGAATCTTTTACAATGTAAACGTAGAATGGAAACAGAGTATAAACTGTAAGTATGGGGGTTTTTTGGATTTTTACCTCCAATGTTGTAACTTCAGTGAAGTCTTTCTTATTTACTGGCAATGTTCTTTGGAAAGTCTGCTGATCCTTTGCATCAAGCATTGCAAGTAGCTCTGAACACTGCTGGTTCAAAACTGGAAAAAAAAACAAAATATAATGGGCCATGTATAACAATTATGTCTGTATCTGAAGTGTCACAGCAAACATGTCAAAACACGAAAAGATGCCACAGATCAACCTTCAAGGTTTGCAAATCCAATCACTGAGACAGACCTTTAGACAGGGTTTAATAACTTATAAAACAGTTCGATTATGAACTGAATATAACACAATATTTGCATTTGTATTGATATGATTTTATAGGCACTATTCCAAATAACTAATTGACCAGAAAGCCATTCTTTAAAATGATAAAGTTGCCATTACCCAATTCTTTCCAATGACAGTAGAAAAGTCAAAAGATTGCTCTGCTAATTCCCAAATCTGATTGGGATAAAATGCTATTGGTTCACTGAGGAATAGTAATCATTGACGCAACGTAGCAGTAGTCATGGTACCCAAAAGCATTGTTACCTTGAGCTACAGCGTATTGGTTCAAAAAGGAATAGGAAATTTAAAACAAGTGCAGCATCAGAGATTAATATAGGTTTTAAACCTGATCCTTAATCTGCTGAGTAAGATGATTCACCGGGAGAATGCTGGTGGGGAGCAGGAACATGGTTTGCTGCAATACACTACTCAACATCAGGATGTGCACTTTAATAATGATCAAGATACAGCAGATCAACCAGCCCAGCCTAATTTCACCACAGCACTGGCGGTGGTTGGGATTCAGTCCAAGTGAGCAGAAGAAATTAGAGGGAAGTAAAAGAAATACCAAAACATTTGAGAACTATTATATCAATAGTTAGTTACATAACCAGATTTTTATTTCTGAGAATTTTATCTGAATCCATGCCAGATTGATGGTGGGATGAAGAGGTCTTTCATCTCATCACAGTTCAATAATGCTCTAAAAACTTACTCGTATTTTCTGATTTGAGATCCCGAATCTCACTATCTCTTGCCTCCAAAGTTTTTGAAAGCTCACCATTTTCAATACACATCCTGTAAAGAAAAGGAAACCTGAAGGACGTTGTGTTTGTATGCAAACACTTGCGAAAATACAATTTAAAACAAGCTGCCTTTAAAAATCATTAATAACTATTTGACACTTCAAAAAGAAAACAACTCAGAATTGAACTAGTGATATTAGTACTGTGATAGAATGATTTAGATGACGGAACTAAATGTAATATCTTCATGCTTGCAGACGACACAAAACTGGGTGGGAGGATGAACTGCAAGGTAGATGTAGAGATGCTTCAATATGATTTGGACAAGTTGAGTGAGTGGTAAATGCACGGCAGATGAAGTATAACATGAATAAATGTGAGGTTATTCACTTTGGTCGCAAAACCAGGAAGGCAGGTTATCTGAATTGCAATAGATTGGGAAAGGGGGATCTTCAACAAGACCAAGGTGTCCTTGTACATCAGTCGCTGAAGGCAAGGAATCAGCAGGTTGTGATAGAGGCAAATGGTATGTTGGCCTTCATAGCAAGAGGATTCGAGTACAGGAGCATGGATGTCTTGCTGCAATTGTACAGGGCCTTGATAAGACCACACCTGGAGAATTGTGCATAGTTTTAGTCTCCTTATCCAAGGATGATGTTCTGGCTGTGGAGGGAATGCTTTGGTTTATAAGACGGCTTCCTGTGGAGGACAGGACTGACACTGGCCTCAACTACTTCCTGTGACGGAGAATGCTAGAGGCTCACCATTCGCTGGGTGAAAAAAAAATTTCATCTCATCCTAAATGGTCTACCCCATACCTTTAAACTGTGACCCCTGGTTCCGGACTCCCCCATCACTGGGAACATCCTTCTTGTGTTTATCCTGACAATTCCTATTAGAATTTCGTAGGTTTGAGATCCGCCCAGGATATGCGAACAGAGACACATTCAGAACTATTCAGGCAGTTACACTTCATATGACTCGGTTGAAAGCACAAGTAATAAAAACCCTCTAATATGAAATTAAAAGTAGCAGAGCAAAAACTCAGTGAATGGTCCCTAGTAGCAATAAACAATAAGAATTCAAATTCGGAAAAGCTAAGACAACTCTGCAAATTCAGATATGCATCTTTGGCATTCCTGGACGTATTGGGTGTGGGTGGGGATTGGAGGGCGGGGGGCGGGCGCGGGGTTAACTAAAGCTGATATTTTTCATCAGGAACATCCTCAGATCTTTTTTGTCTTAGACAAAGACCTGACAGGACCCATTCAACACTCATCCACATGCATGCACACTTGTAACATCCAAAAGCTTTGCCAGTGTATGCACAACTTCCAGACAATAGATGCGAGTGTTGAGCTTTGAGGTGGACACTTCCAATTACACAAATTTCTCCATTTTTTCAGACTCATACCTAGAACTCCACTGAAAGTGCAAGGCCACTGACAGACCATACTGTCCATTCAAAATTGGCATGTCCAGTACAGAATGATGATCCTCCTAGATTGACAATTCTAGCAGAGAGCACCCATTACCCTCCAAGATCTCAGATACAACCTTGTTCTTCCTAAATTGGAAAAACATAACTAGAAATACACTGCACTATGAATGGAAATCTAGCCATTATCCACACAACAACACCAGAAGGTAAGAAAAGGAAGGCAAACCTCCAATGATCCACAAATGATCCAACCTCAAATCCTCCAAAAATACTGAAGCGCTGGTGAGCTCAGAACAGAATTTCTCATAAAAAGAAAGGGTTGACAATGCAAAGATACTCTTAATACTATACTCAATGAGTGATCAAATCCTGACTAAGCAGAAAGTCAATGGATAGCAAGACACAAGGAAGAGAAAGGGATGCTCAGAACTGGAGCGGGAAAGAGAACTCATTGTTCAACTCGGGAAATTCCACAGATTACTGCAAGTCAAGTGATCGGGATAGTGAGGACCAAAAAAGTGGTAATTAATCCGCAACAAACAAGAGAAAAAGATTTAATCGGCTAGGTCACAACCCACTGTCCACGAACAAAGGAACTCAATATACAAAAAAAAATCCATTACTGTGGACTTTGTAATCATTGCACACCTGACTTAAGGACAATGCTTGATTCAAAAATACACACAAAATCTGCATGCTTTTAATCAATGGGGAAAGTAAGTATATGCAAAGCTATAAGACAAATGATAATTGCAAAGATTTTCTAACTCCAGTGGACACCTGAAGAATCCAACCTTATGCAATCTTCAGCCAGCTAGTGAGTCAATTCAAACTTAGGGTTTGAGCCACACTATCTTTATTACCGTACAACCAACAAGGAATTCACTGTATAGGGCGCTAACAAGAACCTCCAGAAAAATAAGGATTCAAATGAGCAGGAAGAAACCAAACTCAACCTTAGGAAGAACGAATGTTCATGGGATTAAATGAGTAGAAGCATGGAAAGATCATAGCAGTCAAGAACTCAAACATAAATAAGTTGCCTTAAATTTAACCCCCAACCTGTACTTATTGTTTTCATGGGAACCATTTTAATGTGGCAAAGTATTCCTCCCAAAAACACTGTACAGTCAGGATACACCAAATAACTAAGCATTATTGGCAGTCATAAGGGAAACCAAGACTAGCTAGTTTTAAATTGAAAAAAAACTGTGTTCTCCTCAAAAGGAAGGTTTTATTACATTGTCCAAAAATGTGCTCAGGTGGATTGGCCATACCAGTTTCTCCTTTAGTATCCAGGGATTTGCAGGTTAGATGCATTAACTATGATAAATGTGGGGTACCAGGGATAGGGTGGGATGCTCTTCGGCGGTCAGTGAGACTCAATGGCCTCCGAGATGATTCAAATGTTGCATAATACAATGAACTAGCACTGCAAATATGCTGTATTCATAATTAGTCCACTAACCGATCATATCTTCCAATCCAGAGCTGTTCCAAATTCTTAAATTTATCCTGTTTAAAATCATTTTCCCACTGTAATATATTCACTTGCTGTAAAAAAGGTTAACAAGACATCACAAACATTTTCTCGTCTCATTGAAAGATAAATTGTAGAAGGCATCTGAAACCTCTTTCAGAATGATCTAAGTAGATTGACCATACAATTTTACTTTACTGGTTAAAGGCAGTCAAGTACTGATAATAGAAGTTGGGAAAAGATTAGGAAAGTTTTAAAAATTTCATTGTCAAAGGACAGTATGAATTGTTCTGGCTTAGATTTGCTCTTTTTGCTTTAAAAATTAAACAGACATATTCCCCAACTCTTTCCAACGTGCAAATCTCTCTCCCCCTCCCCGTCAATAATTTATTCAACCACCTTTTGAATATTATGACTGAATCTGCTTCCAACACTCAACCAGGCAGCACATTCCAGATCACAACAGCTCTCTGTATAAAACAATTTGCCCCTTACTGGTTCTTTTGCCAATCACCTTAAATCTATTTCTTGTATTTATCAACCATTTGCCAGGCAGAACAATATCCACATACTGAATCAGTATTCCAGCATGTACATATTCAGTATCATACCCACTTATGATTTAGAACACCTCTATCAAATCTTCCCCAAAGTTTCTCTGGTCCAAGGAAAGCAGCCCATTTAACTCTGTCGGCCAGACCAGGTAAGGATGGCAGTTTCCTTCCCTAATGGACATTAGTGAACCAGATGTGTTTTTTTCCAACAATCGACAATGGATTCATGGTCATCATTAGACTCTTAATTCCAGATTTCTTAAAATTAAATTCAAATTCCACCGTCTGCTGCAGGATTCGAATCCAGGTTCCCAGAACATTATCTGGGTCTCTGGATTAACAGTTCAGCAATAATAAACTAGGCCATCGTCTTCCCATGTTACCAGTGTCCTATTACCTTCAAAGTCTTGTACAAATACATGCTCAAAGTCTTGTTACTACTCTCCACAAAACATTCGAGTCCTGCATCATCTCAAAACTTTAAAACTGCACCCTGCTTAACAAAGTCTGAATCACATTTATTATAAAAAGCAGCAGTACCAACGTCTGCCACTCAGTGGCACCACTGCATACTTGCCTCCAGTTTAAAAAACAACCGTTCAATATTACTCATAGATAGTAGGAACTGCCATTGCTGGAGTCTGAGATAACAAGGTGTAGAGCTGGATAAACACAGCAGGCTAGGCAGCATCAGAGGAGCAGGAAAGCTGACGTTTCGGGTCTGGAGCGTTCAATATTACTCCTTGGTTTTTGTCCCTTAGCTAATCTTGTACTAAGGAATCACTTTCCTTTTGATCCCAACGGTTCAATATACACATCAACCTCGCAAGCCTCATCAAGGCATTCCAATAAACCAAGGAACTCAACTAAATTAATCAAATGCAATTTGACTTTCAAAAAAATCTCTGCTGCTTTTCATTTATTAAGCAATTTTACAAAATGCCAATTAATCTCATCTTGTACTACTATCTCAAAGTTTCAGTACCACTGAAGTTAGGCTGACTCTCATACAGTTACTAGCACTTTCCCCTTTAGCTAGACGGGAATACAACAAGGAGGTTTGGAAAATTGCAGCCAGAAACTTTCAATATCCTAACACCCAGATCGCATCTTATGTGGATTTCTGCTTTGATCATTACCAATACTTTTTGGCACCTTTTCTTCACTTAGATCTAATTTCTCTGATACCTTGTAATTATTTCTGTGACACTGGCAGCACCCTCTCATGAAGTCAAATGCAATGTACTTATTCAGTAACTCAGCCGTGACCTTTGTGTCTACAGATGAAATTCTTGTTATTAATTGGTCCTACCCTTCTTTTGACTTTCTTTTTGAAATCTGATTTTGTACTTGTTTGTAAACACACAATGATAACACGCTCAGGTCATTTTGATGTTGCTCCCCTAATCAAACTACAATGAAAAAATGCTCTCAATAACTCACTCGAGAAAAGGAAGGAAGGGAAGATTCCAAACAGTTATCCAATTTAGAGAAAATTTAGCTGAAACACAGTTTAGAGATGACATTTGGGCTGTTGTGATACTGTCAAAAGTCACCAACGTAAATATTATCATGGTGGATAAGTGGAAAAGTGGTTGGGTTACACCGAGTCGAATACATAGAGAGAATGACATACATTAAACATTGTTATATTAACAAATGTGTGCACAAATTGTTATAATTTCAAAAATAATAAGTTGTATTTGAAAAAAAATGAAGAGAATTGCAGTATATGTTTTATTTGCAATATGTCAAAGTTTCCTTTGTCTAACATGATCAAGTTAGGTACTTTTTAGGACCATTTTACAAAGATTTAAAATTGGAATGTAACTGTTTTGAAATAATTAAGAAGAATTGGTGAAAAATTAATATTTGAATTTACCTTCTCTAAAATCTTGTTTCGTTCACCTGTTTTTTGAAGTAATGTCTTTGTATGTGCAGTAGCTTTATCAAATACAGCCTGATAAACATTGAGTGGTAAAATTGTAAGTACATATAAACAAATGCAGTGCATCACCAGAGCATCATTATTTGCTACACTTGTTAAAACAAAAGCTCATTTTTAAAAAAACTGTCAAATGAACAACATAAAACTATAGACAGAAGAAATTTTGTCCCTTTAGTTTGTTTGGTTTTTCAAGAGTTTGGCTCACTTGGCCAGCTGTGGCTCTGGCACACAATTCTGTAATTCCAAAACTTGTCTTCTGAACAGCTGACTCACAGAACTGAGCAATATACATGCTCGGGGCAAAACCTTAAATCTTTATCACCTCATTAAGATTACCTTTCTAGATCATGGCCATCATTTAATTTCAATGATTTAATGTTCACAACTGGATGGGTGTAGCTTCATCAACACCGAAAGTAGTTCAAGAACCTTCAAGACAGAGACTGTTACCCTTGAATTCAATCTGAATGCTGTTGTCACAGTGTACACAACCTATAGGGTGCTCTACAAATGTGATTTCAACAAACACTAATTTCTCTACCACTAAGGAGGGAAGAAATGTCATGGGAACACCACATCCAAGTAACCATTGCAAGTGACACCATGCCCATTTGGATATATATTGCCATTCCATCACTGTTGCTGGATCAATATATGTGCATAATCAGGAGCTCCCAAGCACCTGTGAAAAGCAGTCAGTTAGGAGCTCAAGGTATTCACTGTTGAAGCTTCAATATTCTACTTTAAAACCATCACTATTTCTTAGATCTGCCTACACAACAGCATTGTTGAAGTTCCTGTACCGCACAAACTACTGTGGTTCAAGGATGCAGCTCACTACCACCTTCTCAAGGGATGGACAATAAATACTGGTCTGGCTACTGATGCCCACATCATGTTTAAGAAGAAAAACCCATTTGCAGGTATCTTCAACAGCATAGCTTTCCTTCCACATGCAAATTTTGGAATCAGATATTCAGTGAAACAGATACTTTAAAAAGACTTCCAACGAAATGTAATAAAAGTATTCACTTGAGTGAAAGCTGAATTCATGCTAATGCTAAATTATCAGTTATGGGTTGAGGACGACTACACGGATACATCAAGCTTTCCTTTCTACTGCATGCATACTGACTAATCTGTACTGGTCCATAAAAAGCATTTGACTATGGCATTTGTTTGAAAGTAGTAACATTAGCATGCATCTCACCATACTCTGTAATATCTTTAATGCTTCATATTTTCCCTCAAGTTGCTGCTGTGTTACTTCAAGCTCACATCGTAGAAATTCTGCTTCCTACATTAAAAACAAAACTAGAAAGTAATCACCAAGTTACACTTCTTTGACTAAACTACCAAAAATTTAAAATCAAATTATCAATGCTGGATTGATGGTTAACATTTTGATCCATAATAATCATTCTGCGTACATTCAACCAGAAGGAAAGTTACATGCACTACTACTGTCTCATTCTACAATAGAATATAAACATTCCATCATGATGTACATCTGAACTTACACTTTAATAGAATTACAAAATCATTACTGCTACATAATAACCACCTCCACCCCTCCACCATGTAACTGTTCATAAGATACTCATCGGTGGAAAAATATTTTTCTTAAAATTGTCAATTCTAAAGCATTAGTATCGATTTCTCCACATATTTAAACTAAGAAATAACAACAGTATGAACTAAGTTGAGGAGGATTATCTTCACTCCATCAAATATTAAAAATACTAATCCGGCCTCAAAGCAACTTTACAATGTAAATAATTTTAGAACAGATTTTCACAAACTTAGAAAACTTCTAATGAAGTTTCAAATGCAGAGTTGATTTTTCTAATCTAATTTGTAAATTTGCTAAACTTAAATAGAATAAATAAAATGCAGCAAGTTATATTTTTTAAAACTGTTTCAAAATGTCCAGTGTTTGTATTTAATCTCATTTTCAGTCTCTCCTCTTCAGTACATTTTACAAGATTGCCTTCATACTTAGAGATAGTAAGAACTGCAGATGCTGGGGTCAGAGATAACACCATGTGGAGCTAGAGGACTACAGCAGGCCAGGCAGCAGAGGAACAAGAAAGTTAACATTTTGGGTTGGGACCCTTCTTCAGAAATTTACAGGTATCTGAAGAATTTTCTGAAGAAAGATCCCGACCCAAAATGTTAACTTGCCTGCTCCACTGATGCTGCCTGGCCTGCTGTGTTCCTCCAGTTCCACATGGTGTTATCTCTGCCATCATACTTAGTTTGTTTGTTACAAAACTCCATAAGTTTTAGAATAAAGAAAAAAATCTATTCAAAATACAATCAATCATTCCCAACTGAAAAAAAGTTACCTTCGTAACTTCCTGAAGCTTTACTTTTAACTCTTCATTTGAGATTTCAGCTTGTGAGCCTGCAGGAAAACATAGTACATTGCACTATTTAAGGCAACATATTTCAGATGAAGTTGAGCTTTTCATTTGCTTTCTAACTTTGTCCAGAGGTCAAATGAATCCATGTTATTCAGTGTACTTTCTAAGTTGTTAATTAAGCATCGGTTTTTGCTACCTTGATTCAAGTGCAATTTTGATTGTTTATTTCACGTGTTGTATTTTTGTGGACAACAATGCCTTCCCCAATACCTAACTTATTATTGGGAGTCAGAGAAGCTGTGGGAAAATTCAGCAACACCACAGGAGCCACCAGCAGTAGTGATGAGGTAGAGTTTGGTGTTGTCAAGATTTCATGGGAGAACACCGTGCTTTTACACACTATTACTTAGAGACACCAGGTAAATCAGAAATAGGAGCTGGTCAGACATCATGCTGTGCAAAATGATGCCAATAGTGGAGGGTTCAATCCATGTTCCAGCTGAAGTAGACTTGCGGCCCATCTTCTTAATCTGCCCACTGTTCAGTATCAAGGATGCTACCTGAATAAAGGAGGAGGACAGGGCCACAACTGATCATTTGAAACATAATAATTAAAAATGCAGGAGCAGGAACAGAAGTTATGCAAGTGATTTTCCGGATCTAATAATAGACATAAGACTTAAACAAGGCAAGAAAAGTCCCACATAGACAGACAGACAGACAACAGAAGTGAGGTAGCGGAGGACGATAATGTATTGAATCACGTCAAAGGCTGCGGATAGATTGAGAAGACGCTCCTTAAAAGCACTATCTGACGTAGCTTCTTGTCATTATCCCAAATGTCTCCTTGGGCAAATTATGTTTAATAATGCTGTTGTGAATTTTGAATGCAAGCTGTCTTAATGCTAGGAATGTTAGTGGATGCTTCCCATTATTTGATAATGTATTAATGTCACATTATTCCAAACTATTTTCTGAGACAAAAGGCTGGCAAAGGTGGTCTTACAACACAGGATAGCAAGTGAAACCAAATCAGCCTCACAATTACTGGATTTGCAAGTCAATAAAATTAAAATATTCAATGACCCTCAAGACTGCCCAATGACTTCACACCAGACTTGACAAACAACAGGTCACGGACACCAAGTTGGTAACTTCAACAAAAAAATAATTATTTACATTAAGAATGTAAATTTAAGCAGAATCACAAATGAACAAGGCAACAATCTAATTAAAAGCAACAAAATCGAAACCCATGTTTCCTCGACCATAACTCCACTGCCATACAGGCAGGCACAGTTACGGCATAAATTAAAAAGAAAAAAATCAAAGAACTATAATTTGACAGTTAAATTAAACAGTTTCAAATGATGAACACCAGACCTTCATGAAATCCTTGTACAATGAGTTGTTCGCAGGCATGCAGAACTGTGTATCTTGCTCAAATTCTGAAGTCATAGGTTAATGCAAATAACTTCAGCATACTCAGGAATATTTATGGATTTCTTACGGCCTAGGATTCTTTTCTCATAACATTCAACAATTCAATAACTGGAGAGAAACCAGAGAATGCAAAACAGAGTAGCTCGTCTGGAAGCTTCTAAAATCACTGTCTCCTGCAATAAAACCCAGTTAGAACTGGCTCCCTCTTTTTAAATCAACATTCCCCCTGTGGTTGGCTGGCTAAATTAGTCGTCCCTTGATTGACTAATTCAAGATCCAAACAGCTGCCAGCCCTGAGCACAGAAACAGATCAATGCCAATCTGTCTAGAGTCCTTAGTATAGTAATTAATTTGCATTACTCTCCAGACCAGTTCCCAACAGATAACATTTGCTTTTGTTCTCTTCATTCAAGCAAGTAGCTGTTCAAAGTTCAATTCTTAATCTAAATTAAGTGCCAGTGCTTTCAAAAATAAAAAATGAAAATAGTGATAGTCCCAAAAGAATATTCTTTGTTCTTCCTTCAGTGTGGAATAAAGGAGATCCAAAATAAAAACAAGTTACTAGAAGGGAAGACAAATATTACATTTTTTTAAACTCAATATTTAATAGAGTTATGGTATATTATGCTCAAGAAAACCCTTAGGTTGGTGAGATGAAGGCAAGTCACGCTCAGGGGTATTTAAGAATAAGGTAATTAGCTCCAAGAGTCATGCCCTTTCATTAAAAAGATCAGTTTTATCCATTTACCTTCTTACCATATCCTTCAATCTCAACACACTCCATTAGACCAAATGACTCAAAACACGTAAAATTTCTGCCTCAATATCTCATGAATATTATCTTTTTCTGAAAAAGTTCTTAATTTCTCTCTTACCCCTAAATTTTCACCCAATGCTGTCATGAACAATTGGATAATCATAAATTTTCTTAAATTCTTCAGGAAAAAGAATCTTAATTTGTATTCTAACATCTGTTAATTTAAATTGCTTTTCTTTCTGAAGGAAAGAACTGTATTGTTTCATAGATCACTTTTATCCTATTTCTTTCAAAATCAGCACATCGATTCTACGTGTGTATATAAATGTTTTTTTCATCCTTTCGTAGTCCATTATCCATCCCCTAAGACAGGAGATTTTTACTTGAATCTTTTAAACAAATGACATGTTATAAAATGTTCAGGAAGTTGAACTTTTCCACTTAAACAGTACAAATAACTACCAGCCAGAGTTTTCAACCAAAAAAAGGTTTAAAAACATTATGATCACTATATCCAAAGTAATAAGATGTCATTCAAAAATAGATTTGAAACAGAGAGACATATTAAATTTTCAGTTTATCAAACCTGATCTTTTATAGTTATGCATAATTGTTAATGATTACCATTGCTGCTCGACCGCCTGCTCATACTAGTCCCATCAGAAGTCTTTAGTTTATGAAATGAATTGTACAGGTTGCTGTACTTGGTCCAGTGGGAAAATGTAATGGCATTCTTCTCATCCTCAGTTATACTTCTACTAAAAACAGAGTCGTCGACATCTGATCCACGTCTTGATCTTCTGGTCTCAGCAGTCGAACTTGGTGCCTGTTCATAAATTCCACCAGGTTTCCTGCAAAGGCCATCACCCAGGTCTCCACAGGACATATCATCCTCCTCTTCTGCTTTCACCTGCGATTCGTGTCTTTCAGACATTAGACGTTTTACAGCTTAGCTGCCAAACTAACTGCAGAAAAAAAATCTGGAACATGGAGAAAACAAATACATTGTAAAATAATATAATTTACGAAAATGTTACTTGGTATTGTGTTAAGCTGACAATCTGCCTTCAGAGATTCAACAAAAACTAACTCCAAAGTACTAATAAAAGCAAAGTACTACAGACGCTAGAGAATGGAAATAAAAGCAGAAAGTGCTGAAATTCAGTGCAGAAACAGAGGTAACGTTTCAATGTCCCCCTCTCAGTAATATTTTAGTCAATCTTAGCTGTTTTTAATATTCTCTCCAATCTCTGCTGCCTGCCATCTGTTTTTGCACAATTATCAGCTCAATAGGAGTTACAGGTGAATGCTAACAATTTTATCATACACCTTTCCATCAAGATGATGTGGATTGGAGTTTTCACTGCATTTTTAAATAGAATACTGCAACACACTTGGAATTTAATTCACAATATTTATGTTAAATCAACTCAAGTCTGTGTCTGTTACTCCAATTTAGCAGTTAACTAAGATACAAACAAGTGAGACAAAAGGAAAAAAGCTTCAAATTAAGCAAAGATTTAAATTAACTATGCTTCCAACGCACACACATTTTTACCATGATGAAATTCTACTGCTCCCTTTTATCACTGCCCTCCTCTGAACCTGCTTCACATTCATCTGTATCTCAAATCCATATGTCTTTGATTCAAGTTGACAATTTCATGGCTCCCCTGCTCACCCGAAACTCTGCTGCCTGTATTCTGGTTTTCACAAATCACACTCATGTCCCTGAGCACGCTATTGACATCAGCTTCTGATAACTTCATGCTTTTTTTACTGCACATATTTTTTAGTAAATTGTTTGATTTGGATGACAGCAATGTAAAAACTATCCTTCTGCCTTTTAACAGGGGACTGTCAACGATCTGAATAATTTTTACACCACAATTTTACTTCACTAATCCTTTCCAACTCCGACATAATGTTCATCACCAGCTAATATCTAAAGGTACTAAACTACTAATAACAGCAAGTGATGTTAAAAGCATAGGTGAGGTGAGGAAATAGAGTGGTGTCTTTAATGGAATTATCACCAGTCAACCAGTGAAAATAAAATGAGAATTTTGATTTGCTCAGATACACAACAAAATTCCAGTTTCCATTGAAACTATAAGCAATACTCTCCTGATCTTCAGGTTTCAAAATAATTGTCAAGTTTAAGCATCACAGCACTTTTGCAAGTTCAAACCCTTTGAAAATAAAACATTCTGTATCTACGTGCCATCAATAACAGTACATAACAACATGTTAAGCTCAACTGTTGTATGGTTTTATCCATTTCCACGAGTTTGAGAGAAGGCAATGATCAAGAACTATCATGCATAAACTTCTCTCTAAGTGTTTATTACAAACTAAGACTAAATGCTAGATTGTATTCAGAGACATATTAGGCTCGAGTCTTAGATTATTGAAAGACTATTCCACAAACTTTTCCACCTAAAGACTAATCAGTCTAGTCCACATGCTTCTTTACACGTGCTTCTACCATTCACATAGCTCAACTTCAGGCTTCTGCCTTATTCTTTATGCTTCTCTTCCTGCCGAACTCAGTGCAAACTATGCTCTTTGTGCTCAGTAAGGACTGCTATGTCACCATCACAAGGTTGCTCCAGGGTCTTCAAGGCCTTGCACAAGAAACCTACTTTTGCATACGATGCAATGCACTAGCAGAATTCATTTGCATGTATTCTCTTCCGAACAGAAGATAACTAGCAAAAATAAACACAATGGCAGCCTTCAAACAGCATAAGAGAGAAACACAAGAACAAAATATTGCCAAAAATCTTCCCAACAAGAAAAGCAATGAAATGAGTTTTGGCATTTCAATGGAGATCTAACATATTCCATTAACTTAAGGTCAAACATTTTTTGAGAAGATTTGTAGCTCGGGTTGTGGATGAGGTTGTAGACTTGCTTGCTGAGCCGGCGCGTTTGATTGCAGATGTTTCACCACCCAGCTAGGTAACATCGTCAGTGCGCCTCCAATGAAGTGTTGGCGTTCTGTCCCGCTTGTTATTTATGTGTCTCAGTTTGTTGGGGTGGTTGGCATCACTTCCTGGTTCTGTTTCTCAGTGGTTTGTATATCGGGTCCAGTTCAACGTGTTTGTTGATGAAGTTCCAGTTGGAATGCCAGGCCTCCAGGAATTCCATGGCATGTCTCTGTTTGGCTTGTGCTATTATGGATGTGTTGTCCCAGTCGAATTTGTGTCCTTCCTTGGCCGTGTGTATTGAGACCAGTGAGAATTGGTCATGTCTCTTGGTGGTGGGTTGGTGTTCATATTTCCTTATTGTCAGTTTTCTTCCAGTTTGGCCTATGTAATGTTTTTCCACAGTCTTCGCATGGTATTTTGTCTATTACGTTAGTATTATTGGTTGTGGGAATGGGATCTTTTGCATTCATCAGTAGCTGCCGCAGGATGGTTGTTGGTTTGTGGGCTACCCTGATACCTAGGGGTCTGTGTAGTCTTGTGGTCATCTCTGATGCATGGTCAGGTGTCTAGTGTGTCTGGCTGTGTTGTGTCTTCTTGTTGTGGTCTGTCCTGGAGGTAACGGTTGATTGTGCTTTGAAAGTTCTTAAAAAGGAATGGATACCCAAGAAGCACAATCCACTGTTACCTCCGCGACAGACCACAAAGAGAAGACACAATATGGCCAGACATACTAGACACCCGACCGTACATCAGAGACATATCAGAGATAAAATAATCTACACACTAAAGAGACTCAAACAGACCAGACAAATCTACAAAACGGACTATCTAAAAGTGAAACCAGAAGGGACAAACACTCCCCGATTCTAGAGTCTCCCAAAGGTACACAAACTGGAAGTACCCCTTAGACCCATAGTCTTCCTTCCAGGCACACCAACACATAGGTTAGGCAAGGAGTTACAAGGAAGACTAAAGCACCTCGTCAGCAGGTCACCCAACTTCATCCACTCAGCCCAGGAGTTCCTCAAATCCCTCAAGGACATAAGAATAGACAATGTCGAGACCATAGTGTCATTTGACGTTACCACCCTATTCACATTGATTGATATACCACTGGCAAGAGAAACACTACTGAAAAAAACAAGACCAGACTGACATCATCTCCACAGACAAAATGCTGAAACTACTGGACCTATGCTTCATGACCCACTTTACCTTTAATTGCCAAACCACGAACAGATCAGCGGGAGACCCATGGGGTCACTTATCTTCGGACTGATAGCAGAAGCGGTGATGCAGAGACTCGAAAGCATGGCCTTTCCACAAATCCCACCTAAACTATGGATCCGATATGTGGACGACACTTTCGTCATCAAACGGATCAAACTAGAGGAGACATGCCAACTAATAAACAACACTCTCACCAGCATCAAATTCACCAGGGAAGAGGAAAAGAATGAACAGCTCCCATTCCTGGACGTCGGGAAGATCACAGGACCAATGGGAAATTCCAGACGAAGGCACACAAAACAGCCACACACTGACTAAGTAGTGAATTTTAACAGTAACCACCCCAACACCCCAAACGAAGTTGCATGAAAACACTATTTAAATGAGCAACAACACAATTTAGCAACCCAGAACTATGCCAAAAAGAAGAACAGTACCTCCACCAAGTATTTAAGGACAATGAATACCCAAACAAACTGGACTCGACGATGCCTATCACACGAACAACAATAGGAAGATACTGCATGCCCTAATACACATCACGCTACCATACATCAAGAATATATCCGAATGACCACAAGACTCCTACAACCATTGGGCATTAGAGTAGCACACAAACCCACGTCAACCCTACGCCAACTGCTAACTCGAACCAAAGACCCCTTACCCACTATGGACAGAACCAACATAATATACAAAATTCCATGCAAGGACTGCGACAAACAGTACATTGGACAGACAGGAAAAAAATTGGCCACAAGAGTTCATGAACACTAACTAGCAACAAAAAGACACGACCAATACTCACGCATCTCCACTCACACACACAATTAAGGAGAACCACCAATTCAATTGGGACAACACCAGGATCCTAGGACAGGCCAAATAGAGACAAGCACTGGAATTCCTAGAGGCCTGGTTGTCTACCAAGAAGGCCATCAACAAACACATAGAACTAGACCCTATATATACACCACAGTGAAGGAAAACCGGAAATGAGGTAATCAAATCCAACAGACACCAGAATTTAAATACCAGGTGGGAAAACACAACAGCGCTTCATTGGAGGCTGCACTGATGATGTTACCCAGCAGGGTAATGAAACGTCTGCAGACTAACAAACCAGCTCGGCAAGAAAACCAACCACAGCAGGTTACAGACAGATAGGAAGCACGATCACATCATGATTTGAGCACAGATTGTTTTAACTAGGAAGTATGTGGGAATCGTAAGCAAGATCAATAAATTAGATAGATAATTCTGCTTGAACACACTATTTTCCCTCAACACCATGGCTATCTTCTCATTAGAGACTACATTCCTGTTTCTCTGTGTCCAAGTGAAATAAGAATTATAATAAACTGAAGTTTCACAATGCCTTTAATGTGGGAAAAACAATCTCAACGTACTTGTAATTTTTAAAAATGTAGGTTAGGGTTGGCAGATTTTTGGATTTCCCAAATTTTAGACAATAATTAGAAAAGAATCAGAATGAAGGTGACAAAACAGCTAAAGCTTGAATGGAGATGGGTGATAGAACAAGTTTGGAATTAGACAGTCAAAGTATGAAATTAGAAGGATAGTTGGACACCAAAGTTGTAAACATTATTACAAGCATAGTGGCCAGTTCTTTCTCATAGAAATAGGGTGGGGGAAGAGCAGGAATCTGACAATTACTAGTTCCAATTGAGGTTCTTCCCTTTGCTTTCATCCTAAAATTCTTAGAATATACTTCCTTTATACACTAGTTCTTTCATGTTGCAGACTTAGAAATATCTTTCATAAGATAATAATGATAAATTACATTTGTGTTATCAACTGTTACATAGAAGTTCACTTAGTTTTCCATTTGGGTACAAAGAGCACATTTTAAGTTATCCTAGTTGTCAAATAGATGTACTGAAGCTAAACTAAAAACTTCTTTCAGGGGTTGAATTACCAACCTAAAAATTCCCTGTAATTAGTTAAATATAAAGTCAAAGTAGTTAACAGTCCTCTCATCGGTCCAGACAAAGTATAAAATAGCATCCTGCTTTATATATTTGAGAATACAAAATGAAGCATTTGATCTTCAGAGTCTGCCATTGGAACTGCACAAAACAATGTCAGGAGAACATTTAAAACAAAAGCAGTTAATCAGCCCTTCCCAAGCCAACATCACCAAGAAAGAACATGACTAATCTACGCCGAGCCTCAACTCCTCTTTCGTGCCAACTCATTACCCTCAACTCCCCGAAACATAAACGGCTGAGCAATTGACAAGCGTGAAGCTGCAGGAACACAGCAGGCCGGACAGCATCAGAGCAACAGGAAAGCTGACGTTTCGGGTTGGGACCCTTCTTCAGGGAAAAAAAAAACATCCAGCACCTGCAGGTCTTTCTATCTGAAAGGCTGAGCGATTTACTTGACGATCACAAATCTCACTCCAAACAGTCGGTAACAATTTGGTTACATCATCGACCAATCTGTCTCGATGCCAGATGTAGAGGAAACCGACAGGTGACTTCAAAAATGAGTACTTTAACTGTGTACGTAGGTATGATAACAAATGCCTTATTGGACAAATAAAACTTTGTATCTTGGTAACAGGCCGGTGGGGAGGAGGTGAAGAACCAAGTTGTTGAGCAGTCTACATACTCCAGACACTTGTGCACATACAGAAACATTACTACACCGGGTCGGAGACTCCCTCAATAAAGACCGCCTGGTATATAAAAAAAGAAACACCTCCCTTCCCTTTACCCAACTCTCATTGCCGATCGCTCCCTTCTCACCTGCACGACCGGTCAGATTTTCCCGCCTCTTCTCCCGAAATACAAATGGCGGAGACCACGTGATCCGAACACGCCCCGCCCCATACGTGACGTCCTTCCAGGTAAGTCCCAGACAGCAAGGAAGAGTCTGAACAAAAATCTTAACTTTCAACTCTACAATCATTAACAAGTCTGAAATCCACACACAACAACAACTGCCTCTTCACCAATAAGCAACATAGAGTCAGGTTTTCCTGTAACAAACTGGAAGTGAACTCCAATAATTGCCTAAATTCTGCCCCTCGAAGACTATTTCTATTAACACCACTATTTCTATTAAGCTACACAAATTTAGCAATGTGTGTGACATCCAGTTGGAGTTTCCAAAATGACATATACTTTTTTTAAACTAAGAGTCTGGTTCAAACCAAATTCATTCTCACCTAAAATCCCAATCACACTTTGCAGGTAACTCCGCTAACCACTCCTTGGTCCTTAGCTCAGCAGCTGAAATTGACTGGTGAAAAGACTTTTGTTTTTAGACCTTTTGAAACTGATTTCACAATCTGCATCAGTGGGATTTGGATTCAAAATATCTAGTCTAGACCTTGGGATTACTACATGCAGTAACATAACCGCAGCATTACTGTAGTCAAAGAGGTATGGAGTGTTAACAAATTGATAGCCTTAGCAATCCTCTAGTCTGACAGTCATAAATGAATAAGGAAAGTAACAAAGGGAAACAAATTCTTCTCCCTTGGGAAAAAGAATGCTGCCCGTAAACTTATCTTTTTTATCTTCCTTTGCAGCTCAGCTAATTGAAGCAATTCACATACCAACCTGATACCTGAACAGGATCAGACCCAATACCGAAAAGAATATGGTGGCAGGGGGATTTTAAAAAAAAAATCATGCCTGTTGTAATTTTTCTATTGAACATTTTGTTCTAGAAATATCAAAGTCAGTTTGATATCACTATTCCAAACTTTTAAACTTGAAAAGTTTACATTTCTGCTAAATAGAAAATGACTTTTTGTGTCTTGTGTTTCTGTACAATAAGAAATGATAATTGACATTTAAATTTATTTTCAGAAGTTACAATGGAAAGAAACTTGAGGACAACATACAGTGTTGAAATAGATCAAACTGAACCTATTGAATTAATTCATCAGGACATTCCTTCTGGTTAATGGAAAAACAGTAAAGGAAAAGCCAAATAACGCAGTGATATACATTATCGAGGAGTCATGACCAATTCTTTTTATTGGAGTTGATAAATTAGAACAGAGAAAATTGAATGAGTACTTTATGCATGGAGTACTATTTTGATTTTAATTTAAAATCTAACACCAAGTGAGTAAATTAAAACATATTAAATTTGAATGAATGGTTACATCTACTTTGAACAAATACTCAGTCACCTTTTCACGTTGGTGCAGTATTGTATCAAGCTTTCCTGTTCAAGTTTAATACCTCAGCGTTCTTAATTAATCTTGCCTTTCTCCTTTCAAAGGGAAACATGGAATATGTATCTTGAATACGTCTAGAACTTATTTGTCAGCACGAACATAAGTTTGCCAAATTTGGACAACCAATAATTTACACCACGGGAGAAAAAGATTCTGATTGGTTGGCAAGTTTACTCTGGTTAGTCGAGGCACTGCCACGAACGAAGCACTGGGAATACAGCTGGTGTAAATTTGGCTTTCTTGCATTTGTCCTGATGAAAAGCTTCTGCAACTTGTATCTGTTCTCAATGTACAATATTTTATGCATTGATCATTTTTTAAAGTCTTATCTACATAAGTAGTTCATTTAGAATAGGCACTGGATTTATAAATGAAAAAATACAGTCTGTCTTCATAAATGTTAATCCATAAGCAAAATATATACAATGTGCACCACTGAATTTTGAATGTAAATATCTGATAATTAATTAAATCTCTATATAGCCTAAAAGTCCTTTGTTCTTCTGCTGCTGAAAATACCACTGTAAAGACAGCTCAAAGAAAATCCGCAATTTTGTCAGATTACATTTGGCATTTGTACGCAAGTCCATTTTCTTAGCACAAGGACATTTATAATTGCCAAAATTCAATTGTTATCTTTCATCCACCGTTCAATCCATTGTACGATCTGATCCAAATTTCTTTCCAGGTCCTCCGGTATATTACTGGGTAACTGATGGACAATCTCCTCCTGATACGACTCCATAGCCTCTTCATATATAGTCTGGAAAATCTCACACTGTATATTGTCCTCAAGTTTCTTTCCACTGTAACTCCTGAAAGTAAATTCAAATGTCAATTGTCATTTCCTATAGTACAGAAATTAAGCCACTGTATCCAACCTTGCCAATTATCGTCTCAGATTTGATCTAAAGTCTGTGCTGTATTACCTAATTTCAGACAAAGGAGCAGAAATACTACAATGCACATCAAAATACCTGGCATTGAAAAATGATTAAAAAGTAACGTCAAGACAGCTTGCATTTATGTGGCCCATATAACAGAGTAAAACATCCCAAACCGCATAAAAGGAGCAGTATGAAACAAAATTTGACAGTCACATTAGGAAATATTAGGATAGATGAACTAAAACTTGGTCAAAGAGTTAGGTTTTATGGAACATGTTAAAGGTCGGAAGAGAGGTTTCAGAAGGGAATTCTACTGTTTATGACCTTGATAGCTGAAAGCATGGCTGCCAATAGTGCAATGATTAAAATTGGAAATACTTGAAAAACTAGAAATGGAGGGTCACAACGATTATCTAGGACAATGCTAAAGGAAGTTACAGATACATCGAGGGACAAAGCAATGGGAGATTTGAAAACAAGGATGGAAATTCCGAGATTTAGGAGTTGCTTAAAGAAAGCCAATGAACATTGGTGAGCTAAAGGTGATAGAATATCAATCACTCTTAGTACAAGTTAAGGCACTGGCACCAGAGTTTTGGGAGATCTGAAGTTTAAAGAGGGTACAGCATGAGAAGCCAGCCAGTAAAGCATTGGAACAGACAGGTGCAGATGTAACATAGGTAGGCTTGAGGGTTTCAGCAGGTAACTCGAGATAGGACCTGGATCTGGCAAAAGTACTGAGGTGAAAATCTGTGGTCTTGGTGATGGACGTGGTCACAACTTTATCTCAGCGTCAAATATGGCAGTAAGGCTGCCAGGGAGAGGGTTGGGAGTAATTGGTTAGCAAACAGTTTGTGGAGAGGGCTGCAGACAGTGGCTTCATCATTCTGAATAATTTATCTGGAGGAAATTTCTGTTAATCCAGAACTGGATATCAAGTAGTCAGACATTTTAGAGTCAGTGCAGGAATCTAAAGATGTGGCACTAAGGAAGAACCAGGTTTTGTCAGCATATGAATGAGAAAGAGGAGAGGAACTAATGGTGTTTTGTTGGTACAAAACTGGGAGTAATGAAGGAGCAGGATGAGAAGCCATTTCAAGTGTTTATGATTAGATGATTAAGAAAGGGAATCAAGAAAGCACACTCCCACCCAGCTTGATAACAACCAAGAAGTATTGGTGAGGTTGGTGCAGTCAACTGTGTCAACCGAAGAAGACAGGTTGAGAAGGGTGAAGACAGTCCCTTCTCCTGACTGGTATCCAGCACAGCAGAGTCTCCCAAACATGCTTGTGTGAAAACTGGGTTTAAAAACAAGACTGAGCTCAACTGAATTTACCATTGAGTTCATATAGCCTGCTGACATGCAGAACAAGAGCTGAAAAATTATTAGCCACTTGAACAAGGTACAGGAAGATGGCCAGTGTCTGGGAAACAATATTATTTACCATTACGTACAATTATCTGTTCCATGGCCTTAAGAAAAATACTGAGTCCGTAGGATGATTTTTTTTTCTATGTGGCTAAAGAGGAAAAGACTTTTATGTAAACAGTGCAAATGTGCACCGAGACTAAAGTGAATTTTAAATGAACATAAATATCATGTTAAACATTTAGTACCTGTTTTCCAATCGGTCGTATAAAATTGAATTATCTGTACGAAGTACAAACACAATGTGGAACCAGCGCTCCGGAAAGAAGTCACAACCATGGTAATCCACAATTATCCCACCTTCACTCATCTTATCATCAAGCTCATCAACTACCTGAAAATCAGATTATTCTAGAAGTTAAAATCATATGAGTCTTCTATAATTGATAACAAACACACACAGGTGCTTACACATGTGCAAAGATACAGATACGGAAATTTTGGCTCAAAATTAAAACAGTAGAATTATCACTGTGCTGTAAAACATTTGTGTCTGGGTGAAGCTCAGCATGTAATAGTATTCACAAAAAAATCCTTCAATGAATGAGTGGATAAATATTTCACTTAGCAATGTGAACAGGTTCATAAGAACCAGGAGCAGGAGTAGGCCATCTGGCCCCTCGAGCCTGCCCCGCCATTTAATAAGATCATGGCTGATCTTTTTGAGACTCAGCTCCGCTTACCCGCCCACTTACCATAACCCTTAATTCCTTTACTGTTCAAAAATTTATCTAGCCTTGCCTTAAAAACATTCAGCGAGGTAGTTTCAACTGCTTCACTGGGCAGGGAATTCCACAGATTCACAACCCTTTGAGTGAAGAAGTTCCTCCTGACCTCAGTCCTACATCTGCTTCCCTTTATTTTGAGGTGATCCCCTCTAGTCCTAGTTTCACCTGCTAGTGGAAACAACCTCCCTGCCTGCACCTTATCTATTCCCTTCATAATCTTATAATGTTTCTACAAGATCTCCCGTCATTCTTCTGAATTCCAATGAGTATAATCCCAGTCTATTCCACATCTGCACTGAGTTCAGAGCACGATGTGGTGTTAAAATTAATCTTAATGTCTTCATGTTTGGTGGATGGGGTGGAACTCGGCAAATTTCTGATCATATTAATGGGTCTTTTTCAAATTGGCAGGCAGTAACTACTGGGGTGCCACAGGGATCGGTGCTGGGACCCCAGCTATTCACAATATATATTAATGATTTGAATGAAGGAACAAAATGTAACATCTCCAGGTTTGCAGATGATACCAAGTTGGGTGGGAGGGTGAAATGTGACAAGGATCCTTCAGCATGATTTCGACAGGATGGGTGAGTGGATAAATCAATGAGGTTATTCACTTTGGAAGCAAAAACAAGGAGGCACCTGAATAGCTGTAAATTGAGAGAGGGGAGTGTGCAGCGGGACCTGGGTGTCCTTGTGCACAAGTTGCTGAAGGTAAGCATGCAGGCACAGCAGGTGGTAAAGAAGGCAAATGGCATGTTGGCCTTCATTGCGAGAGGTTTTGAATACAGGAGCAGGGATGTGTTGTTGCAGTTGTACAGGGCCATGGTGAGACCACACCTATAATATTGTGTGCAGTTTTGGTCTCCTTTTCTAAGGAAGGATGCTTTTGTTCTCGAGGAAGTGCAGCAAAGGTTTACCAGGCTGATTCCAGGGATGGCGGGTCTGACATATGAGGAGAGACTGACTAGGTTGGGATTGTTTTTGCTAGCATTCAGGCGAATGAGGGAGGATTTCACAGAGACCTACAAAAATTCTAATAGGACCGGACAGGGTAGATGCAGGCAAGATGTTCCTGGTAGAGGGTGTGTCCAGAACCACAGGTCACAGTCTGAGGATTCAGGGTAGACGATTTAGGACGGAGATGAGGAGATATTTCTTCACCCAATGAGTGATAAGCCTGTGGAATTACCACAGGAAGTAGTTGATGCCAAAACATTGAATGTATTCAAGGGGTGACTAGAGGTAGCACTTGGGGCAAATGGGATCAAAGGTTATGGGGAGAAAGCAGAATTAAGCTATTGAGTTGAACAATCAGCCATGATCGTGAAGAATGGCGGAGCAGGCTCAAAGGGCTGAATGGCCTCCTCCTGCTCCTATCTTATGTTTCTATAACCACTATCCAGTTACTTGCGCCGTTTGGATATTGAGCAAAGGCACTGAACAGCTTTACTCCAGACGGATCTTTACTCCTGCCAATGTAACACACAGATGGCACAAAATGGCCACTTGGAAGATGCACTAAAAAGTGTTGCTGAAGCCTGTTGAGCCATAGCTGACAAGCAGAAGCACAAACAAAGATAAAAAAGGGAGACAGAACAAAAAAACAACATACAGACTTGGGGGTCATCACATTAATACATCATGCAGAGTATTTTTTTAAACCAGTAATTCATTTGACTTACTGGAGCATGATCTAAAAATAAACAGGTCAGAAATTGATCGCATACACTGCGAGACAAGAATATGTTAGGGATTTACTTATTCTTGTGAAAGATTAAAATTTTAACAGCTGACATCATGAGCTGAAATATATTAAAATATATATTTGGTCGAGGAGGGCAAGAAAGAAAATTATAGGAATAACAGTGGATGATTTAGCCCCTTGAGTCTGTTCCGCTATTCAATGAGATCCTGGCTGATCTGTGACCTGACTTCATAAGCCAAACTTTGTCCCACAGATTTCTATTAATCTAAGACATTGAAAGACATCAATCTCAGGAAAAAAACTTAAAAACTGACTCAGCTTCAACTGACACTTACAGAGCAGCGGCTAGAACATCTACTACCCTTTATATATAGAGACATTTCCTGACTTTGCTCCTGCAAAGGCCTGACTCTCATTTTTAGGCTCTCTTTAGATTTCCCAACCAGCAGAAATAGTTTGTCTGTCTCTACTGTACAAGTTCCCTGCAATATCTTGAAAGCTTCAATCAAGTCACCTCATAACCTTCCCAGGAATACATCCCTAATTTGTGTAAAACTCCTCCTTGGAATTCTGATATAATTCTAGTAATTATACATTGTACTAAATCTGAGGCCTATATGGCCATCACAAGGTGTGGTATCCAGAACTGAACACCATATTCCAAGTGTAAATGAATGAAGGAAAATAAATTAAATTCCAAATTGAACTTTAGTTGACTCCTATATTTTTAAATATAGTCATAAACCAAGAGACAGTCATTAAATATTTAAATATTGAGCTGAGAACAGGTAAAAAAAAATGTCTGCTTAGGCATCAAGAAGTTCATTTCGCCCCACTCAAACTATATCCAAATCAGAAAAAGGTCGTTGGAAGTTTGTATAGCTGTCTAGGCTCTATGAACCCGATCAATTTAATCGGAATCCAAAATCTCAAGGAGATACTATAAAATTAGCAGCAACTACACATCTAAACAAAAGAATCGACATGGAAAAATTATTTTGTTCAAATTTATTTTGCATTACAGTACATCGCAACCTCACCCGGTCTTCATCCAGAATGGGACACGAGTATTCCTCATCATAGCCTTCATAAAGATTACCTTTACAAGAACATTAGAAACACAACACAGTTTACATCATATTTTCAATCAGTTGAATTACATTAAACACACACTTTGCAAGTGTTGTGGAAGCAAAATATATAACTGTAGCAGTATGAAAAATATATAAAACCCTGAAAAAAATGACAGGACTGAGCAGTGATTATTACTTTTCATTGTTTTGCCGAATGCAAAATGTCTATTGATTTACTTGTACAACTACATTGTGTTCAAGTCTTGACAAAAGAAATTTTTATTCATTCATGGGATGAGGGCTTCGCTGGCTAGACCAGCATTTATTGCCCATCTCTCAAGGCTAGGAGGACACTTAGGAGTCAACCACATTACTGTGGGTCTGGAGTCACATATACACCTGACCAGGCGGGGACGGCAGTTTCCTTCCTAAAGGACGTTAGTGAACCAGGTGGGTTTTTCCAACAATTGACAATGGATTCATGGTGATCATTAGACTCTTAATTCCAGATTTTTTTTATTGAATTCAAATTTCACCATCTGCCAGGGCTCGATTTGAACCTGGGTCCCAGAACATCTGGATTAATAGTCCAATGATAATACCACTAGGCAGTTGCATTGCTCAGATAAACTGATGCAGAGGTGTGAGAATCGCTATGAAAATAGTATCAGCTATGTCCTGTATTATCCAACACAAATATTTTTTATCACCCTGTGCTTTTACTAACATTTTGCATCCTGGAATTGCAGATCTAAAAAAAATCTCTACGCAAACATAAGACCTTTACTAACTGCTACATATTTTGAAAGTGAATAAATGCATTCCTTTTGATAATACTAAGGCAAGAAGAATTCACTTGAATTATGAAAATCCCTTCTGCAACTCTCAAAAATTCAGTACTGGGTTAACATCTTGTTTGGATTCAAAAAGCTCCATCACCTAATGATAAATAATATTCCACTGTACCTTAATGTGTGGAAAATTAGTCAAGAAATTAAAAGACAGACAGACAGACAGTCACGTTAATCAAGATTAACAGCATATACTATTGAGCAGTATTATCGAGTCCAGCTCTCCAGAATTACCAATCTTTTTTCACGAACAAGTGGATTTGTACAAGATCTGACAGCAGACAATTCCAGTAGCCAAATGAAATTGAAGTATAAACTGGTTAGATTATATGATAACTCATTTTATCCAGCAATTACCATATTAATATTTTGAAATAGTTTTTTTCCCATTCATGTTCACCTTCTTTTGCAAGTTCTCCCACATTAATGTATGTAAATCCAGTTCTTCCAGCTAATTCTTTACCAAGGGTAGTCTTTCCAACACCTGGAGTACCTGTCAAAATAATAAATGTGACCAATATTATGATGTACCATTAAAACAGCAGTGTGAAGGTTCAGTATCTGCAATCCAGGCTAAACCTTAAGCAATATGACTCATGATATTTATGGAACTAACTGTATGGTGATGCCTTAATCTGCTGGGCAAAACATTAGGCTACAAGAAACAAAACTATTGAAGATGGATGCTCACACTTCTTGAAACTTATATTCCACCATCTTCATCTTTGATAGTCTCTTCCTCAGTCCTTACTGTCTCTCACTCCATTCTTTGTCCTAACCACGTTCCTCAAATCCAACAGGTGCAGACTTCAGCATTAGCTCGTATACAAATTGAATTAATTATTCAAAAATGGGTCAAGCAGAACCATATCAGATGCTACTTGGCTTCAAACCTATCTGCAAAAACTGCTCACTATTTCAGGATTACGTTGGAGAGCAAAGTTAATAACCAGCCTTTCTCTACCATTATCTCCTGAAACACCTTGCCCTTATGTGAGCAGCTTATGAATTACTTTGTCCAACTGCTCAGCTGCATCTGCTACATCAGTCAGCCTGTCAAGTCAAACTCCCTTCCTCTACCTCAACCCGAAACCTCTGTCTTTGACAACCTCTAGCCTATCTTTTTTGTCCATGAGGCACACCTTCTACTCCCTTGATGACATTCCAATAAACTGTTGACCATCCAAATTCCCTCAATCACCATACGAGCTGTCATTGCTAATTGTTTACCTTTCCTCAACTACTGCTCCCCTTCTTCAACTTCAAAGTTCCTGTCCAAAGTCCTTCAAGGTGTTTTCACCTCCAAGAGCTATTCCCATTTTCCTCTGTAATATTTCTCCCCTGCCATCACCTTAATCAAGTTATGAATTCACCTCATGTCAATGTGACCATAGAGTAATAGATGTCTACAGCACAGAGAAAGGTCCCTTGTCCAGCAAGTCTACTACACAGGACAAAAAACAAACACCTAACTATTCCTAACTACCATGATGTTATACCTTCTCATCATCCTTCATGTGTCTGCAGTTATTGATGCAGTTGACCAAACAATTCTTTAACACTTCTCCTCCACTAAAACAAAACTGATCTAATTTGGTTCCACTCTTATCCTCAGAATGGAGCCACAGGATTGCAAGCAAAGACTTCTCCCTCCACCAAGCCATTGAAACTTAATGAATAATCCTGAAGCTATTCTCCCTTATTTCTACATGCTCTGATTCATGATAACAAAATTGAGTCAACTTTTACATGTATGCTGATAGCATCCAGACTGAACTCTCCACCCTTCCATGTTTTATTTCCTAAGTTCAAAGAGTACAATCCAGTCATAGGGAAGTTACAATTCTCTTCAGTTTATTTTTCCTTCTTTGCTAGTCCCCCAGGACAAAGGATGACTTGATTCCACTCCGAGAGGAGGTGGGGTGGTTCCGCAGTTGCTGAATTGTCCAATCCAGGAGCTGCAGACTCTGGCACAGGTAGGGCAGGTGGTGTTTGAGAATGTGGGTTGGTGGGATAATCTGGTTCTCTGCACCCTTTCCACTGTTTCAGCAGGGCCTCCACGTGCTCAATTTGATGATGCTTGAAGTAGTTGGTGCCTTCGCAGATGCTTCTTCTCCAGTTTGTACTTTCTTGGGCAAGCAAGTCCCATGTGTCGGTGAGGTTAATGCATTTGTTTAAAGAGGTTTTCAGAATGTCCTTGTAGCATTTCTTCTGACCTCCTAGTGATCGCTTACCACTAGAGAGCTTGGATTAGGCCACTTGTTCAGGGAGTCTTGTGTCAGGCATACGGACAAAGTGGCCTACAGCTGGTGGTACATGTCCAGTGCCTCAATACTGAGGATATTGGCCTGGGAGAGAGCATTCTTGCTTGTATGTTTCTCCTGCTAGTGGATTTGTAGGATTTTGCGAAGGCAGTGCTGCTGACAACTCTCGATGGATTTGAGGTGTTTGCTATACACAGTCTATGTTTCTGATGATAATCTCCTATTAACACAAAAGCCATTATCATCCAACCTTCCAACAAACTCCACACCAATATCACCCTCTTCTGGTTATTGTATCAGGCTGAGCAAGATTTAGGGACCCAGGACTTCAGAGCAGAAGCAGGCCTTTCACTCCTTCAAGCTTGTTGCATGTCTCAACTCCAGTTTCTTGTCTGACCCTCCCCCAATTTTTGACTTCCTTGTCTTTTTAACATTTATCTAACTCTGCCCTGTATAAATCCAATAGCCCAGTGTCAACAGCTTCTTGGTGAAAATAATTCCACATTTCACAGACCAGCAAAAGAAAACTGTTCTAATCTCAGGGAAGAGAATATGATACTGTTAGATTAGATGAGGAATGATGGGCAGCAGGACACAAACACGAGCTTGGAAACAGTTGAACACAATGGTCTGTTTCTGTGCTGTAAATGCTGTGCATTCATGCAAGTTCAGCTTTGTCATGTGTTGTGCATGACTAAATCACTCTGTGTTCAATGAATGAATGAGTTCCCAATACCTCCCGGTTTACAATCCTGATCACATTCAAATCCTGATGAATCTAATTCTCACCATCTCAGTAAACTCTCCTAGCCTGAAGACATTCCAAGAAATTTGCATTCCTTAAAATCCAGGCTACAAACCTCTGCACGTCTTCTAAGATGTCCCTTAAAATTGATCTCTTTGGCCAGATGTTTGATCACGTGTGTTCAGGCCATCTTCTTGATCTCAGTATCAACTTTTGAGTGATAAGCTCCTGGAGTGCAGTGGGTTGCAAATGGGAATTTGTTTTATATTAAAGGTTCCAAAAAAATTGCAAACATTTTAGAAAAATACTATACATGGTTCATTAGGAATAACTGACATTGTAGATCAAAATCTCATTTAAACAGTTTTCATTTTAGGAAAAACTTATTCCATTTGAATGCATTGTGGGAATTAATTGAACTGCATAGAAACACTGAAAATAAGAGCAGGAGTAGGCTATTCAGACCTTTGAGCATCCTCCACCATTAAATATGGTCATGGCTGATTATCCAACTCACTATCCTGTTGCCATTTTATCTCCATACCTTCTTATCACTTTAGATCTTAAGACTACACACAATTCTTTTTTGAAACAATTCAATGTTTTGGTCTCAATCAGTTTCTGTGGCAGAGATCTCCACCAGGTCACGAATCTCTGGGCGAAGCCCATCTCAGTCTGAAATGGCCTATGCTGTATCTTTAAACCGTGACGTCTCTTTCTGGACTCCCTGGTAATCAGGAACATTCTTTGTGTGTGTACCCTGTCTAGTCCTTTCAAAGTTTTATAGGTTTCTATGATACTTTATCACCTCTCATTCTTCTGAACTCCACTGAATATAGTCCAAACTGATCCAGCTTTCTTCATATGTCAATCCTGCCATTCCAGGAATCAATATGGTAAACCTTCGATTCTTGCTATCAAGAGAGTGCACTTAGATAAGGAGACCAAAACTGCACAAAGTACTCCAGGTGTGGTCTCACCAAGGCCCTGTACAATTGCAGCAACACAGCCTTACTCCTGTATTCAAATCCTCTCATTACGAAGGCCAACATAGAATGTGACTTCTTCCTGTTGCATCTGCGTGTTAACTTTCAGGAACTGGTGTACAAGGACGCCTAGGTCTTGTTGTACCACCTCCTTTCCCAATCTATTCTCATTCAAATAATAATCTGCCTTCCTGTTTTCGTTAGAGTGGATAACCTCATATTTATCCACATTATACGTCACCTGATATGCATTTGCCTGCTCACTCAACTTGTCCGAATCACACTAAAGCACCTATTCATCCTCCTCACAGTTCACCGTCCCACCCAGCTTTGTGTATCTGCAGACTTGGAAATATTACATTTAGTTACCTTGCCCAAATCATTATATTGTGAATAGTTGGAGTCCAAACACTGAATCCTGTGATACCTCACAAGTCACTAGCTACCACTCAAAATTACCTGTTTATTCTTACTCTTTAGACCATAAGACTTAAGAGCAGAAGTAGGCCATTCAGCCATCAATCTGCTCCACAATTCAATGAGATCACCACTGATCTGATAAGCCTCAACTCACTTTCCTGCCTTTTCCCCATTACTCTTGATTCCCTCACTGATTAAAAATCTACCTCTCTCAATCTCTGAATATATTTAATGGCACAGGCCTCTTTGGTAAAGAGATCCACAGATTCACAACCTTCTGGGAAATGAAATTGCTCATCTGTTTTAAAAATGTGACACCGTATTCTGAGATTATGTCCTCTGGTCCTGGAAGAGGAAACCATCCTTCCATATCTAACCTGTTAAGTCATCTAAGAATCTTATATGTTTCAATAAGGGCATTTCTCATTCTTCTGTATTCCAATGAAAACAGGCCCAATCTACTCAACCTGTCCTCACAAAAACAGTCTCTCTATACCTGGTATCAGCCTTCTCTGGACTGCCTCCAATGTCAGTATTTCTTTTTTCAGGTAAGGGGTCCAAAACTATTCACAGCATTCAAACCGTGGTCTGAGGAGTGCTTTGGATAGTTTTAGTAAAACCTTTGTTTCCTGTGTGCCAACCAGTTGGCACATCAGTACACTACCCCCAATCCCATACAGTTTCATTTTACATAATAATCTCTTGTGTGGGACCTTATCAAAAGCCTTCTGAATGTCCAAGTAAACCACATCCACTGGCTCCCCCTTATCAACTCTACTAGTTACAGCTTCAAAAAAATTCCAGTAGATTTGTCAAATCATGCTGATTCTGTCTGATCTTGTCACTTTTCCAAGTGCTCTGTTACTATATCTTTTATAATTGACTCTACCTTACTATAAATATCAGGCTAACTGGTCTATACCACCTGTTTTTCTCTACCTCCTTTTTTCAAATAGTTGGGTTATGTTAGCTTACTCTTCAAACTATTCTAATTGTTCCAGAGTTTTAAAAAATCTTGGAAGATGACCAATGCGTTCAGTTTTTCCTCGGGCCACTTCCTTAGGTACTCTGTGATGTAGATATTTAGGCCCTGGGGATTTATGGACCTTTAGTCCCATAAATTTCCCTAATAACACAGATTTCCTTTGATTCCACCCTCTCAGTAGGCGGTTACTGAGTTCTCCTTTATAACACAGAACCAAAATACGCATTTAATTGGTTTGTCATTACTTTGTCCTCCATTATAACTTACCCTGTTTCTGATTGTAATAGACCAACATTTGTCTCCACCAATCTTTTTCACTTCACATCACAATAAAAGCTTTTACAATCAGTTTGTTCACACCCTGCAAGTTTGTTCTTGTACTCTATTGATAAAAGCATAAGAAATAGGAGCCCAGAATTTGCCATTTAGCCCATGAAACCTGCTCCGCCATTCAATAAGATCCTGACTGATCTTTTTGTGGACTCAGCTCCGCTTACCCATCCACGCCCCATAACCCTTAATTCCTTTACTGTTCAAAAATCTATTTTTAAAACATTCCACGAACCTACCCGAACTGCTTCACTGGGCAGGAAATTCCACACATTCACAACCCTTTGGGTGAAGAAGTTCCTCCTCAACTCAATCCTAAATCTGCTGCCCCCTTATTTTGAGGTTCTAGTTTCTAGTTTCACCTGCCAGTGGAAACAACCTGCCTGCTTCTATCTTATCTATTCCCTTCATAATTGTGTGTGTGTTCTGGTATGGTTCCCCCCACTTCTTCTAAATTCCATTGAGCATAGTCCCAGGCTACCCAATCTCTGCATAAGCCAACCCTCTCACCTCCAGAATCAACCTAGTGAAATCTCCTCTGCACCCCCTCCAGTGCCAACGCATCCTTTCTCAAGTAAGGAGACCAAACCGTACACAGTACTCCAGGTGTGGCCTCACCAGTACCCGATACAGCTGCTACTTAACCTCCCTGTTTGTAAACTCCATCCCTCTAGCAAGGAAGGACAATATTCCATTTCCCTTCTTATTTAGCTGGTGCACCTGTAAACCAACTTTTGTGATTCAAGCACAATGACACACAGGTCCTTCTGCACAGCAGCTTGCTGCAATTTTTCACCATTTAAATAATAATCCATTTTGCTGTTATACCTACCAAAATGGATGACCTCATATTTACCAAAATTATACTCCATCTACCAGACCCTTGTCCACTCACTTAACCTATCTATATCCCTCTGCAGATTTCCAGTGTCTTCTGCTCTACTACTCATCTTAGTGCCATCAGCAAACTTTGACATTTTCCTCCTCTTAAACAAACCCTTTGTTGTCCTTTGCTGAAATCTAGACTGCTCCCACTCCTCAGGTCTGCGATTTTCAGCCAACTTCTATGCAGCTTCCTTGGATCTAATACTATCCCCTTTTTCCCTTACTAGCCATGGTCGAGTCACCTTTCCCTTTTTGTTTTGGTGCCATAACGGGAAACAACAAAAATGGCAAAGAAAAATACTTAGCATGGTACGAAAAAAAGCATAACTTGTTGGTGAGGTTTGAGTTACTCGGCCTCCTACCTGTCAGCAATATGTTAGGTCTCCTCTCCATGTTCCACTCGCGCGCGGTCAAACTCCTGGGGTCCTTACCTTGGCCGCGACCATCTCTATTTACGTCATGGCCTGTCCTTTCCACAACCACCTGAACTGATTCAAGAAATTAAATACGAACGGATTTAATCCGGGCCGATTTGCGATTTATCTGAGCGGAAAACAACGATTCAATATCCCGTCGCTCTGACATGGAAGGACAACAGGCACCTCTGAAGAAAGCTAAAGATCTGCGCCGGTGGCAGGAAGGTCCCCGGAGAACAGTTGGTGTATTTTAAACAGGACGGAGGGAAGTGAGAGTTGATGGTTTTGCGGTGAAAATTTTGACTTGTTCGGCAGGTATGTGTGGACAGATGATTTCAGTCCGATAATGCTGTGTCCTAGCGGGTGCACTAACACCCTGTACCGCCTAAAGAGCTTCGATTTTGTCCCGGCCTCGGGACCATCGTCCGGGAAGTAGCCGGAGTCTGTGCTGCAAGTCTGGGAACCACATTCCAGCTCCGCTCTTCGTTCCTGCTGCTTCAGTAAATTCGGAATTTTGCCGGAACAGTAGGTATTCCCTTCACTGTGATTATGGGCGGGACAATCTTGGCAGAAGCCAAGAATTTCCCACCTGTCTTCCGCGCAGGTCGAAGTAGGTTGTGATGTTCTCTTTGCCATGTATCTGTCTATTTCTAATTCTGTATTTTTAAAAAAAAAACTCTTTCCCCTGTCGCGCCACTGTTTGTACGCTGAAGGTATTAAAATCCCAAATCCCAAATCACATCTCGGGAATTTATTGCTCAAATGTTCTGTGCGTCTGACCTGTTTTTCACCTTGTCGAACTCCTTCGGTCCGGAATTCTAATGTCTATCAAGTTCCGCATCCCTCACTTTCTTCCCCTATCCTCCCCCAAAAAAAAAATGTTTACCGAACTGAAGCCTTATTTTCAAAACATCATATTCGGCTCTACCAAATTTTTAACTGTTTATGTCCCCAAGAAAAGCGTGACTCCAAACTGTTAGTAATGTGGTTGAGTAATAACTGTTCTCCAAAACAATTAAGAGTTGGTAACAGATACCGTCCCTGCTAGTGATGTCCGTGTCTTTGAAAAAATGAAGGAAAATAAAATAAAGATATGGAATCCTTAAAATCTTTACCTGTATCTCCCATCAGTTTCCTTGCTCAATCTTGCTTTGTTGGTTTTTGGTTCCCCAATTTTTATAGGTTTGAGTCCCTGTATAATGGTTTAGCACCACCCACCAAGTGTTACAGTATAAATATTTGTTTATGCATAATATTATTGTAGATAGCTCAGGCCAATTGTTGTGGTACCATGTGCAAATCAGTTATGTGCCAAATAACAGTACATCAGTCCCACTGAGAACAGCAAGAAATATACATGATGAAGTGCCAACATTTTTTGAGTATAAAGTGTGATCATGTCTAATCTATGAGATTTAAAGATATGACATGTAATGTGTATGAACAAAAACAGAAATTACTGGAAAAACTGAGCAAGTCTAGAAGGGTCCCTGGAATTAAATGTTATTTCTGCTTTCTTTCCACAGATTCTGCCAGACCTGCTGAGATTTTCCAGCAATTTCTGTTTTTGTTTCTGATTTCCAGCATCTGCAGTGCTCTAGTTTTTTTTTATGTAATGTGTTTATGCACATTACCAATCCAAATTCAGGGATAAGAGATTTTCTTTTGGTTGATTTTCAAACTATTTGATTATAGAATCCTGCCATTTGAAATATTTTCCTAACCTCTCCTTCTCCCTCTCCAGTGTTTTTCCTTGATTTGCATGTACATAATCAGCTCAGATTTATTTTATCAAGATAAAAATCTAGTTTTAGGATTTTAACAGGCAACATTAACTTGCCTACCTGAAAGGGATGTGATTTAGTTGTTTATCCCACCAGCTGCATGTTAATAGTTTTAAAGGGCAAGTCACCTTCAACCTTGGTGTCTCCACCTCTCTTGCTCTAATTTTGACCCTTCTGAAAACTTACCGTTGACCAAGCTCTGTCACTTGCTTTAATGTTTCTTGCTTTGTATCAGTGTTGATTTTTCTCTGACTATTTTCCATGAAGGACTTTTTTCTGTGTTAGAAGCACAGATACAAGTTGTTCAACAGTAGCTCAGCGGTCAGCACTGCTATCTTTTACAGTTCCAGGGACTTGGACTCAAATCCAGCCTTGGGTGACTGTGTGGAGTTTGCACATTCTCCCTGTGTCAGCGTGGGTTTCCTCCAGGTGCTCAGTTTCCTCCCATAGCCCAAAGATGTGTAGGTTAGGTAGACTGGCCATGCTAAATTGCCCGAGGTGTTCAGGGATTATGTCGGTTAGGTGGGTTAGCCATGGGAAATGTGGGGTTATAGGGTAGGGGAGTGGGTTTGGGTGGGATGCTCTTCAGAGAGGTGGTGTGAACTCGATGGACCGAATGGCCTGCTTCTGTGCTGTAGGGATTCTATGATAAAATAGATTTGAGTCACTTCCTTTATATTTAGGATCTGACTGTGAAAAATCAAAGCAGTCAGTCAGTGCTGTACAGTGCAGTAGATCTGTCAATTTTTTGAAATTATGTTCAAGTATTAATATTTAATTCATCCTGTATTACATACGCTAGCTGCATGAAATACTGAGGTTGGCTTGCTAAATTTTGTCCAAATGCATTGGTCCACTGCATTGGCAGTGATAAGTAAGCAAAGGGAAAACTAATGTCTCTAGCCATTTGAAATCAATTAATTCCACAATTTGAATTGGCCTAGAAGCATTGTCATTGACTGCAGATTGTTTAAAAAGTACTACAACTACACAATTCGTTCCATGTCAAAAGGTTTTTCTGGTACTTCATGTATGGCATCACAAAGTGATTATCTAGGACAGGATGGTGCCTTCAGTAGTTCCCAAATGTCTTATGATGTATTTCTCCAAGTTTTTAATTTAAATTAATTTTCACATGATAGTGTTTCTTGCATTCTGTCTGATATAATTTTTGCTGTAACGTTTCAGTCAAACTTCAGTTTTCAACTTTGTAAAAAGTGGCCACCTCGGAGTGCTTAGTGTGGCCCCCTCATGGTTTTGTGCAGTTGATGGGGTTTGAGTTGCCTCAGTTGTTTGAAACTGAACATTGCAAAATGCAAATTGTAAGCTTTTCTTTAATCATGGTTAGCAATTTTTCTTTTTGCATTGTTCTTCTTAAGTAAGGTATTGGAATCCAAAATAAATCATTCCGTGTCACAGGCAGAATTGCCTTGCCTTTCTTCTGGTACACTCTCTATTAGTTAGTAGTTAAAGAAGGACAATGTAGAGAAGTAACTAGCAATATCATGCCATCTCAGTCTGTCATTCCTTTAATCCTTCTTGCCTGCTGATCATTCAGTACCTACAAATGGTCTGATCAAAAACTTCTATGTGGATATTTTTGTATTATTTTACATCAAGAAAACTTCTAAAGGCTAAAATTTAGGCTTTAGTCTGACTGATCTATGTAAGATGCACTACCTTCTAACTAATCTTCTAGTTTTTAAGCTGTTTCTCCTTTCTTGTAGCAATAATGTGCTGTGGTATAATTTAATGGGCAAACCTACCCTCTGCTCTCAATAAAGAAACATACAATTATTGACTTCAGTATTTATGAGTTAGGAATGGACTGATGAAAGCAGCAAAAACGTATGTACAACCACCTGGAGTGTTCTGTCCTCACGTGATCATGGACAGTAATTATTAACCATTCATTTGTAGATGCCCAGGTGTGTTCTCGCCTACATTCCTTAAACAAGAATAATTGGCTTGTGATCAAGTTCAAAGTGATGGCTGATTTTGCAACCACCTCCCCCAATTTCCCTTTTCCAGCTAAAGGATATTGAGGTCAATTGTATTGTTCCCAATTGTGAAAATCTGTGAATAAATTATAGTTTTCAATTCAATAGTAGACAGTGGGATTGTATTTGTTTTATTTCCGTCTGCTTTACCCAAATTTGCACCCATTTTGATTTTCCTGAGTTTCTGCTCTAATTCTTAACCAAATGCGAAGTCTGCTTATGAACCAGCACAGCTGAACAGTATCAAAATAAAGAGATAGTGGGATAGTAGGTTTGCTGAAGAAGGATCCAGACCCGAAACGTCAGCTTTCCTGCTCCTCTGCTGCTTGGCCTGCTGTGTTCATCCAGCTCTACACCTTGTTATCTCGGTGTCAAAATAAAGCGTTTTTGAAAAATAACTTTTGTATTTGTATGGTAGTAGAGTGTTATTAATACACATATACTAAGGGTTGAATTTTTTTCTAAAAAACATTTAAATCAGTGTCAGTAAACTGATCCTAAATGACTGAAAATACTTGTTAAAAACACTCAGTTATTAGACTATTAGTTAGATTAGGGCACATTGTATCATTCCTTAGTATATTTCAAAGTAAAACTTACCAAATATACCCAGTACCCAAAAGATCTAGTTTAATTTTTGCAGCTGCCTCAAACAACTTCGATTGAGTGCAAATACAGAAACCCACAATAGTGATTACATTACAGAGACTAATGTCGCTTTTGTATATGCATTTCGCACATTGAGATTTTTTGCATTAGTCTCAAGATCAATTTGAATCATGCAGAGCACCATATCCCCTTAAAGTTCCACAATCCTTTGCACTATTTATCCTAATAATTTCAAAATAATCCAGTACAATTGAGCAGAAGCTCCATGTCTGAGTTTGCACATTCAGTTTTACCAATGACTTGCACTCAGTTGACAATTTATATTTTATGTTCATTCTGAGTACTTAGTGAGCATACACAAAGGTAAATGATTCAAGTTAAAACTTGGTATTTTCTTTCCTTCCTGAAGCTGAACTTGAGAGGTGACTTTATTACTGATGGTGCAGAACGTAGCCGGCTTATGAATAACACCCAAGTTGATGATGTCAAAATCCTCTATCAGCAGAAAGGTTGTTTCTGCTAAGGTAAATGTATTTTGTAATCAATATGTTGGGATTATAACTTGTACATTTTCACAGTTACAGTACCTGGATGATAAAATAAACTGTTCCCTTGTTTCTATTTACAATAGTCATGCAACTTCTGTTTCAAACAAGTCTAAGCTGCATTAATGTTGTAAATCATAAATTATTCACATTCAGAGGAGCTACTTTTACTTTTGATGCTCAGAATGCTGCATGTTTGAATATGCTGTTCAAGACATGAATTTCTGCAACTTGCTGATGCATAGGAGTGTTTGAGACAAATAGCATAGTTTGACAAGTACACCAAGGAGACAGACAGGTCTCGTCGAGTTAGATGAACTGAAGTGAGAGGAGGCTTGTGTAGAACATATGCACCAGAGATTTCAGCTGAATGGCTGGTTTTTGTGCTGTATATTCAATGCAACTTTAATTAGTTCAGTAGGTAAATAAAGCATTGCAATGTGAGCCAGAAGAGTATGGGAAGACCTGAGTTCACTTACTACTCCAAGTTATTCTTAGCTGAGCAACAGAAAGTGCCTTAAGATCCTTATTATTGAGAGGGGGAGGAAATTAGCCACCTGTTTCTGACTGCTGTCCAGTGACCACTACTGAAAAACTGAGACACCCCAGGGCAATCAATGAAATCAAAAGTTAATTTAACAGACTTTTTATGCCCCCTAATAAGCCAGAAATAAATCAAACAAACATCCAATTAAATAATAATTCTCCAAAGCAAACTACTGCCAATGCAGGAGAAACTCAGCAGGTCTGGCAGCATCTCTGGACAGAGAAACAGAATTAACAGTTTGAGTTGCTTATGACTCTCCTTGAAACTCAGTTGTTATAAATGATAATACAATCCCTTCATTGCTCCCTTGTCCCAGAAATCCTCAACAGCAGTAATAGACACCAGTTACTCTACCAAGGACACATTACTGTGGATGTTGCCATGAAGGAGAAGTAGGCAGCTGAAACAAAGAATGCCATTGCTGTGTCTATCCTGCAGCTCTTGACTGCCAAACCCAGGAACAGACCACAAGATAATGCCATGCTTGTCGGACACCCTGTGGTTGAGGTGACCAAGAACTAGAAATTGAGATACAGCGCTTCAAATAATTCCTCAGTTATAAGTGTCGACAGAGAAAATTTCTTGTGAGATGTATCAGAGGTACTAAAACATACGCCAGTACAACCAAAATATTTTTAGCAACATGGGGTAAATTGGAAAACAAAGGAAAAAGCTCCTAGTAATGTTTTGTAAATGTTGGACTGTGTATTTTGTATTTTTTTACTTTAAAAGAACGTTGTTGATACTTGTCGCCTTTAGGTCCAGGACATTTCAATTTAGTTTGAATAAGCTTTCAACGTACAAACAAGACTGTTTGTTTATATAAACACCATTTTTGCAAATTGAGTCATGCACAATAGGGTGTACTATTTAACATTATTACCAACTAGTGCATTGCATTGCTCTGAAATACTGCTCTTGGATCAGGTTGAAATGTCTATTTTTCTGCACCAAGCCTTCCTAAAATGTAATATTGGCATTGCTGTAACACTTAATTTTAAAATAAGTTGTAAAATTGCATATTATTCTTAAATACCCATATTGATACTGCATTTTTCCCTGCAATATTTAATTCCATTGTTGAAAGTCATGTAGAAATAAGTATACCAGCTCCTAAATATCTTAAGTTTTAAGACTGCTCCTCTACCTCATCATAAGCTAGATGATTTACTTTTGGAAACGTGTTTACACTGTAGTTTTACCATAGTAATTACCTCACATAACATGTATTTATGTGAACTCAGTATAACTCTAACGGGTAAAAAACTTTATCTTGAAGATATAAAGAAAGCTGCTAGGTTGATGAGGGCTAAATGATGTAAGTGACATTGAGGGATGAATATTGGCTAAGATGTGAGAAACAATTAACATCATTAAGAGAACAAATTACCTGGTCCTCTCATTCTTTCCAGGCACGTGCAAATTCTCTGCCATGTTTTTAGCAGTGTCTTCAAATATACTTCAATGAATTTTAATATGACTTCCAGTCATGAAAGGCATTTTATAACTGAGTCTTTCTTTTCCAAAATTTGCTATTTTAGGTGACCTATTGGGTGAATCCGTCTTTTGATGGTATAAGCAACTCTAGCTTACCAATAACCTTGGACAGAAAACCATCTAGCAATTCAGAGTCCAGTGCTGGAGTTCAGAAAATTCTTCGGAGAGAACAAGACAAAACATTGCAGTCCTCTGTCTTAAATATCACAACGAGCCAAAAAAGGACAAAGGCATCTGATGCAGAGCAGATCTTAAACTGTTGTAGACAAAATTCAGTTTCAAATTCTGATGAAGCCTGGGTGGATGAATATAAACCTCAAAATCAGGTATGTATGTCATTTTATAGTAAACCCCACGAAGTTCAGGCATATAGATTTTAAAATCTATTTCCATTATTTCTCTCAAAGCTTGCCTTTTCTATTAGTGTAATAATGCTTATCCATGCAGCTTTGCATATATAATTAAGATGGTGTTGCAACTTTAAGCAGTTTCAGTTTCTTATTTTGGATTCATGACATCAATTTGTGAAGTCACGATGTGAATGTCTAATTACATATGTATTCACTCATCAGATGTGGGTGTTGCAGGCTTGGCCTAGCTGCCATTGAGAAGGTAATGGTAAGCTGCCTTCTTACCTGTTGCAGGTAGACCAATGCCGTTAATGAGTTAACGACACTGAATGAAAAGTGGTATGTTTCCAAATTAGGATGGTGCATCTCCAGGAGGGGAGCTTGGAGGTGGTGGTGTTCACATGTAGCTACTGCTCTAGTTGTTTAGGTGTTACTGGATTTAGATGTTGCCTAAGAAGCCGTAGTGAATTTCTGTAGTGCATCTGCTACATGGTACACACTGCTGCTACTGAACGTCCGTGGTGGAGAGAGTGGATGTTTATGGATGTGGTGCCGGTTAAGTGGGCTGCTTTGCCCTGTGTGGTGTCAAGCTCCTTAGGTGTTATTGGAAATACATTCAACCAGGCAGGTGAAGAGCATTCCATCACTCCTGACGTGTGGCTTGTAGATTAGTGATTAGGCTTTGGCAAGTCAGGAAGTGAGTTACTCGCTAATATGAATTTAATGATGTACACACATGCCCTTCCTTGTATTTGTCACACTTTATTTGATGATGCACCTTGTTTTATTTTGATTTTTGATACTTTTATAAAATGGAAGTTATTTCCATTTGCAACTAATTCACACATAATTGAACAAGTTCTGTTATAAATCATTATACAGACTCATTTTACAGTTAGTAAGTGTGTCTGAACAACAATTTCAGTAAACCTTAATACTGCATAATGTCAGTCACACCTCAAATAGGAAATGTGATGCTTGGGTCCTTTTGGCATACTAATAATCATTACTCTCTTACCCTGCCCCAATCCTTCTGACTTTAAGTAGATTTGGCACCTTTTTGGCCAATTCACCAGACTTAGTGGAAGTTTACTTTGCCAGTAGTTTTTCAAACTAGGATGCAAATACCCTCCTTTTTGTACATGAACCCTCCATGTTATCACCCATGATTCCTAGTGGCCACTGATTTATCCTAAGATCTTGCAGTTCTTCTTGCTGGTCAAAGACTAGGAGGGATACAGTGTGGCCAGTTAATGCGTCCATCCTTCCTTCCATCTCTGTACCTTTTCACTTCTTGATGTCCAAGTAACAGCTAAAAGACAATTTTTGCTGATAATTTGTAAGTGGACTAGTTTTATTTGCAAGCAATTAGAATTAAGCTACAATTCCTGTTCTAGCCCATGAACTTTGTTAATTTTACAAAGAAGATGTGCTTCTAAATTCTGGAAGCATACACTTGGAGGTCAGAAATATAAATTTGATGACAACTATCAGGGAAGATCGGAAGGTATGTATTTTTTCCTACAGTCAAAGATATGGAGAATAGACTCCTGAGTCACTTATAGTTTTAACACCACAAGATAAAGGAGCAAATTTAGGTCATGCGGCCCAATCCAGTCTGCACCACCATTTGATCATAGCTGATATTTCTCAACCCCATTCTCTTGCCTTCTGCCCATAGCCCTTCATCCTCTTACTAATCAAGAGACTCTCTGTCTTAAGTACAGTCAACAACTTGGCCTCCACAGCCCTCTCTGTGGAATGAGTACCAGAGATTCACCACCCTCCGGCTGAAGAAATTTTTCCATTTCTGTTCTAAGAGGGGGTTCCTTCACTTGGAGGCTGTAGCCTCAGGTCCTACTCTGTCCTACTAATGAAGACCTCTTCATATCAATCTATCCAGACCTCTGCGTTCTGTATGTTTCTACCAGACCTCTGCTCACCACCCCCCACTACACACACCTCGCATCCCTTCTAAACTCCATCGAGTACAGACCCAGAGTTCTCAACTGCTCCTCAAATGACAAGCCCTTCATTCCAATAGTCATTCTTTTAAACCTCCTGTGGACCCCCTCCAACGCCAGCACATCCTTCAGTGTGGAGGCAAAAACTGCTTAGAATATTCCAAATGTGGTCTGACCAGAGTCCCATACAGCCTCAGCAGTACATCGTTGCTGTTGTATTCTAGCCTTCTTGTAATGAATGTCAACATTGCATTTGCCTTCCTAACTGCCAACTGAACCTGCATGTTAATCTTAAGAGAAACCTGAACTAGGATCCCCAAGTCCCTTTGAGTTGGAAGTGGCTGCACTTGACGTCAAGGCAGTATTTGACTGAGTGTGGCATAAAGGAGATCAAATTCCTTTTAACTCAATAGAAATCAGGGGAATAATAGTTCTCTGGCTGGAATCATAGAAAGACTATGAAAGTAGTTGATGAAAGCCAACCATCTCAGCCCCAAGACATTGCTGAAAGGGTTACTGAAGATGGTGCCCTATGCCCAAACATCTTTAGCTGCTTCATCACTGATGTTCCATCCAACAGAATATTAAATCTAGGGTTGTTTGCTTATGATTAAACAGTCTTCAGTACAATTTGCAATTCATCAGCATCTAAAGCAGTCTCTGCTGAAATATAACATGATCAGGATAACATGCAGGCTTGGATTGACTATGGCAAATAACATTCATGACTTGCAACTGCCAGGCAATGACAGATTCTTGCTTGCTGGAGACAAACTATCTCCTCTTGACATTTAAATAGCGTTTTGTCACTGATGTCCCGTTATCAATATCCTGAGGTTTGCTGTTGACCAGAAGAATTTATGGACAGCCCGTAACCAGATAGGTCTAGCATTGCCCCATCTCTGGACAGACTAATCATAGGAAATGAAGCTGGTCAAGTGATTGAAGATTTCATGATCAAGCATTTTGGGGATAGTGACCATATCTCTGTTAATTTCAAACTGATAAGTTTAGTGCAGAAATTAAGTGTTTAAATTGAGGTAAGGCTGATTTTTAATATCACTAGACATGATCTGGTAAACATAGACTGGGAACGGCTACTTGCATCTAAGTCTATGTTTAGAAAATGGGAAATAAAAACCGAAAGAACTGCGGATGCTGTAAATTGGGAACAAAAATAGAAGTTGCTAGAAGCTCAGCAGGTCTGGCAGCATCTGTGAAGAAAAAGCCAGCGTTAACGTTTTGGGCCTGGTGACCCTTCCTCAGAACTCACTGAGGAAGGGTCTCCGGACCCGAAACGTTGACGCTGACTTTTTTTTTTTCTCTTCACAGATGCTTCCACCAACTTCTGTTTTTGTTTAGAAAGTAGGAGGTTTTTTAATTTTTAGAAATAGTATGGTGAGAATTCAAGGCCAGTGTATTCCTCCTAAGAGTCAAGGGCAAGGGCAGCAAGTCCAGTGAACCGTCAATATCAATGGATATTGAAAGTTTGATGAAGAAAGAAGCATATGTCAGATATAGTGCACGTAAAAGCAAGAGAGGCCCTTGAGGAATATAGAGTGTGTAGGGTTTGATTTCAAAAAAAGGAAATTGAGGGGAAAGAAGGGCCACAAAATATCTTTGGCAGATAGGAATAAGGAAAACCCAAAGCATTTTATAGCTATATTAAGAGTAAAAGGATTAACAAAGAAAAAGTGTGGCCTGTTAGAGACCAAAGGGCCAATCTATGTGCGCTCTGGGTCCACGCAATCAAGAAGGGCAGCAGGGTTAGACAAGGTGCTTACATATTTGTTGTTTTGATGTCAGTGGTCCGGAAATTTATTGGATCAAAATTTGAGGGACAGGATCGATCAATACCTGGAAAGGCAGGGATTGATCAGGGATCGTCAGCACAGATTTCTTGGAGGGAGATCCTATCTGACTAATTTAATTTTATGTGGCAATACTGTGGCTTTAAGAGGTTATTTTGTCCCCTTTTTTTTTTTGAGAGGTTTTAGGCCAGAGGTTACGAGCAGTCTACCAGAGCCGCTAGAGTAAACAGTTTGTGAGGCCTTGGGTTTTTTTTAAAATTGCAACAATAGAAGCAGGCTGAAATAGGTGTGGTCAAGCTCCCATAGAATCAGGATTTTTAGTTTTAGACTTCAAAGTCTTGAAGTGAAAGCTGTTTTCGTTCCCTCTCTTAGTTACAACCAAAAGCTACTAGACTCTTCCTGCTACTGGAGTTGCATATGAGACAATCTGTTTTATGAATTTGCCTTTTGCCAAGGGTGCGTTTATGGAATGCTACTGTATTGGAACAGTTAATCAGTAATAGTTACTATATCTATTATTCTGTTAAGATTTCCAGTAGAGCTATGTTATTCCAATTCCTCCTTTGCTTTGTTGTATTTTAACTATAGTGGATGAATAAATTGTGTTTTGCTTTAAATTCAGTAGTTTGATCAATCGAATTGTATCTGGAATTCAACACCTTACATTTACTTTTAATATAAGGAAAGGTTAGGGTCTAGACTATATCCTGAATATTTTGAGGAGTTTTGGTCTGGTCCATACATTTTCTTTGTTTTTTGTTTTGAAGAAGTGACTAAATATCGTGATGAGGGTCATGCAGTTACACAGACTTCATTTAAGGCCTTTAACAAGTCCCACATAGAAGGCTGGCCCAAATGTTAAGAGTCCATGGGATCCAAGGCAAGTTGGCAAACTGGATCCAAAATTGGCTTACAAGTAGGAGGCAAAGGCTGGTGGAGGGATTTTTTTTTAAATTAGAAGCTTGTGACCAACCATGTACCACAGATTGATCCTGGGACCCTTTGCTGTTAATTATGTGCATTAAGAACTTGCACGTGAAGAGAGAACATATAATAAGTAAGCTTGAAGATGATACAGATTGGTGTTGATGGTGAGGGGGTTGGTCTCGGGCTACAACCTGATATTGGGCAGAGCAGTGGCAGATGGAATTTAGAACATAGAACATAGAACATAGAACATTACAGCGCAGTCCAGGCCCTTCGGCCCTCGATGTTGCGCCGACCTGTGAAACCAATCTGAAGCCCATCTAACCTAAACTATTCCATTATCATCCATGTATTTATCCAATGACCATTTAAATGCCCTTAAAGTGGGCGAGTCTACTATTTTTGCAGGCAGGGCATTCCACGCCCTTACTACTCTGAGTAAAGAACCTACCTCTGACATCTGTCCTATATCTATCACCCCTCAATTTAAAGCTATGTCCCCTCGTGCTAGCCATCACCATCCGAGGAAAAAGGCTCCCACTGTCCACCTTATCTAATCCTCTGATCATCTTGTATGTCTCTATCAAGTCACCTCTTAACCTTCTTCTCTCTAACGAGAATTTATTCCTGATAAATGCAAGATGATGCATTTTGGGAGGTCTGATAAGGTAAGTATACGCTTAATGAATGGTATGTCCCTGGGGAGTGCTGGGGAACAAAGGAACCCATAGATCCTTCAAGGTGTCAGCATGGGTGGATACGGTGATGAAGAAGGCATGCTTGCCTTCATTAGCCAGGCGTAACATATAGGAACAAGGAAGTCTTGTTACAACTTCACAAAACAAAGGCCACAGATGGGATACTGTTTGCAGTTCTTGTCTGGTTGCCACATTATTGGAAGGATGTGATTCCAGTGGAGAGGATGCAGAGGTGATTCACCAGGATGTGGCCGTGGATGAAAAGTCTCCATTATGAGGAGAGATGGGATAGGCTAGGTTTGTTTTTCTTGGAGCAGAGGAGACTGAGGGGCAATCTGATTTGAGATCTACAATATTATGAGAGACATAGACAGGGTGGATCATGAGAGTGTTTTTCCCAAGGCTCATGTCTAAGATTAAAGAGCATAAGTTTTTAGGGTGAAAAGGATGTGATTTAGATAAGAAACGGGGGTGAAGAAAAATTACCCAGGCATTGATGGAAATATGCAACATGCTGCCTGAGAGGGTGATGAAGACAAGTACTCTCTCAATATTTAAGAAGCATTTTGATGAGCACTTAAAATGCCAGGGCATAGTAGGCTATAGACCAAATGCAGGTACATGGAATTAGTGTAGTTCATTGTTTGTTGGTCAGCACAGACATGGTGGGCTGAAGTGCCCATTTCTCTGCTGTATAACTCTATGATTCTAAAAGACTGTGGGTACTAGGGCAGATTAAAGTCGGTTTATTCTTCAGTATGTGACTTGTCACCTGATTCCCTAAAGCCTGTCAACCATCTACAAAGCACAAGTCAGTGTGATGGAATACTCTCTGTTTATATGCATGAGTGAAGCTCAACACTATGAAATACAAAGCAGCAGACCATCCATTACAGATAATCACTTCCTACAATACTGGTGCACCATATTTGTAGTGTGTACTAACAACAAAATGCACTGCTGTAACTCACTCTAGTTTCTGTAGCAGCAAGTTCCAAGCTTCGACCTCTTCTACCTCAGGAAAGGACAGCAGATGCATTGGAATGTTACCACCTTCAAGTCATACACCATCTTGTTTTGCAAGTCTGTTTGGTTTTCCGAGAGCTCCTTACCTAACAGAAGCATGGACAACCTTCGCCTCCCACTCCACTATAGATATCTAAGAGGGTGGATTACTACCATTTCTCAAAGGCATTGAGGAATGGGCAATGCATGTAAGCCTTGTCCTGACATTTGGTGAATGTAATAATAAGGTTATTACAGATAGAAATATGAATTGTGATGTTTCTAGAAATACAGGGTGTAAAAATGACATGGTACCTGGTATAAGATCAAAAATTAGATATAACAGTATTCTGGAACTTTGATTTGCTTCGCTTCAGAAGTAATAGGAAACCTTTGGCACTCTGAGAAGCATAAGCAGTTTTGCTGAAAGGACTGCAGATGATCTGTAGAAAGAAGCTGTTCATTTTGGCCAATGACTTTTTTTCACTTCTGGGATAAATGGTGGCTTGGACTCTGCTGCTCTTTTCTGACTACTTTCTGTCTAAAGGGGCAGATTGAGTCTTGCATCTCTGCCAAAAGGCGGCACCTCTGACTTTGCAAGCATCCAAAGTACTGAACTGGAGAGTCAACTGACTCAATTTTGTATTCAATTTTGTGGATTGGGACTTGAACCTAAAACATTCTCACTGAGCTATTAGAGTACAAAGCAGTTGGTTGGATATTTGTTTTTGTGTGTGTGTCTGTGTGTTAATTCTCAAAACAATCCATTGACTCATGCTCATATTAAAAATTGTTAACAACTTAGTAGTTATTTCCTACTTCAAATGTTCTTCATAGTTTTGGCATTTTCTCAATCAGAGCTCCCCCACATTAGATAAGCTATTCTGAAAATATTGCTTATATTCAATTTGACACTCAATGCTAAGATTTTGATCATAGCAGAAACTTCCTAAACTTTTTAAGGTTACTTTTTGTAAGCCATATATTACACTAGAAATTATTATTTTACAAGATCTCAAAACTTAAACACAAATAATCAGATCTGTCAACTGAATATTTGGAATCCAAATGGATTTATCAGTTTTGGACCTAATTTCTTGTTACAATCAATTTTACAACTAGTTTTACATTTAGATCGTATTTTGATTGTAGTTCCAATGCTCTTTCTCTTTATGGTGTCATTTAATTTCATTTTCTATTTCAGAGTGAACTTGCAGTTCATAAGAAGAAAATTGAAGAGGTTGAAAGTTGGCTAAAAGCCCACACAATAGAGAGATTTCCCCATCAGGTGACACAATACATTTGATTTGCTTTTTTTTTGGTCTTGTGATCTTCAATGGAATTTGAATTTATCCCTAGAATAATGTCAAAATATAACTTTGATTTCTCTCCTCTGCTGCTCAGAGGAGTTGACTGAGGTTAGTGATTGCCACTGTGAAACTAGAGTGTAAAAGGCCATTTCTAGATCAAATTGTGCTCCCAGAAAGCCAGATCAGAATATGGCTGAATGGCAACCCACCCCCTGGCTTCAAGTGTCACGTTAGCTCAACAGTAGAACAGGTCATGGTATCATTCCTCATTCAGGCATTTGAGCATAATCTTGGCTAAAACACCGGTCCATTGGTGAAGGAGTGCTTGGAATTGTATTTGAAGAATAAGAGGACAGTTCTGGTGTATCAGCCAGTATTTATCTTCCAATTGGCATGACTGACATACTTATCTGGTCATTAATTTAGTTGCTGGGTTTTGGTCCTTGCTTGTAAGAATAACTTGCCATGTTTGCCTATAAAACAAGGAACCATACCTCAAAAATTAATTGAATGTGAAATGCTTTGGGATGTCTTGAAGCACAATAATATGCTTCAGATCTGCAGTTGACATGATCCTCTTAGTCAGGCAGTTCCAAGAGAAATGTCAATAACTGAGGAAACTACGATATTTTGCATCAGTAAGGTTGATGAAGATATTCAACCACCTGATCAGAGACTGTCTGTCTGTTTTTACTGCTGTAGAAAACTGGCTGTTCACTGAAGCTGCTCACGGTGACCTCCTCTTTCTGTGACAACATGTTGGATAAGGTCAAGTATGATGGGGCAATATGGAACTCTTCGAGATCTGCAGGAGGTTGTTTTCTTGCATAATAGTCTTTGGTACATTCTTCTTTTTGCTATTGCCTTGTGCCTACAGGTCATCGGGAAAGGGTGTCGGTTTACATTCCAGCACTGAGAGAGCTGCTGAGCCTTGCTTGCATAACAGCCAAGAAAAAGTGAGAGTTGCTGTACACTGATAATAGAATACTGACATTCTGTAATGAGAAAGATCTCCAGAACAAATGAACAAGCTCTCTCTTGCCTGTCAAGAGTTTAATTTGTCCAGCATTAGGAAGACAAATGTCATGGTTCTGCACTTTGCCATACAATCATCTAGTAGTGTTGATAGCTTCAAATATCTAAGCTGTGAAATTACTACCAGTCTGTCACTTGATGCTGAAATCAACATACGATTGTTATGTCCAAGCTGAGTAGGAAAATGTAGAACAATGGCAACCTGACTTGAGAGCACCAAAACCAGAGTCTACCAAACTTTGTGTCCATGATACAAACCTCTGAAATGGTGAGACCTGGATAACATCTGCAAAGCAGGAAACAAGGCTGAATGGTTTCCACCTTCACTGTCTTGTGCATATCCTTGACATCTTTTTCTAGGACAAGGCATTGGCACTGAGGTCCTGGTGAGTTAAATTAATCAGTAAACACTTATTGCTAAGACAAAAATGTTTGTGCTGGCTCAACCACTTTGGATGGTGACTGTATACCCAAAAACAACCTTTCATGTGAAGTGGCGACTGTGTCACAACCTCCTGAGCATCCATTCCTCCTACAAGAACACCAGCAAGCTTAATATGCAGTTGACAAATTGAAAATGACAGCTGACATACAATTTCTCTGGAGTCTGACTGTTTGGAAGAGATGAGCAGAAATGGGAAGCACAGCTGGTTGAAAAGAGGGCCTGAAGAAAACAAAGACCAGCAAATCATGCACCTTCACAACATGCTGTTGTCCTTTGCAGAAAATATAGCAGATACCAACATGTAAGCGTGGGACTTCTAAGCCACACTGTTACCTTATGCAGAGTTGAGATGACTACATCGGTGCAAATAATGTCTTTCGAGGAGGAAGGCTGTCTACATATATGTAGATTGAACATTCATCTATCATTAGAAAATGTGACAGTAAAAGGACCTAACTTTTTCCTACCTGATTGAAGTATTTCATACTATTTTCTGTTGGTCTATTTCCATACTGAAGTTCTTCCAAAGCAGTATATTTTTAAAGGTTATGCTACTTCTCAATTTTTAAAAATATTGAACTGGATTTTCTGATGGCTAGATGGGTGTTGCACGCCATGATCCTGTAAAATCACCAATGTAGCAGGCACCAAGGGAATAATTCATGAAACTGAAGATTCTGATGGGCAATTCTCCTGCATCTAGAACCCTCCAGAAATCTCCATTTAAATTTGAGAATTCCGGGGGCTTTGCTGAAGTTGAGGTGAAAGTTAAAAGTTTGATATTTAAAAGTTAGACAATTAAATACCTAGTCTTGATCCCTGGGGAACTTTTAAACTGACTCCTCACTTAGCACACTCCCAATTACATCTATCCCAGCCCTTGCACATCCATTGGACCCTGATAATTAGAATCATTTGCCTGAAATGCAGAACTCCTCCGTAACATTTTGGAAAAAAGGATAGGCTCAAGAGTAGTAGAAAATGCAGCCCCTTGCAAATTAAAGGATTTTCCCATTTTAGTTCAAATGGGTATGGGTTAGATCCACAAACCAAACTTTCTTTATAACTCTTGTTTTCTCTGCTTCTTCAGTTGCTTACTCAATTCCCTTTTGAAAACCGTAATTTAATCTGCTGCTATTACAGCCAATGCATATCAGGTCCTAACGATTTGCTGCAGAGAAAAACCCCATGTTGATGTTGCTTCTTTTGTCCATGACCTTGTATCGGCGTCACCTGGTTCTTGATCTTTCTGTCAATGGGATTAATTTTTCTATCCTGTCTTCATAGATAACTTGTGATTTGAGCACCCTTATCAAACCCCCTCTGAGTCTTTTCCAAAGGGAACTGCCACAACTTCCCAATCCATCAGCATAACTGATGGCTTTGATCCCTGGAATCACTCTTAAAAAATCTTGTCTGCACTCACTCTCTCTAAAGTCTTCACATCCTTCCTAAAGTGTCCAGAATTGAACATGCTTGCAAGTTGAAATTGAATCGGTGTCTTATGTAGATTGAGTTGCACAGAACGGAAACAGACCCTTAAGTCCAACTTGTCCAAGCCAATCAGATATTCTAAACTAGTCCTATTTGCCAGCATTTGGCCCATATCCCTGTAACCCCTTCCTATTCAAAAACCCATCCAGATGCCTCTTAAATGTTGTAATTGTTACCTGCCTCCACCACTTCCTCTGGTAGCTCGTTCCATACATGCACCACTTTCTGCATGAAAAAGTTGCCCTGGGGGTCCCTTTTTAATCTTACCCCTCTCACCTCAAACCTGCTTGCCTTAGCTATGGACTCCTCCACCCAAGGGAAAAGACCTTGGCTATTCACCCTAGCCATGCCCCTCATGATTTTATAAACCTCTTCCAGGTCACCCCTCAGCCTCCACGCTCCAGAGAAAAAAGCCCCAGCCTATTCAGCCTCTCCCTGTAACTCGAACCCTCCAGTCCTGGCAACATCCTCGTAAAAGTTTTCTGCACCTTAAGTTGAACTTTTTGCACTCTGTATGAAACATAATTGAGCTGCTTTCTCAACCTGCTCTGTCACCTTCATCAATTTGTGAAGATACATCCTGAGGTGTCTCTGTTCCTGAAACTCCTTTTACTGTTGATGACTGAAATTCACATGGGTATTGTAATTCTGTGTGCAGTGAATGAAAGTAATAGGACATTTTCCCTTCTACAGTTGTACTTCTGACTGTTGTTATGATCTCAGCTGATGTTATTACAAGGCAAGTAAGATACTAGACTGAAATTTGGCATGATAGATCATTTTTGGTTTTAACAAGATGGTTTCTAATTGACGCACACGTCTACCACGTAGCAGATGTGGTTTTAACAATAAAACAGAAATTTGTTGCTCAAAAGAAATGAAGATAAAATAGAATAGATGGAACTATTCACATGTAACACACGCTTAAGTATTTTGAAGCACATGGTAAAAAGATAATCTCATTAATCCCAACAGCATCCCATTACAGTATTCAAATGCCAGAGACTATTTATTTCTCTTTCCTGTGTAGGGTTTTACTTGGCTGTGACTTAAATTATCAATCATGAGAATCTGATGGCCTCTGATCCATCATATATCTAGGATTAGACTTTCTCAGCTTCACATAACCCCTTTGGAGTTTTAACCAAACATTTCTGGATTGGAGCCATTTAAACTAAACTCCTTCAGACTGAGGTAATCTCATTTTTTAAGTCTTGAATATCTCCCTTTCTCAAGAGCAACTGTTTCTACACATTTAGTTCAGCCAAGACTTCTGTAAAACTGCCAAACTGAAACCAAAAGGTATTTTTTACAAGCTATGTGTGTGTCCCTTCATTCAAAAGGAAAAAAAACTCCTGACCTTCTAAGCTAAAAGCCTAATTTACCACTGTTTACTGTGCTCCTTCCGAATGGAAATTTGTTTGCATTAGCCTCCAGAGCAATCTCGTTTTTTTAAAAGAGGAATTATGGCTGCAAAAGTACTTGCAAGTTCGTCACTTAACCCCGTTCAGGCACAGAAAATCCATATGCCATTATTTCAAAATCCCAAAATCCAAAACAAGTCATAGACTATATATCAATCATGCAATTGGCTTTACATTTCTGTAACTTTACTTGTCCAATCCATTGCAAGCCAATTCCCATGATGTTTTCAACATTTGCTTCCTCAAAGCAGTGCTTACAAAAGTGGTAAGTGATATATTTTTTCTTTAATCGGTTTTAATGACTTTTAATAATTTCTGATGTTAGTTTCAAAGGAAGCCAATTAGTGTCTTTATCACCATCCGGCTGAAACCTGCCAGGTCTACACAACCGCACCATCCTGGGACCTGCTGGTCTTTGTGGTGGATGAACTCGCTTCCAAGCCAGTTGAGCCCTTGGGGAGCTGTGGACTAATCACAAATACTTTAATATTTGTTAAAGAAGTCTCAGCCAATCCTTATTACAATGCAGTATGTTGTTTGCTTGCTTCCTTATTTGGAGTATCAAATTTAATAGCTGTAACGTATCGAAAATTTCTCTGACATATGATTGTTACTCAAGTCTGCATATATTTTCCTATTAAAGGGTGTTTCCATCTTATTACTAACGGGTGCTGCTGGCACTGGCAAGACTGCTACAATACAAGTTCTTGTAAAGGAGCTGGGAATCCACCTGCTGGAATGGACAAATCCTTTATCAGAAAACCAATTTAAAAGCCATGATGAATTTAAAGGCTGCTTTAATACTGGTAAGAGCAGATTTTGGCCAACTCGGTGTTCAGGTGCATTGTTTTGAATGATCCAGTTTTTGCACCAGTGCACATGCTTTCAGTCATCTAAGTTCAGACAAAGAATTAAAACTTGTTTTTGTTTGAACTATATAACACAATTCTTCTATGAGAAAATTTTATTTTTGAACGAACAAACCTTCTAAAAGTGTTGTGATTAGTTACATGGCAAATGGCATCTGTGTAGGGTATGGATTCATTGTTTTATATACGAAATGGCAGTGTGTTGTCTATTGCAACATGTCACTGCTGATTTTTAGATTAGCTAATTTGATCCTACATACTGTTTTCCTGTGTTCGTGGCACTTTATGGAAACAGATGTTAAAATAGAAGATTCTGACAACCGGAAGTGCTAAAATGCACTAAGAAACTGTCAACTGTTTCAAATTAACATTGGTTTTCTAAAGTGTAATTTTATCCAATTATTATTTGGAAAAAGTTATTTGTTTTCCAACAGTTCTGATTAGGCAATTGATGGGATCTTTTGACCTATCCAGAGATCACGAGTATGTGATGTACTTGAACAAAGAAATGTTACTTGGTCACCACTTTTCTGAGTAAGGTTGTGAGGCGTGCTCCCTAAAAAGCAGGATGAGAATAAATAATTATCATAATTTACAACTGACTTTGGTCCTAATTGCAGCATTTAAACAGAATCCTAAATAATTTGCTTCTGTCTTGAACGGAGCAGTTTTTATTCTTTTTCACTTATGCAAACAAGAGCAATGGTGATAAGTAGTGTTTTCAATTTTGATGGAAGTCAACAAACAGTGGGTGATGGGATGGGAGACTTGAAATATTTTTTAAAGCGCAGTATTTCTGCTGCTCACTTTTTTTTTCTTATTTTGGCTTCCTCTTGAAGACTTGCTAGCCTGTGGCCTCAAAGCTGAAAAGGAGCCCTTCAATTGATCATGCCATTAAGTTATTGATAATTTAGAGACTTGGTGTTGCCATTCATGTTTTGCTGTCCAATCATTCAGCTATAGTAAAAATCTCTCGTGCAACTCTCCATATAACAACACATCCTTTTTATGTCTATATACCAATTTTATTTCCTGAATCGAATAGGAACAGGTTTCTCCAGTCTATTTAATTTTTAAAAAACATGATCTTTGACTATCCTCAGAACCAGGTTTTCGGATAAATATCAGCAAGTCACAGTCTGTTCTATTTGAAGAATTTTTATTGCGAGCCAACAAATACAAAAAGCTTCAGATGCTGGGCGATAGACTGGAGACAGACAAAAAACTGATTCTTGTGGAAGTGAGTACAATCTTCTTGAATTCCTTGTTCATTGTGAAGAATCTTTCCATAATTAACCTGTTTAATGAAGGGGTGTTAATGCTTTGACTATTATGGTAAGGTAATCGTCAAAACTTCTGGAAGTAGTGCATCTTAAATTTTTTGATCATTCCACTCATTCATGCTTTTCAAATATTGACTTTTGAATTATGCAAGATTTTTTTTAAGTTGAAAAGTATGTTCTGTGCTCATTGGAAAATAGAAATTCTACAATAGATACAGCAAACACTTTGTATTCTAGAATATCAAAATATTGATCATTCACAATCATTGAATATATTTGTACTTTCCAAAATATCAGACCTCCCTGTTCACTTGAGAGAAACTGAGTGTGTACAGCTATTGATAACTCTCTCATTTCTTGATTCACAGGATATTCCGAATCAGTTTTATAGAGAACCTTCATGTATGCATGATATTTTGAGGTAAGTTTTCAGAAGTATATATATATATATATATATCAGTGAAAAGAACTACTGTTTGTACTACAAACATTTGCAGTTTTCTGATAAACTGTTTTTAGAATTACTAAAGCAGTAGGTATAGAACTGCCATTGAGCCAACACTTAATATGTAGAAATTATGAACACAAGAATAATTTTCTTTCTTAACTACCACTTTGCCAGGAGTACTAATTCCAAAAAGTCAAACATTTCTTCCAAACTGAATATCAATAGAGAGATTCTTTTATGCATGTTAATTTATAGATTTCTTTTAAAAGCTACTTTGAAGCTTTTTAAGACTTTGTATAATGTCAAGTCAATTACTCTTGGGTTCTAATTGTCTAAAATCACTCAAATAAACCAAAGCTAGTATCAATTTTTTTAAAAATGCTGCTAGTGTACTATTAAGCACAAAAGTCTTCACTGGTGTCATTTCTGTCTGCAAGCAGCTTTGTGACGGTTGCTTTTCTAATTCAGGTCTTTGTTCAATAGTTTTCTTTAGGCCTTTACACAAATCATGTCTTTCAATAGAATTATCATTCATTTTCCCCAGGATCTAGCTCTCGATGGTCATTTCCATCCAGCTGTTCACTTGGTTGAAATATCCAGCCAATTTCTCCCGACATTAAAAGCTCCGTGTCCTTTTCTTTGAGATTCTGTCTGGTAGTGTCAACATTTCATTTTAACTTTTTAAAGATCTTTTGCAGATACAAACTAACTTTCCCAAACAGGCAATAGTCTGGTCCCTTCTGTGGATGAAACTCGGGTGATGGGGGTGGGTTTGACAAATTGAATAATGACAATACCTGGAACTGACCGAGTAGAATTCTCTTCCCAAAAGTCGAGATGATGGTTTACAGCATATTCATTCACCATTCATTCATTGATCCCTTCCAAACGAGGATGACTCTCTTCCACTCTGTTGAGGTTGGTTAGCTCACCGAGCTGGTTTGTTGTTTCGCAGACGTTTCGTTACCATGCTTAGTAACATCCTCAGTGCAGCCTCCAATGAAGCATCGGTGTGTTTTCCCACCTGGGTTTTAAACTCTGGGGTCCATTGAGACGGATTGCCTCACTTCTGGTTTTCCTTCGTAGTGGAATGTATAGGGGATTGAGTTCAATGTGTTTATTAATAGCATGAGGGTGCTATGAGAGTGGAAGGTTGAGAGAGAGTTACAGCATATAGAGTTGTGTTGACTGCAGTTTTGGTGGCTTTGTTGTGCTATGCTGTGAATGGGGATGACTAATTTGCATAATTGGTCATGAGTCTGCATGAAACAAAAACCGAAACTGCTGAGTTTCTCCAGCAAGTCTGGAAACGTCTGTGGAGAGAAAGCAGCATTAATGTTTCTAGTCCAGTGACCCCTCTTCATATGCTTGCATGACTTTTTCCTTGCTCAAGGAATTAGTCTAAAATGGGGATAGGTGCATTTTGCATGGTAAGTTCATATTCTGGCTGAATTAAAACAGATAAAACTGTTTTGAATGTAAATGGCCATAATAGGGTTTTAAAAAAAAACTATATGGTTGTAAAGGTGGAGAACAATCAGTGAAGATGCATGCTGCACATAAATGAAGGAGACCCTCCATCAAAGGTGTTTTTTAAAAAAAAAAACTGCTGGGTAAGGGACAAAGCAGTGCCCCACCCTACAAACATTCCACAACTGATGAAGCGGTACACCTGCTGCATCAGGTCACAATGTTGTCCTTTGTGGTATTCAAGAATATCCCTCCCATTGGACCACATTGCATCATGCCTGCCAGAAGTTGTACTGGATAGTATGACAAATACTATTATGATCCCAGCTGGTGTTACTGCTGGACAAATCTGATCCCAGACTGCGGTAACATTTCTCTTAAATATTTTGAACTAGTTCCTTCCTCAAGGAAGAACTATTGTTATATCTGACCCCAGCCAGTTTTCTGTGACCTGCACCTAAAGGATTTCCATACTTGAAGCTATCCTGAAGCAGAAATCAATTCTTGATTCTTGTAAACCAAAAGCAAGCCAATAACTGTCCACGTTTTTGCTGTCTGATCATGATATTCTCAGAATATAAAGAAATTCCAATTTCACTCCAGGAGGGCCCCAATTTCTGTTGGGTACAGGTTTAAAATCATGGCTTGAGAAATGCTGACGTATTAATTATTTAAGCCTTCTTACACAGACTAAAACCCGCATTACCCCTGTTTCAAAATCCAGACTCTGATATAGATGATGAAATACATAAATCACATATATTACACCACAATACATTATTTAGAAGTTCTGTGAACAGATGCAATAGATTGGCATTAAGTAAAATTTATTGATTTGATAGTTCAGATTATTGATAACACTTTGCTTTAAGTTTACTACTTGCCTACACTAAGCCTATAAACAAACTTACATTCCTGTATTTCATCTTATGCACATTCATAGATCAGCATGGCATACATTCAAGATAAAATTCACAAGTCCCGAAGTGATTATACCTCAAATAACTCATTCTGCAACTTAGCTGAATGAGTTGTAATCACTTTTGACTTGTAGTTGGATACATGCCTGTGATTGTTCTCTCGCTCCATACTTAAAGTCGTTTTCACTGAACCAATAAGATTACACATAATCCAAAGGTACACAACTGACTGGAAAAGTCTACCTATTAAACTATTGTTGGATGCTGGAATCTGTCTGAAAACCACAAATGCTGGAGATCACAGTGGGTCAGACAGCATCCACAGAGAGAGCAAAATAACATTTCAAAGTCTAGATGACTCTTCAGAGCTGACACTAATTTACATCTGATTCATTAATGGTTTTGGTTCAGCATATTTCACAATCTTCATTTACAAGTCTTGTTTATAGGGGCAGTGGTTAGCACTGCTGCCTCACTGTCCCAGGGACCTGGGTTCGATTCCACCCTCTGGCGATTGTCTGTATGGAGTTTGTATGTTCTGCCAGTGTCTGTGTAGGTTTCCTCCAGGTGCTCCAGCTTCCACAGTCCAAAAATGTGCAGGTTAGGTTGGATTTTAAAAAAAAAAAAAGAAAGAAACCAAAACAGAAGTAGCTGGAAAAGCCCAGTAGTTCTGACAGCATCTATGAAGAGAAATCCACATCAACGTTAACGTTCTGCTTGCCAAAAAGGCCCTCAGCTTCCAGTTGCCTGCCACTTTAATACACCATCCTGCTCCCTGGCCAACATCTTTGTCTCAGGCTTGTTGCAGTGCTTCAGGACAAGCTGGAAGAACAACACCTCATTTTCCACTTGGGGACTCTGCAGCCCTCTGGACACAAATATTGAGTTACATAATTTTTAGGGCCTGAACTCCCCTTTGTCCTGGCCCCCTCCCCCATACACCAGGCCTTGTATTACCATAGTCTGTCATTGCACACTAGCTATTGTTAGTCACTAGTAGTCTCCATTAACAGCTATTCACCCTCCCAGCCAGATAGTTATCAACTCCTTTGTCCAACAATTTTCCTCTGTTTGGGCTCTATCCCTACCTATTGTTTACTCCTTACCTCTTTCCCCACCCCCCCCATCTTCTGCATATAAACCAACATTTTTCTAGCTACCATCAGTTCTGAGGAAGGGTCACCAGATCCAAAATGTTAACTCTGTTTTCTCCTTCACAGATGCTGCTGAGCTTTTCCAGCAACTTCTGTTTTTGTTGCAAGTTAGGTTGATTGGCCATGCTAAATTGCCCATAGTGTCCAGGGTTGTGCAGGTTAGTGGATTAGCCATGAGAAATGCAAGGTTACAGGGTTAGGTTTGGCGGGGTGTGAGAGTCTGGGTAGGATGCTGTTCGGAAGGTCAGTGTGGACACAATGGGCCAAATGGCCTGCTTCCACACTGTAGAGATTCTGTGAATCTATGATTTTATTTTAAGTCAATGGCAATGTTCTTAAAAGTTTTTCAATTGTTCTTTGTATAAAGTATATAAAATGACTACAGAAGCTTAAAGTAGTACAGTGCAGAATAAGATGACTTAAAACATTGTGCTAGCATACTCAACAAACCCGTATTATAAGAATCTTTGGTAAATACGTATACTCCATTGGAAGAAGAGTATTTAAAATCTGTTGTTAGAACATGAAATCTGAGCACAGAAAGAAATATTAAATGCTCTGTTCTTTTAATAGGAGGTTTGTGCAAGTAGCAAGGTGTCCACTGGTGTTTATAATTTCTGATAGTGTTAGTCAAGACAGTGGTCATCGGTTACTCTTCCCTAAAGATATTCAAGAGGAATTGGGCATTGCGAACATAAGGCAAGTACTAACTGTACTGTTAATGACAAATCTATGTTTAGGTGATGGAGTATGTCTTTTTAAATAGGTTCTCCTGATCCTTTTATTTAGTTTACATAATAAAGCAGTATGATCTGGAGTTGAATTATTTCCTGGATTTTTAAAAATGTTATAAATTGCAACTTGTTTATTGGAAAAATGAGTAAGTTTTAAATTTGTTTTTTTCTTTTATTCTATCATGTGTTATGGGCATCACTGGCTAGGCTAGCATTCATTTCTCGTCCCTAATTAACATTGTGAAATGTGGTGATCAGCTACTTCCTTAAGCTGCTACATTCATTGGCAATAGCAATTCTGTTTGCAAAGGAGTTCCGGGATTATGACCCAGTGACAGTGAAGGAACGCTAATACTATTCCAAGCCAGGATAGTACATGGCTTGCAAGGTGTTGTTGCTCCCGTGCATCTGCTATCCTTGTCCTTCTAGGCGTTGGAGGAGCCGTGGTAAATTGCTGCAGTGCATGTTAGAATGTTCACAAGTAGTAGCAAATTAAAGGTAATAAAAACTGCAGAGTTGTTATTATAGGTATCAGGAGTCGATTAGCTCAGTTGGCTGAATGGCTGGTTTGTAATGTAGAGTTAAGCTAACAGTGTGTGTTCAATTTCTGCACCAGTTGAGATTACCATGAAGGACTTTGCTTCTCAATCTCTTCCCGCACCTGATGCATGTTGACCTCCAGTTAAACCATCATCAGTTCTCTCTAACTAACAAAAAAGCAGCCCTGTGGTCTGCTAAAACTATGGAGACTTTACCTTTTATGGCAACAATTTTTTCTGTCCTGATCACAACTGTTTAGATAGTGTCTCATTTTTGCCAGCAGTTTTCCCACATATCAATTCTTCATGTGTGGCCTTGACTGTGGGTGTTAATCAATATGAAAAGCATTACTACCAAGCAAAACATATTGAGAGATAGAGGCAAGAATAGATCACACAGCCCTCTGGGCCTGCTCTGCCATTCAGTATGGTCATGACTGATCATGTGTCTCTACTCCACTTTCCACCCTTTTCCTTTATCCCTTAATTTACTGAGAGACTGAAAATCTACAAATTTCAGCCTTGAGTAAACATCCATAATACTTTCTGGCTAGAGAATTCCAACAATTTGCAATTCTTTGAATAAAAGTAATTTCTTCTGTGGTATCTGAAATGATTAACCCTTTTACTGAGTCAGGGCCCCTGTGTTCTAGTTTCCCCAAGTCAGACAGAATGATCTTGTTGTCTTTCTTTGTATTTCGATGTGATTCCCACTCATTCCTCTAAACTCCAGAGAATATAGATCTAATAATATGATAGGACCGTCTTATTGGAACCAGTGTAGTAACCCAATGTAATAACCTGCCTCCATTGTAAGTAAATCTTTCCTGGGATATGCTAGCTAAAATTGCAAACAGTACTCCAGGAATGATTTAATCAAGTCAAATACAATTGCAGTGAGACTTTTTTTTTTTTATTCCTGTATTCCAATCCTCTTGTAATTAAGGCCAGCACCTAATTTTGTCTTCCTGATTGCTCTCTGTACCTGCAAGCTAACTTTCTGTTTTCTTTGTATAAGTATATGCAATCTTACTACCAAAGTTAATAACTTCTTGCTTGTCCACATTACATTCCATCTGCCATGTTTTTGCCAATTCACTTACTTTATCTAAATCTCAAGTGTCTTGAGCCAACACTTGCCACTGATATGGATGCCAGTGCACCCAAGCAATCATCAGCTCCTACGTACTACAACTGCAAAACATTGGCTGTCCAGTCATTTGTCTCTTGATTTTAATTAATTAAATTGGATGTCAAATATTTTCAAGATGAATTTCTAAACTGTACTCTGCAACTATAATAGTTTCCTGATTTTTAAGCCACTTCACCATTCAAAACAGACACTGAAGGAATACCTACCAATCCCATACCTGTTTTCCTGTGGTGTTACACTTCAGTACTGACAAGTAGAAATGAGCTGAAGGGGCTCGCTGCTGCCAGTTTTTAATCTCCTGCTGTCCTTGTCGCACAGGTCCCTCTCCCTGTCTGCTTCATAGTGCTGACTTGCTGCACATTCCTCCCCTGAAAATTATTCAGGATAATATTTATTCAAAGGCAGAGACTTATAATATTACAAAGAATTGTAATAGGCCTGAGAATCAAGAGAGATTAGAGATCACCAGAAAGCAACCAAAAATTTGATAAAAAGGGGTAAAATATTATACAAGAAAACACTAGCCAAGTGTTTAAACTAAATTTAAAGAGTTTTTAAAAAGTTAATCTAAGACTATCCTTAAGTTCCTTAATTAGCCATTTTCCCTTATGAGGTTTCATTTTTTAAATGAAAATATCTTTGTTGAAATATTAAATCATTTTTAGTGCTTTCCATTGTTCACTTACTTATTTGTAAATACAAGTAGTTAAGGACCCAGTGCTGATCTTTCCAGCACCTCACTAATTAACAGCCTGCTAACTTGAAAATACCCTGTTCCAACTCTCTGCTTCTGGCTCATTAACCATTCTTCATCCATGCCAATGTATTACCCCAACTTCACAAGCACCTACCTTTGCATATTAACCTTTTTAGTACCTTCTTATTCAAATGCCTTTTGGAAATTTATGTACACTACATATTTAGCTCCTCTTTGTCTACCTATTGGAATCATGTCCAAAAAAAACGAATTTGTTAAGCATGACTTTTTTTCTAAATCATACTTGCTTTGATTGTACTACAACTTCATTTTTCTAAGAGCTTTGTTAAGACTTCTTTAATAAATTCCAGCATTTTCCTAATTAACTAGTATCATATTAATTGACCTGTAGTAACCTGTTTTCTTTTTTGTCTTCCTTCCTTCAATAGCCATGTTACATTTGCGATCTTACAATCTGAGGTACCATTCCAGGATCTAGGAAATTCTGTAAAATTTATAACCAGTACATTCTTCATCTCTACAACTACCTCTTTTAAAATCCTAAATACGGGCCATCATGTTCTGGTGATTTGTAGGCTTTTAGCCCTTCAGTTTCTCCAGTATTTATCTCTGCTGGTATTGATTGCTTTAAGTTACTTGCTCTTCATTGACCCCTTGTGACTTCTACTGTGAAGACAGAGGAACTGTAGTTTTCAGTGTCTCTGACATTTCCTCACTTCTCACAGCTTATTCTGTCTCTATCTCTAAAGCACTAACATTTACACTAGCTACTGTACTTTGTTTGTACAAGCTTTTACAAAGAATATAATCTGTTTCTGTTCCTGGCTAGCTTACTTGATTCTCGCAATTTAAAAAAGGCAAAAATAGATTAACTTTTTGGTCCCTTTTCACTGATTTCTAAAACTTCCCCAATCCTCAGGCTGACTTTGTTCTTCACAACTTTATAAGAGTCTTCCTTTAATAGGAGCATAGATGCAAGAGTATGGCACTCACTTATTGAGCCTGCTAACCCATTCAATCAGATCATTACTGATCATCTACCTCCAAGCCATTTCTGCACTATTCCCATATTCCTGATGTCATTAGTATTCAGAAATCTATTGATTTCTGTCTTGAACATGCTTAATAATTGAGTTTCTACAGCTTTCCAGGTTAGAAAATTCCAAAGATTCATCACCCTCTGAGTGAAGAAATTCCTTTGTCTCATTCTTAAGTGACTTATCCCTTATCCTGAGACTGTGTGCTTTGGTTCTTAACTCACCAGCCAGAGGAAACATCTTACCTGCATTGACTCTTTCATACCCCATAAGAAATTAATATCCAGTACTTGTTCTTCACAAGCCATTAGTGAATCTTTGTCACTAATTTTTGCCTTAAAAGAGCATAGTTCTGTTGAAAATTGTGAATAATTTCTTTAATTGTTTCCCACAGTTTATTTACTGCCATAACTTCTATTTACCCAAGCAACCAGAACTAGCTCTCCCTGCAAGTCTGATCCTGTCCCCATCCAGTATATGCATTTTTTAAGCAGGGCTAGACATCACAAATAACAAATTATGGACTTTTTTTTTGTTATCCTTCTGCCTAGTTTGAGATTTGCTGAGTTCAATTCTATCATCTCATTCATTCCTGGCTAAAATGAGATTATTTTGGTTTTACCAAAGATTGAACCTCGAATGTGCTGGTCTGTGTGGTTCAAATCACACCTAATAAAAAACTACTGTGAGGGCTCATCACATGTTAATTATTGCATTCCTGATGAATTCTAAATCAAGATTTTTCCATTTCTGCCATGATCCATTATATTGAATATGTTCCCCTGTTTTTTTGGCAGTTTTAATCCTGTGGCTCACACAAGCATGTTGAGAGTTTTAAATAGAATAGCTTCTCAAGAGGCTAGTAAGGTAAGTTTTAACAGTGTTAACTTTTTCAGTACTCACCCTGACTTCTTTGAAAGGGTTTGTTTTGGAACTTATTTTAAGTGTCAGTAGCTCGCTGCTAATTTGCTGAATTTATAGTGATGTAATCAGATCTCACTTGAGAGTACTAAATTTGATTCTGGGCACTATGTCTTGGGTATATACAGAGAAGAACAACAGAGCTGATTCCAAATTTAAAGGAGATGATCTTTGAGAAAAAAGATTATAGATGTTTACTTCTATACTAGGCTAGTTAAAATACCTCTGCATCTCAAATCAGAGCTCCTTCAGTAATTACAGGTTGTAACTTCATGTCCAACAGTATCAGGACTGGGCTTTTGCAGAACAGAGAATTTTCCAGACCACGAGAGTCTATATGTCCAGTACAGTCCAGGCTCTTGGCCTGTGCCACACCTCACACACTGAGACCAAAACTCAGTTTGTGGCTTGTGTGGCTGTTCTTTCTGGCCATCTTGGCCTTAGCTGTCACTTGTCTTGAGGAAGATGAGGTTGGAGCTGAATGACAAATTTGAGTTTGCACTTCAGATCACCAGCACCTCCTGGTGGAGTTCTGAGAGTTACAGAGAAGAAGAAATCTAACCAGCAGTAAATAGTCAACTCATTCTGTAAGTCGAAACTTGACTTCTTAGAATGAATCTTAAAATTGTAATGGAGGGAATGAGATAGGTGCTGACTTAAAACTGAAGTATTGTGCGTGCTGGCCCATAATTTACTGGACCAGAGAGTATCGGATAATCGAGATACAAACTGTACTTGAATATTCTTCTTGAATACCTTTTTGTAAATATGTTGTTAGAATTATGTTTTCCATACCCTTTTCAACTTTGCCTTTATAACCACACTTGTATTTGCTAAGTTAATTGTTTTTAAAAATGGATATCTTGTGCTCAATTAATTGTTGATTTGTAACTCTTGTTATGTTCAGATTGTCTTGCTTACTGTCAATAATAGCAATCAGTTGGGTAGTGAATTTGATGTTTTTATCCAAATAAAAATCACAGGTAAAATAATTTTCTTAATATCCTGCAATGCAGAATGATGGGAAGACTACTGTTCCTGACAAAACTGTACTAGAGTTGCTCTGCAGAGGCAGCGCAGGAGATATCAGAAGTGCAATAAACAACCTTCAGTTTACTTCAGTGAAAGGTAATTATTTACAATGGTAAATTGAAAATAAGTCAACTTAGTAAATAGTTTTAACAATACAGAATTAGTGATTATTTTAAGTTAGTAAACTAATAGTTCAAAATTAAATAACTGAAAACTTGAAAGATGTGTATTTTAAAACCTAGCATGTTGTAGCATTTAAGGGCTGGAATCTCAGAGCACCATAGTCCTCATCCTCTTGCTAAAAGGTTAGGCTGAGGAGCTCTGCCAAGGAAGGAAACAGCTGCCATGTGGCCATTTAATGATCCATTTGTCATTAATAAACTTGAGGCAGGACTTCCTCCCTTCAGACAGGAAGTCCTGACTCAGCTGCTGGCCAGTCTCAGGCCAGCAATCTTCAGCACTGGCAACACCAATGAGAGTGGTGACAAATGCTGGTCTGCACTCGGCACTTGAGTTGTGCTGGATCGAATTCTGCAAGTGGGTAAATGTTTCTCCTGGTGTTAGGGTGGCAGGGGACAACGTTTTGAGAGGTCATGAATGGGGGGGAATCTAGGGGACACGTGCCTTGACAGGGTGGAGTGCCCTCCAAAGGTCCTTTTTAGCTCTATTAGGAAACTATTCCCCCACCCCTGCCACTAGGTAAGCACAGGATGGGGCCCCTTGTGATGATTAATTGCCCACCAAAAGACATCAATTTGATCTGCAGTGTGTCGGCCACTTGTGCCACCCCATCACGAGTAACGATGCAGTGGGAATGGGGAGGGAGAATTGGGTGGTGGACAGGTCAACTGATTTTATAGTTCTCCCTTCCCACCTTCAAAGCCAATGGTATGGAATCATAAGCGCTAAGTACATGAGAGTGAACCTAAAAGTTTTAACTGGAGAATGTAAACAAAATATATAATTTTTGAGTTTTCCCATGGGAATTACTACCAAATGTATCCTTCAGCTGATGCAGAGTTAGAGAGGAATGTAACCAAGCTGCAGATCACGAGCTTGTTCGATCCTCACTTTAAAGTTGTGCATTCTTTATTTTGCAATGTGCCTCAAGTTTTGCTATTTAGCTATAAACATTATGAAATCTTGTATGACAAGAGAAGTAGAATTTTTGGAGCAGAGGTACAGGAGAGGTGGAAGATCTAGAAGATGCAAAAATGAGGCACCACACCACTATAAGCAAGAGTTGCAATTAAAGTATGACCTTTTTTTAATATGGGCATCTTAAATGGGAATTTATGAAGGAAAGACTTAAAACTACACATGTGCACAGACATATACTATATTTAAACAGATTGGTTGGGCAAACTTCCATACTTTGTAGGGACGTTCAACGTTCTAGTTAGTTGTTCTCTGCTAGCAAGGGATATAAATAGCAGGTAAATTTGTTTAGTCTTAGTTGAACTTGGAAGCATAAGAAGAAATCAGCTCTGCTTCTGATTAGTTAACAGTGATACTTGCAACAAAGGAATCTGGGAATTGTATGGAAACAGAATCACAATGAGCTGCAGTTGCTTCCACAATAAAAATAGCCTGCCACTGTGAATTGCGTAAGTTAAACTTTGAAGATTAGTGACTTTTTCAGGGCACCATGGGCTTTTGGTGCTTGTGAAACCATATTCCAGTATGAACCCCTACTTTAACAGGAAGGAAGAACAAATTAAATTTCTGTGCAAGACCTCAATGAACAATGATGTAGTAGTGTCAGTTGTTGTATCTTTGTAATGAGTCATTCCAGTGATGAGCTCACTGAAACTGGTGCTACTTTAAATTGTTCTTGTGTGCCGTAATCCTAAAATGTAGAATATGCTAAAGGTAATCAATTTTAAAATGATATTCCCTAATTTAACCAATTAGCTTCTACACAGTGGTTTCTTCAGATTTCTACTGCGACGTATTTCATAATTGCAGTACTTCATCTGCATGTATATCTGCCTGCACATAAACATGGTAATCTTCTGACAACTCAGGCTGCCCATTGGAACTGAATTCAGCACAGAACTATAAAGGAAAAACTTTAATAAAAGCAGGCATGTCTTCAAGAGGAAAACATAAAGAAAAATCTTCAAAGGCAAATGAAAAGGGAGGTGGCCTGCACACCATTGGAAGCAAGGACCAATCTCTCTTCCTGTTTCGAGCTCTGGGAAAAATAATTTATTGTAAACGTAAGTTGAACAAGTTTTTTGACAGCTTCTTCCAAATCTGTTTGAATTTGTCAATTTGTACAGGATTCACTGCATTTGTATATGAGCAGGGCAGATATCCTATTTTACACAATATTTAATTGCCCAAATTAAATAGGTTTACATTATTTTAAGGCCTCAACATTAATTGATCTGAGTAGGCATATCCTGAAGTGAAGTATGACTAACTGGTTTCTTCTTGAATAGGATCAACTAAAGAATATTTTACACTTGTAATGCTACGAAGTATGATGTGAGGTAGTAGGAGGTAGGAGGACAAGTATTACAACTTCTGCAGTTGCATCGGAGGTGCCATGGGGGGAAGAATGAGGTAGTGTTACGAGTGTGGAGGAGTGCACCAGGATGTTATGGACAGAATGGACACTGCAGAATGCTGACAAAGGAGAGGACGGTGAGAGGTTGCAGAAATAGTGGAAGATGATCTTTGAATGCAGAGGCTGGTGTGATGGAAAGTGAGAACAAGAGGATGCCTGTTGTTGTCCTGAGAGCAATGGTAAGGGATGAGACAGAAGTGATGGAAATGTCAGACATGGGTGAGGACATATGTGGGAAATGGGTCAGACAAGGCTGAGGACCCTGTCAGTCACAGTGGTTGCGGTCCTTGGTTAAGAGATGTCAGAAGCACCCCTGTGGCAGGTGGCATTATCGGAGCAGATAAGACAGAGAAACTGGTAGAATGGAATGGAACCTTTACAGAAAGAAAGTCATGATGATACTTAGTCAAGGTAACTGTGAGTCAGTCAGTTTGTAATGGATATTGGTCCTGTCCCCATATTACCAATTATTCTTAACACATGATCTATTTATTTACGCATGATCTACTTCTTAAATCTATTTTAAATGAGATTAAATGCCTCTTTTTTTGGGAGAAGGAATGTTTTAATGGCATCACCTGAAATGTTCTTGTGCAGTTTTCCTTGACAAGTCAATTTTTTATAACATCATTGATTTTATCCTGCGTTCATCAGAAGGAAGTCCTGACTACGTTAATGGGATTCATCACAATGTCTCCTTTTATCTTAGAAAATCCTCATCATAGATGACAAAAACTGAACTTTTTTTCTATATCAAGTATGCCTTAATAAACTTAACTTCCTTAATAAAAAATGCTTTCCTGACTTCAGCCAGGAACATCAAAACAAAGTTAAACAGGTCATGTAATTTTGCTTTGCGTTATTTCATTGGCTACAAAATAGAGCAGTGGCTGTACTTCTGAAGTAACTAAACAGTAGTGAAAAAGTTTGAAATGACAAGTTACATTATATACAATGCAGATCTTCCTTCCCCTATTTATTTTATAGATTCAGAAAAATGACAGAACCTGGAATTGGCCACATTTTTCTTTTGTGACTACTGATGGAAGAAATACATTTTTAGCCATTCTTAAATATTGCTTCCTGACATACAGGTAGTTCTCCTGTAACGCGATAGTTGCATTCGTGCCTGACCTTGTGCTATAGAAAATCACGCCAAAGGAAATTGCTATATCTGTACAGCAGAAAGTTCGCATTATCCAAACAGCGTCCGCTATTCATCAATCATGTTACAGCCAATTCCCGTTAATGAAACGTGTTATAGCAGAACTACCTGTATGTCTGTTGCAACTGTATAAAATACGTTGCTGGTATCCTTGAATTTGTGCCAGTCTTGGCTCAGTTGGTCACACTCTGTCCTCCTGATTCACAAGACTCCAGGTTTAAATACTATGCCAGGGCCTGAGTGCAAAAAATCGACATTGGCAGTCAAGTGCAATTCAGATTGAGTGTTGCACTCTCAAGACACCGTCTTTCATTTGAGACATTAAACCGAGACTTCCCTGTTCAGTCGGCTGCATATAAATGATCTCATGGCACTATTTTGACGGGCTGGGTTGTTCCAGTGTCTTGGACAGTTGTTATTGCTCAATCAACATCACAAACAGATATTCTAGTCAATATTGTATTACTGTTTGAGAGTTTATGTGCTTCCTACCTTACAACAATGACAAACTTCATTGATTGCAAAGTTCTAGGAGACATTGATCATGAAAAGCACGATCTAAATGCAAGTGTCTTTTTTTTAATCAACTCTATGTTCATTTTAAGTACTGTGCTTTTTTTTTTGATTTGCTGGTTTAGGTTAGAATATGGTCTAAATTTGAATACTTAAACTGATTGAATTTTAAGCACCAGCTGCTGTGTTGAGTTGCTAAACTGGATCAGAAAGTCTTGATTTTAGAGTTCCTTTACTTTGGTAAATTGAGATTTGACCTGTAGAATGAGTCCTGTTTGGCTTCAGTTTATACAGTAACTTATTTTATTTTTCCATGTATTAGCATGTGATGGTAGTGTTTGAGATCAATTGCACATAACTTTTCAATAACAGCATGTGTTAATTTAGTAGAAACGCTGTAAGACACAGAAGGAGACTATTCAGCGAATCGAATCTGCTCGGCCATTCAGTGATATCATGGCTGACTACAGCACTCTGTAAAGAATTTCACAGATTCACTACTCTTAGAGAAAATAAATTACTCTTCGTTTCTGTTTTAAATAAATGATCACTTACTCTGCAATTTATGCCCTCTACTCCTAGACTATCCCATAAGGGGAAGCAAATTCTCCACATCTACACTATAAAGCCCCCTAAGAGCCTTAAATATTTCAACAAGGTCAGTTTTCATTCTTATAAATGGCAATGTCTACAGACCTAAATCTACTTAACCTTTCCTCAAGAAAATTCTTCCATACCCAGGATCACTGGTTACTTCACAGTATTGTAATTAGAAATAGAAACTGAACCAAAGAAACAAATACCAAGAGGGGTCACGAAAGTTTGAACAAAGTTTTTTTTTTTTTTTTTTTATTTAAGAAGCAGGGGCAGATAGAAGCCAGAGGTCTTGAAAGATGGAAATCCAGTGCATGAGCCCCAGATGAAGAAAATATGAATGGTAGCGTGAGAAAGTGGGAATGCACAAGACGTTAGAGTTGAAGAATCATTATAAAGACTGTTAGATTTTTTTTTTAATTGTGGATTGAAATGGGAAAAGGACTGATTTGAAAACCAAAGATTGTGGAAAGTATGACTGCACTTTTTAAAACATGTTAGCTAACACTCATTGTGAGATGTAAGTGCTGTTTGTTTGATGGGCTGGAGACAGCGGTTACATAAGGAGATAGTTAGTTACATAAGGAATGAGATTTGTCCAACAACAAGTAGGTGATGGTTTGTGAAGTGGTGCTCAGTTGTTGAAAACAAAGGCCTTCTGCATGCCCACAACTATGTCGTTGCCAGGTAGCTGAACAGCTTGTGGTTATGAATCTTTTTGCAGAAGCCGTCAGACCTCAAAGAAGGAAAAAGTTTGCCATTCTCTCTGGTAAAAATGATCTTTTTTTCTTTTATTCGCTCATTGGATGTGTGTGTCACTGGAGGAACCACGAAAGAGTCACTTGACCTGCAATGTTAATTCTGATTTCTCTCCACAGATGCTGCCAGACCTGCTGAGCTTTTCCAGCAAATTCTGTTTTTATTAACTTTGTGTAGATTGTTGCAATTTATTCTAATCCATACTTCTGTTCAGAAATCCAGCTTTTGAAATGGGTATCTCACAAATTTGTGTATTTATTTATACTTGGTCAGTTTTCTTTTAATGACCAATTTTATTTTTAAGGAGAGCTGCCTAATGACTTGAATTTGAATCCATTACCAATCCATTTATCTGAGCATGAAAGGGATCCACTTCTGATCCATCCTGAGGTAAGATTAATCCTAGGCAGAAACATTGAAGGTGGGAGTGGGTGGGCCATATCAAATATTCACATACTTTGCATTGTTTCTACGTTTGTCAATTCAAATTTTCAGCATTGCCCAAACTTCCATTTCAGCTTTGTATTGGGCATTTAGGACAAGATACTATCAAAGGAGGCTTGGAATTGTTTGCCAATTAACAGAATAAATTCCTGGAAGAGCATAGACTTAAAGAATAAATTGGTAAAATTAACAAAATTTATAGCGTCACATTACATCAGTTTTTAAGCATATTTTTATATCTGATCCATATTTCAGGAGGTGATTGAAAATTCACATATGTCTGAGGAGCTATTCAATCTTTATCTTCACCAAAATTACCTTGATTTCTTCAGCGACATAGAAGACGTTGTACGGGCTAGTGAATATCTTAGTGATGCAGATTTCTTAACGGTAGATTGGAATGTAAGTAACTAACTGATACATGGCAACACCATGGTAATTTTCTTGAAAATCCAATAATTATGTTTGAAATATAAGGGAGGGAGTGGATCTCCTGTGTTTTGCATTTTGAGCTAGTTAGCATACGTTGCTTATTAATTTGTTGCCATTAATGATGGAAATGAATTTGAAATTTCAGAAGGTATGCTTAGTAAGGTTGTATACTACCACCTTTTTTTTGCTAACTTTTTTTTAATGAAAATCAACAAACTTTAAAATATTGTGTGATGTTTTCAAACTTTGGGGAAACTACTTGAATGACAGGCATTGATGCTATAGCTCTGGTACTTTTTAAAAAGTTCACTTTTTGAGTACGCTTGCTTTAAAAACCAATTTTATTTAATGAATGTGAATTAAGGAAGCGAAGCAGTGGCGTTTTCTCGTAGTATGCCATGTAGTCTGTAACCCTCCATGATGTGCAGCATTATTTGTGTCCCCCCACAAGTGAAGAATGGATTTGCACTGAGCAGTGACAGTTGACTGCATGGAGGCCTTGACTGTCCTGAACCTGTTTAGCAAGGTTAATTATTAAATTGTAGTTCAAAATCTGCAATTTGATAGATTGGGTTTGTCACAAGGAACTTATTAGTGACTTTCCTTGCTTCTGATTGCTTGTTCCAAAAGATACGTGATTATGGATTTTGCTCAGGAAGCTTGTGCAGGAATAGGCCATTCAACCCTTCGTGTCTAGTCACCATTTATAATCACTCAAGTTAATAGCCTGTTCCTGCTTTTCCCCCATATTGTTTAATCGCTTCAGCCCGAGTGCTGTATTCAACTCCTTGAAATCATACAATGTTTTGGCCTCGACTGCTATCTGTGGTACCAAATTCCACAGGTTCAGCACTCTCTGGATGAAGAAACTTCTCCTCATCTCAATCCTTTGCCTGTGACCCCTGGTTCTGAGCTACCCCATCATTTGGCAATTTTTTTTTTTTTTTTTTTTTTTTGCACCTATCCTATCCAGTCCTGTTAGAATTTTATAGGTTTGTAAGAGATCCCCTTTTCATTCTTTTGAACTCCAGTGAACATAATATCCTAACCAATTCAAACCTCTCCTCAAACATCAGTCCTGCCATCATGGACTGGCAGTGAGCCAGTTTCATGAGCTTGTGGCTTTCATCAGTCAGTGAGGGGGAATGTTGTTTTGTGAGGACAGGCATCAGCAGAGGCGTATTGAGTGAAGATTTCTGGTGTACGTTGCTGTATTCAATTAAGTGTCAACAAAGTTTGTGAGTGGGGGTATGTGTGTTTGTGTATGCGTGTGTGATTATTAGATTTGTAACAGCAGTGCCCCATGTAAACCCAGTAGTTACCAAGGATAGCTACAGAAAACAGCAGAGTTCTAACCAGAGTCACTGTCAGCCATGTTGGATTGCAGTTGTGCCTTAATCTTTAGCCATCCATGTAGAAATGCAATTTTTTTTTTTTTTTTTTTTTTGAAACTAGCATTGTGGAGCTGGAATTTACAGGATATGGTTTCAGAGGCTTTGAGAAAAAACATGATTCTGTGAACTTTTCAAATAAAATTAACAAAAATTCTACAGAAAAATATTAAAAAACACATCACTTTTTGATTGTAAATAAATATCACTGAGGTAGAAAAGTGGCCAAAAGAAGCCCTTCCCAGAGCCATAATACACTCCTGGGCAGGCTGCCCCCTTTTTATACTCTTGATGACACTCAATATTCCTTACAAAGGGATTAGTCCTATGTTGTCCAAATGATCAGACTTAAATTTAATAGGTTTTTCGTATCTAAGTAGCTGGTTCAAATTGATTGGCTAAATTCAAAAGCCTGTTGACTGGGTGAAATCTGCTGCTTGGCCTGCTAACTGATAACTTGGCCTTTTAATACAAATGTTTCAATGTGGGTGCTGTCTGTGTACTGGCAAACTTTCAAGCTGCTGCTCGCAGACACCCATTTTTAAATGTCTAGCACAGAAAAAGCACATAATCTTTTAAAGGGATCCGCAATGCTTCTCCCACCCCTCCTGCCCTAGCATTTTAAAGCACCAAATTCTAACTTCCTGCCTCTCATTCTACAAGTACACTCCCAACTTTGCAACATTTATAGCTTGGACAGTATAATATTCCCATTAATTGGCTTAATAATAAGCTCATTTGAGTGTGCATTATTTATTTAACATTAGGGTGGGTAGAATGCTGACGAGCTGGACACCCCTTGTATTTTACTCGTTCCCATGCCAAATACCTGCTAGGCAATGGGTCTATAAAATCCAGCCCACTAAATTTGTGTCATTTCAACAGAATTTATACATGACTCTCCTCTCTCCCCAAAAATGTTTTGTTGTT
>NC_063334.1:94030879-94031273 GCF_021869965.1 Rhincodon typus
CTGCCTCCCTAACCTGTTCTTCCTCCCACCTATCCCCTCCTCCCACCCCAAGCCGCACCTCCATCTCCTACCGACCAACCTCATCCCGCCCCCTTGACCTGTCCGTCCTCCCTGGACTGACCTATCCCCTTCCTAACTCCCTACCTACACTCACCTTTACTGGCTCCATCCCCGCCTCTTTGACCTGTTTGTTTCCTCTCCTCTATCCATCTTCTTTCTGCCTCCCCCTTTCTCCCTATTTATTTCAGAACCCCTTCCTCTCCCCCATTTCTGATGAAGGGTCTAGGCCCAAAACGTCAGCCTTTCTGCTCCTATGATGCTGCTTGGCCTGCTGTGTTCATCCAGCTCTGCACCTTGTTGTCTCGGATTCTCCAGCATCTGCAGTTCCTACTAT
>NC_063334.1:94031373-94047527 GCF_021869965.1 Rhincodon typus
AAACGTCAGCCTTTCTGCTCCTATGATGCTGCTTGGCCTGCTGTGTTCATCCAGCTCTGCACCTTGTCGTCTCGGATTCTCCAGCATCTGCAGTTCCTACTATCTCTGAGCATCTGCTCTAATTGGCCGAAGGGCCATTAACCAATGGACATGAGTTCTGAGTGCTTTGCAAAAGGACCAGAAATAACACAAGGAAAAGCATTTGTACATATCGGGTGGTTACAGTTTGGAATGCAATAACTGATTGAGTATTCACCACCCTTTCATTTGTAGCCTTCACAGGGAAATGGGATAAATTCTTGAAGAAAGAGAAAATTTGTTGGACTGTGGGAGGGGGAGTGAAGCTAACTTGATTGCTTTTGAAAGCGTTGACTGGCCTACTTTATGATTCTACATAACTGGAAAGCGGATATATATTTTGCATTATATCCTAATTTACAGACAAATGAAACTCTGAGAGAATTGGTCATGTTTATGGTCCTATCTTGCACCAAATTTTAATAAACCTATTTCTCTGTACATTCAATACAACTTCCTTAGAATCGTTCAACTATGCAGAAATATAGTACGTCTGTTGCTGCACGAGGGTTGATTCATGCTAACAAAGCTAGAGCTCGAGCTAATTGTAGAGGAGGAGCTGGCTTCAAACCTTTACACAAACCACAGTGGCTCTCAATAAGTAGAAAGGTATGTGCGGAACTTATTTGGCTGATAAATTCTGGTAGTGATTTATCCAGGTGCTGTTCAATCAGATGGGTTAATTCTCTGTGGAATGTGAATGGTGCAATCCAGCAGCAATGTACTTGTTGCAACAACTCTCATTAATGAATTACTTGGTTATGTTACTTTGTGTTAGATTACAATCACAATTTTTTTTAAATTAATACATAAAATACTTGTCTTCCTGTTCTTTCAGTATAAAGAAAACTGTCTTGCAGCCAAAGGATTTTTTTCAAATTTCTGTTTGGCCCCATATTGCATTCAGACCCAGCTATTGCCATATCTTGCTCTGTTAACGAACCCCATGAGAAACCAAGGTAAGCAGTTTAATATTAATAGAATAGCAGAAATTTGTTTTCAGTAATGTATAATTTGATGTAAAGGTAGTACCAACAAGGTATAACAGTTGCTGCATGTGTACTTTTGGGGAAAGTTATCTAATTATTATGTTTAATTTTCATTTTATAACTTCCAAGGCAAAATTCTCAGAAGCAAGAGGATGCACGTGTATTTTTGATTGTTGCTTTTGTTGGCTTGGAGACTAAGTGTGGAGATGGGCCTAAATACGGAAGGCACTTCCACTCAGGTTTTCTCCCAGGATTATGTTCTTCTCGGCTCAGTGCGTTTTCATGCGCGTGTGAAACACCACATTTTATGGGCAGGAAATTTTGTCCCCTTTCTAGGACCTTCCAAGCACCATATTTGAATGTACCCTTAACCCAACTCTCTCTCATTGGTCAATCCTTTATACATACTAATATACTACTTCCAACACCCATGAGCTTATTAAGTAGCCTAATGTGTGGTACCATATCAGTGCATTCTGGAAATACAAATATACTGTACTCGCTGCTTTATCTATCCTACTTGTTATTTCAAAGAATTCTAATAAATTTGACAGGCATGATTTCCACTTTGTGACTGTGCTAACTATTCTTGATCATATGATACATTTTTAAATGCTCTGCTATTACATCTAAGACTCTGAATATCCTGTTAGTGACAAAATGTTAAGCTAATATCCTATAGTTAGCTATTTTGTGTTTCCTTTCCATTTTAAATAAAGGTGTTACATTTGCAGTTTTCCAATCCTTGGTGACTTTTCCAGAATCTAAGGATTATTGAAATATTACTATCTCTGTAGCTAGTTCGTTTCATGTACTAGGATGAATCACATTAGACCCAGTGGTTTTATCAGTTCTTAATCCCATTGTGACTATCCTAATCTACACGAAGATTAAAGTTACCCATGATTAATCTATGTCATTTTTATATGACCCCATTACCTTCTGATTTATTCCCAGTCCCACTAAATAGCTACTGACAGGGGGCCTTTTGACTACAGCTGCCAGTGTTGTCTTTCCCTTTTTTCACTTCTTACATCCAACTATTTGGTAGTGCATCTTCTGATACCAGATCATTTCTTGCTGTAGTATTTATTGCTTTCCGTACACGCAATGCTAACCCCCTCCTCCATCCTTTCCTTCCTGCCTGTCTTTTCAAAAGTCACTTACCCTTGAATATTTTGTTCATAGTTTTGATCTCCTAGTGACCATGTTTTTGTTATGGCTATAAGATTATATCCATTTACCTGTAGTTATGATTTACCTGTATTTATTTTGTTTCAAATACTATGTGCATTCAGAGCCATTAATTTTGCCTTTTAAGCATGTTTCCCTCTGACCCCATTTTACTGTTTGTACACTCTGTCCCTTCCTGACCCACTCAGGGTTTCATTACCCAAATACCTGCCCTGTAGTGCTGCTATGTCCTCTAGCTTTGAAAGCCGATACTTCGAATCTCCCCAAATTCTACCCCCAACCCCTTAATTAGTTATTCAATTTGCCAGGACACTGGTCCCAGCATGGTTCAAGTGAAGACCATCCTACTGGACCAGCTCCCTTCTACCCCAGTACTGGTGCCAGTGTCCATAAACTGAAAGACTTTTCTCCCCGACTTCAATCCCTTTTGAGCCATGTATTTAGCAACTGGATTTCATTTACCCTCGCATGTGACTTAGGTAGTAATTCTGAGATTATTACCTTTTGGAGGTTCTGCCTTTTGATTTAGCTCCTAACTATTGGAAAATCTTTCAACAGAACCTCCTTTCTAGTCCTACCAATGTTGAGGTACCAATGTACGTGATGACAATTGGATCCCTCTCCTCCCTTTCCAAGGGTATAGTTCCCTGGACCGTCGGCATACACCTGCAGGAATTGCTGCCTGTGATCAGAAATGAGCTGACCCCTGAGGGAGTGAAATCCATTCCTGTTCAGGAATCTAGCTGGATTAATGCCAGAGAGGTTCAAGTGCTGCAGGTGTGTAGTCAATTGCACCTTGTCCCTGATGATGAACCTAGCAATGTCTGCATATCTGTGCTCTGGGTCCATAATGAATTGGAATAACTATATTGCTTTCCTGTAAAAGGCATTGGGGAACCACAATGCCCTTCTGGGCTGCCAATTGGAAAATGTCAAGACGTGTCCCCAGTTGAGGTTTGAAAGGAACTACTGATTAGGAAATTCAATGCTGCTGTGACCTTCAGCACTACAGGCGTAGCACATCCTCCCAAGCCACACAGCTGCAGATCTGCCTGCAGAAAGTGGAAGATGTACGTGATTGAATTCCTAGTCATGCCAGGATACGTCTCGCACTGCCTTTTCCTTACTTGCAAGTAGCTGCAAAGCCTTTATTACATTCTAGCTCGGTACAGCACTTGACGACATTGAAGATCCTTATTTTCCTCTTCTTGCCTGCATGTTCATGTGCAACTATACGCCCTTGAACCCCATGTCTCTGTTCCATTGGGTTGTTCATTACCCCTCCTCTTCCTCCTCCTTTTTTGATTTGATTTATTATTGTCACATGTTTCTAGGCACAGTGAGAAGGTTTTTTTTTTGTGCATGCAGTACTGGCACATCATACCATACAAAGTGCTTTAGGGTAATAAAACATAGTGAAGAATACAATGTAATGGCTGCAGAGAACGTGCACAAAGAGTGAGATCAACATTTAAATTTAAAATTTGAGAGATACATTCAGAAGTTCAATTAACAGTATGAAAGAAGCTGTTCTTGAATCTGTTGGTACATTTAAGCTTGTGTCTTTTCTGCCCAACAGAAGAGGTTGAAAGAGATTATAACTGGGGTAGGAGTGGTCTTTGATTATGTTGCCTGCCTTTCCGAGGCAGAGAGAAGTCTAGATGGAGTCAATGGATGGAAGGTTGGCTTACATGATGGATTGGGCTGTGTTCACAACTCTGTATAGTTTCTTATGGTCCTGGGTAGAGCAGTTGCCATCCAAAGCCATGATGCATCTGGATAGATTGCTTTCTATGGTACATCTATAAAAATTGGTAAGCATCTTTACCAACATGTTGAATTTCCTTTCGCCTCCTGAGGAATTAGATGAGTTGTTGTGCTTTCTTGCCCATAACATCAACGTGGGTGGAACAGTACAGGTGATCATCACTCTCAGGAACTTGATGCTGTTGACCATCTCCACCTCAGCACCATTGATGTAGTTAGGGGTGTGCCCTCCACTCTGCTTCCTGAAGTCAATAACCAGCTTTTATGTTTTAGTGACATTGAGGGAGAGATTTTTTATCTCTTCCCCTTCCTCTCACAACCACTCAATAACCATAATTCAGCCGCTTTGGCATGGAAGTACTGATCTGTGAAGTCATTGCAGATTTATGTTTTCCATTTGAGATCTTGACAAAATCAGTATACCCTTATCCGGCTGCTTTTTTTTTTTTTGGTAAAAGCCTATCCTACAGCTACCTGCACAGAATCAAGTGCATCCTCCATGATTGACTGACTGACTGACTGACTGACTGACTGGTTTTCCCCTTTCTCATTCTGCCATGTCAGATACTTGTTTTCTGAATCTTTACATTGTGCTGTTTGCCACGTGCGTATGGAACAATCTGACTCTTGGTGGGATGTTGATGTGTGAAGCTATAAGTGTTTATATTACTTACTCACAGGATATAGCCATCTCTGGCTAGGCAGCATTTATTGCCCATCCCTCACTGCCTAGAGGGCAGTTAAAAATCAACCACATTGCTGTGGGTCTGGTGTCGCATGTAGGCCAGACCAGGCAAGGATGACAGATCTCCTTCCCTAAAGGAGAACTCAATGGTTTTTTTTTGACAATTGACAATGGTTTCATGGTTATCATTAGAACCTTAATTCAAGATTCTTTATTGAATTAAAATTCCACCATCCACCATGACAGGATTTGAATGCGTGTCCACAGAACATTAGCTGAGTTTCTGGATTAACATTGAGTGACAATACCACCAGGTGCTACCCTCACCCAGGGTACATTCTCTGCTAATGTCATGCTCCAGTGCTGCCTCCAAATAATGTTCGACATAGAGTACTGAGTCATCAGCTAAGGGATAATAGTCGGCAGCTAACAGCAGAGAGCTTTTTTGCCTGTGTTTGAACTGTTACCGTACATTATTGAGTCTTGAGTCAATGTTGAATATTCCCAGAACAACAACTTCCTGACTGTCACCATTTCTGGTCAGTCTACCTTGCCAGTGGGATAGGATATAGCCAATGATGATGATGTCTGAGACATAGCTATACTCACAGAATCATACCTTTAGAATGTTAGGCTTGACTAATCTGTGGGACAACTCCCAATTTTGGTACAAGCCTCAGGTGTTAGTGAGGAAGACTTTATACCTAGGATGATGCCAGATAGTCCAATAAAAGTTTTTTATTTCTTTGTTTTGACTTTTGTAGCAGTCTAATATAACTGAAACATAGAAACTAAGAGTACGAGTACGCTATCTGGCCCTTTACTCCTACTCTGCCATTCAATATGATTCACGACTGATCCTCTGACTATGATCTTAATATAATGCCATGTTCTCAATTTCTCCCCCATACCCATTGATGTCTTTAATATCTAAACATTTTATCAGTCTCTCTCTCAAATTTATTTAGTGACTTGGCCTTCGGAGCCTTCTATGATAGATAGATAGTTCCACAGATTTACTACCTTTTTGAGCAATGACACTTTTTTCCTCATTGTCAGTCCTAAATGGTTTACCCCATATCCTGAAACTCTCCCCTGGTTCTAGAATCCCCAACCTTATCAAAAGCATTCTGAAAATCTAAATACAGCATATCCACAGGTTCTCCCTTATCCATACTTTTTATAAAAAAAGACTTCAGTAGATTTGTTAAACAGATTTCCTTTACATATGATGGCTTTGCCCAATCCTGTTAATGCTTTTCAAGTGTTCTGTTATCATGTCTTTTACGTTAGACTCTAGCTTTTTCCTGAGAGTGGCTTACTAGGCCATTTGAGAGACCAGTTAAGATTCAACCATATTGGTGTGGGTCTGGATGACATATGTAGACCAGATCACGACAGCAGATTTCCTTCCCTGAAATATATTCATGAACCCAGTGGTATTTTTTTAAATGACAGTGGTTACATTGTCACCATATAAAGCTACGTTTTGATAATTCCAAGTTTTATTAAATTTAGTTTCACAGTCTACCATTTGAATCCCATGTCCCCAGGACATTTAAAGCAAAGTACTATGGATGCAGGAAGTCTGACATAAAACTAGCAAGTGCTGGAAAATCTCATTGGGACTGGCAGCATCAGTGGAAAGAGAAACAAAGTTTCCTTCGCTCTGAAGACAACTCCTATTAGACTCAACACATTTTCTTTGTTTCTCTCTCCACAAATGCTGCCAGAGCTACTGGGTGTCTCCATCATTTTCTCTTTTTATCCCTAAATCCCCTCTGAATTAGTCCGGAGACATTACAGCCAAGCCAATTTGCCTCCCACCTAATTAAACTCCCCTGCCCATCTTTCGAGGCCAGTATTTGGCAATGACCTACAACTAATTAATTTCTCAGTGTTGGTTTAAGCCTCCAAACTCAACTGTCTACCACATCATATCTTGAGACTAATTTGGAATCAGTTAGAGAATGGTGAATATTCACCATATTGTGTAATGATTATTTGGAAAATAAATTGTGGGCAATGGTGAAACTGTCTGATGCAGACTCTCAATCCTATAAGTGTCAGGAAGGTTCACTTTTTGACTATAACAAGCTTGTAAATAGAATTATTTTGTTACTAATGTGAATGTGTTGATCCTTGAATTTCAGTTCTGCTGTGCTATTGTTTCTGACCTGTTAACAAATGGTAAATTAGAAACTTAAAATAGGTTCTCAGCACCTTCCATTTGGGCAGTGCTTAAGAGAATACAGCAGAAATTAAAAACAACTTATGAAAAATTGCAATAAAACAGCAAGATCACTCTTCACACAATAATGACTGCAGTTTTATGATGTTACACTTTTTTACATCTGTACTACATTTACAAAATTGTTTTCTATTTTCTGGACAGCCCAAATTAATTTTATCCATGATGTGGGAAGGTTTCCTTTCAAGAGATACTCTACTAGGTATGTAGAAATTTCTCTCCAAATATGTGACAAGTCCTGAAACGTTATAAGTTGTTGCCTATTGTTCTGTATTTCTCCGGGATGGGGGTGAGGCGGGGGGCGGGGAGTAAAATTGTATTATACAATCTTTATTGCTTGAGCCAAATTGAGGGGGGTGAGGAGAAGGGTGGAATTTAGTTACTTGTAATTTTGTTTCAATTGCTGGTGAATAAGAACTTAACTTAGAATTCTGAAGATTATCTTTGGGCCAGTCTGAAATTCCAATTTGTCTCTCCTTAGTGAATTTTGGTTTAAAATGTACTTAAGTTTGAAATTACAACAGCACTGTAGAAAGGACAAAAAAAGGGAAGTGTTTAACTGCTCTTATTACTAAATGTTTACACACTTATTACATGTATATTTTGACAACATCAATATTTCCAATTCCAGGAATATCCTGTTCTGTGCTTTGCTGTAATATAAAACAATTTTAGCTAAAAACTAAAACAATTGCAATTAATTCTCAAAGCTGCTTAGGTATAAATTTTTAAATAATATTCCATGGACATTCTCCCAAAGTACAGAATAGATTTGACCTGTCTTTTTCCTTAACAATTGTATAAGTTTTCAAAACGTTTGGAAGGCTCTTAGATGATGCAAGCGCCTCTGCCTTGACTGCCAGTTGAAGGCCACAACTAGTATAGGAGGCTGCTCCAAAATGAAGCTCAACCGCACAGCAGCTAGTAAGTTGTCAATAATGGATCTTCCAACATTACTGGGATGCCTTTAATCCATACTGGAGATCTTTGTGCTGAAGAAACAACAGTGGCTGCATAACTGGGGGGAAAAATAGAAAATTGCCCTTAATTATCAGTCTAGGAATTCAAGAGACAGGTGATCCTCACATTAAAAATACATTTTATTATATATACATTTTAATCTATCCATGTATCGTACATCTAGCCTTTAAAAATGATATGTTAACACTGCAGAGAACAAACACTTTCATATCATACTTTGTATGTGAGGGCTACAATGTCCCTAATTGCTAAATGGAACTTACCACAAACTGGTTTGTCAGGTTTTGATAGTTCAGGGTTCTGATCTACATCATGATCTGTAGCAGTCTTAGCATTAATTTCAAAAATGCAGGAAAACTACGCTTTGTGATCTGAAATCTAATCTAAATTGCAACTTCAGTGAGTTAATGTTGCACGATCTGAGTCCCTTCTTTTCAAATAGGGCATTCAAACTGGAAATTTGCTTACCAGTTCATGTAAATGCAGAGATCTTGGTACACTATTTGAGAAGCACCAAATTAATTCTTTGATAACTAGATTGAAACTTGTCTGTTTTTTTGTGTTGCAAATTCAGTATAAAGTAATCAAACTAGTCAGTGACAACAGAGAAGTTCCCAGGCAATAGAAAATGCTAGAATCTGCTTCTCTGCAGCTTCTTCATTCATGTCAACAGTCATAACCTTTTCTTTTGAAAAAAAAAGAGCAGACCTGGACTAATAGTTATTGATAGTCTGAACAGCAATTAAAATCTGATCTCAGTTTTTTCTTCACCCAGTTAGAAGTACTGGAGTTGAGTAATACCAGTTCAATTTAGCAGCAGAATAAGACATTTTGTAATACCTCTATTCTTTATAAAACAGTTTATCCTCTAATTTGGCATAAATAGTCCTGTAGGCAAACTTCTTGCGTTGTTTTGAAAACATGAATGTGAGGTGCATTTTGTCCCTCACACCCCAGATTTCAGCACTACAAGATGGAAAACACTTTCTTTTTAAAACACAAAAAAGCCAGTAATTTTAATGTAGACAGACAGGAGGCTGGAAGAACACAGAAGGCCAGGCAGCATCTGGAGGAAAGGAACAGTCAATGTTTCGGATATTGCCCTTCTTCGAAACGTTGACTGCTCCTTTCCCCCAGATGCTGGTTGGCATGCTGTGTTCTTCCGTCCTCCTGTTTGTCTACCTTCATTTCCAGCATCTGCAGTTTTTTTTGTCTCTAACCAGTAATTTTAATCCTGGGTCCATCTGGCTTGGAACAGATCATTACAGTTTCCTCACCAAGCAACATTTCAGAGTTCTGAATAAGCAAAAGATTTGATGCAACATGCAAAAGAAGCTTTCTTTTTCTAAAATGGAAGCCAATATTTCTGTACACATCCGATCTGAACTCTTCACAAAGCTATAAAACTCTGACGCAGCAAATAAAATTAAACTGTCATCAACTAGAAGTTTTTTTTACATAAGAAAAGCAGTTATTTGACGCTACTTGCCTCCAACCTGGTGCCACTCAACTGCAATTGACCTCTGATCTGAGTCTCTTTACCAGTAAATGGACTTGGCCTGAAAAGTACAGTTTTGTCTTAGCTGCAGAGTATATGCAGTTTGTAACTACACCCTCTCCTGTCCTTGTGAAAACTGTTTCAGTCAGATTACTGCAAAGAACACCATAGGAAATTAATCTAGTTTCAAAAGTGGGAATTGAGGATCAAAAAATTACTTGGATTCAGATCTTGGAAGGTCTGTCTTAAGTGGAAGAGCATTATATTTGTATTGTGCAACTGGACTGCTTTGGCCTCAAGGAATGGTAGATGTAATCGTTTGAAGCTGACAGTGAGGCACCAGAAACCAGCTGGAGTCAGTTTTATTTTGATGCTTCATGGCAATGAGATCAATGCTGAAAAAATATTTTCATTGGGTGTAATCTACCAGTTAGACTTTGTTAGTTACTCTGTTGTCTGGATTGTAATCTCTTACCAAATTTACGACTTGAACTTTGTAGTGGTAAGAGGTCACCTTATATTTGCATTAGCAATGGTTCATTGTGTTAGTCTTCACAACACTTACAATGTGTGTATTGTTTATATGGTTGCAACAGTTATGAGATGCTGTCACTTAACATTTTTGATTTTGGGGTTTTTCAGGTTAACGTTGGAAACTTTAACAGATAAGGATCCAGGTATTCTGGAGTTAGATAATGAAGATGACTGTGCCCAGTCTCAGTCATTAACACATGATCAGGCAACAGCAACATCATTGTGTTCAACCAGCAACGCAAGTCATTCTGGTGCAGGAGATTTACCAAGTAGCCAACCACAACCAACCATAACCCAATCCTTCCAAGAAGAAGAAGAAGAGGAAGAATTAATGATAGAGGAATATGATAGTGACTAAGATAGTTATTTTGGTCTAAGTTGAGTCTATAAATATTTATTTTTTTAGATTTATTCAATCTGGTTAAATATTGGATCCGAACATAATTCATTAATGAAAGTGTTTCTGGAACCACAGTAACTATGAGCATTTTTGAAAATTGTATAAGTGACAATAATGTTTCCTTGACCACATCCAGAGTTGTGGAACCATTGGAAAATATTCCATATCTCCACTGCCTAGCACACTAAGTTTAATAAGACCAGCATATTTTCAGAAAACTCAACGGAACCATTTACTTCCATTATTGTACCAAAGGATTCTATTTGTTATGCAAACTGTACAAAAATTGATTTCAACCATATTGCTTTGCTAAAAATTCAAACATATGTAAGACTTTTTCTCTTAGTTTCATCTTCATTAATGTTATACATAAATCTTTGGCCTCCATTTTACTGAGCCTGTTTACCAACAGTGCTTTGTATCAAAATTTTATCGACTGTTTTTTGGGAAAAAGTCTAGAAGTGAAGATGACGTTCCTGAATCTAAATATAAATAATATTTATATTTATACTTGACAATGTTTTTGATAAACAAGAGGCCGTAAACTCCTTGTACAGCAATCTGAGCCCAATAACACTGAGTTATTTATGTTGAAATATGATGTATCCTTCACCTTTTGTTTTTTTATTTGGTTGCAGAATTTACAACTTTAGAGTTTCATGGTCCGTGGCTTTGCTCCATTTTATTAATACATTAAACCTTTTATTGAACATGGCAGTATTTGGCTCACAATATTTTCAGTTGTTTATCGTAAACCAGTCCAAATGCCTTATTATCAATCACATTTTGTAATTAAGTCCAATTATTGTTGGTATTCTACAATGGAATTGTTAGCAAATTCTAACTTCATTCATCTTTCTCACACTTTTATGGTCGCAAAGTGAGCTACATGACAATGAACATTACTATTGTGAACCTTCACTTGTATTGATTTGACATTGCTAAGTTCACTTACTTGGAACAGCCCATCAGGAATTGATATCGGAGTGAACCTATTTTACGATTATCAAAATGATGTAAATCTTGTACCAAGGAATGAACTTACTCTACTGAAGAACTAAAATATCATGTGAGACATGTTTAAACATTCATGAGTTCAGAGTAAGAAGGTAAAACGAAAATCCTTCATGCATAGTATAATGGTTGGTTTTTTTGAGGTAGACAGTGTAAGTACGTTAATGATGTAATCAGTTGCTTCCCAGAGAACCATTGCTTCATAATCAATAAGCTGATAATGGGTAGTCTTTTATTTCTCCTCCCAACTTTCTCTTTTCTCCATGCACCCCAGGTTACAGGCATTTAAAATCTCATAATTATCTAAAATTTCTTAAAAATAAATATGTAGTTTTGAATCTTAAACAACAGAAAGAAGTCGTTCGGTTTGTCTATTGCATCAACAAGTTTGAAAAACCTAACCAAATACTTCCACTTCCCTGCCTTTTTGTTATAACCCAGCAATTTTCTTCGCTTCAGGTATTTATTCACTTCCTTTTTTTGAAAGTCACAATTGAATCTGTTTCCTCCACCCTTTTGTGGACTGTATTCCAAATCATCATATCACTACTCTTAAAAGAAAATTCCCAGTTACCTTTAAACCTTTGTGACTGTGACCTAGCAGACCTCTGCCATTGAAACTGTTTATCCTTATTTATTGTTTCAATTTTGAACACCTGTCGAATCTCCTCTTAAATATCAAGAGACCAATCTTTGTTTGACTAGTCTGTCCCACCACTATTCTAGTAAATTTTTCTGCATCCTTGACATCCAAATTTGTGTACCCAGAACTGAACAAAATACTCCTGCTTGGGCCTGACCAGTGGTCTTTCAAGGTCTAGAATAACCTCTCTACTTTTATACTCATGCCTGCATTCATAAGACAAGATTCCATATGATTTTTAAACATTTTACAAACTTGCCCTGCTGCCTATCTAGTCTATGTGCAATTCCCTAGGTCACACCATTCCTGAACCCCTTGAAAATTTTGCCACTTAATTTGTTTCCTCTCCTCATTCTTCATAAAATGATACACTTTGCTAACACTTATTGCATTAAATTTCAGTGTGCCACGAATCTGAGCATTTTAGTGGTATGTCCATCTCGTGCTGAAATGTAATTATCCTCCTTACTGTTTACTACTTTCTTGATTCATGTCATCTACATACTTTGAAATTATGCTACTTGATTAGTTTGTGTGAGCTTAGCAACTGAGGTGCTCACTTAAAAATAACATTGAAACTTTTTTTTTTAAAACCTTAAAGACTGTCAGTTTAAGGTTGTAAGGACTGAAATAGCTTTTCTAGCTAGTTTTAATTTTTAATCTTTTTAATCTCTGATACTTCCAATATTTGACTTTCTGTAATTCTGGACATATTTATGATTTGATTTTTATTGTCACGTACCAAAATACAGTGAAAAGCTTGTTTACGAGCAGTACAGGTAGATCACAGCAAGCAAAGGATGTACAGATCAAGAAGACTTAGAGGCATACAGGTTAAATTGCAGCTTACATTATTTGAGGCTAGACTCCATTCAACAGTCTGATAATAGTCAGGAAGGAGGTGTTCCTGAACCTGCCTCTGCCTGTGCCTGTGTTCAGGCTTCTGTATCCTCTGCCTGACAGAAGAGGTTGTAGGAGGTCATCACTAGAGTGAGATGGGTCTTTGATGATATTGGCCATCCTTCCGTGGCAGCGAGCCATATAAATAGAGAGTCCATAGATGGAAGGTTGGCTTCCGTGATGGTCTGGGCTGTGCACACAACCTTCTGTAGTTTCTTAAGGTCCTGGGCAGAGCAGTTTCCATGCCAGGCTGTTATGCACCTGGACAGGATGCTTTCAATTGTGCATCTGTAGAAGTTGGTGAGAGTCTTTATGGGCATGCCAAAGTTCCTGAGCCACTTGAGGTGAAGAGGTGTTGTTGTGCCTTCTTGACTGTTGCATCTACATGGCAAGTCTAGGACAGGTCATCGGTTGTCGTCGCTCTGAAGGACTTGATGCTCTTCACTCTCTTAACTTCAGTTCTGTTGATGTAGATGGGGGCATGTTCTCCTCCTTTATGAATGACATACTTTGATACTTTCCTTTTATATTCAAAGTGACAGGCAGGAAAAGACCTCTTGGACCATTCTAGCCTGTTCCATACAGTCATGGTCCCTTCCCACCCAGTCATAAACTATGCATGTAATCTCTTCTGATCAAGTTAAAAATGATATTTCTGAGAGATTCCAGTGCCTGAGTTGCTCCTAATGGCATGGTTTATGAATACATAATTCATTAATCTCTATGATGTCTAATCTCATTCTTTCACTGATTCACTTGGGTTCTTTTCCCAGGAGTGTCCAACATGTTATGCATTGCATTTTTCCAGGTTGTATGAGAACACCACCTGCAAGATCCCCTCCAAATTGCACATCATCGTGATTTGTAACTATTTTGCCTTTTTTTCACTTGCTGTATCATAATCTTGGACCTCCCTTTCTAATAGCACTGTGTGATGTCTACACCCTGAAGGACTGCAGTCATTCAAGAAGACCACTCGTCACCATCTCAAGGGCAATAAATGCTGGCCCACGTGTCATATAGTTATAATTTAGAAAAAGATGTCACCCAGTATCTGGTCCAGTTCCCCCCACTGCATTCAAATCTACTTGTGACTGTTAAGCATTGTCTGGAATCCTGATTTCTCCCACATTAGTTGTGCCATTACCTATGGTCCTGAGCAGTACCTAGTCTACCTCAAATTACGCTGGAAGAGGAAGGTGTCTCAAAAACGTGAACAATAGCTGCTATGCAGTGAATCCATTAGTGATTTATTTCACTAACAGGATGCTACCATTTACCTACTACACAATGAGGAATGTAATATGAATTTTTAAGGTTTTAGAGAAGATTTGTAGCTTGGGTTGTGGATATTGTGGTTGGTTGGCTCACCGAGCTGGTTCGTTGTTCCGCAGATGTTTCATTACCCTGCTGGGTAACATCATCAGTGCAGCCTCCGATGAAGCGCTTCATCGGAGGTTGCACTGATGATGTTACCCAGCAAGGTAATGAAACGTCTGCGGAACAACGAACCAGCTCGGTGAGCCAACCAACCACAATATTAAATTTAATGCCAGGTATGTAGGCCAAACATCCAACAACTGGCTGATTGTATCAAACTTGTTCCAGTGACCATTCATAGCAAGCAACATGCTGATAGTGCACAACCAGTCTGTGCTTGGAAAAGTATATCCACCATTTTGATGTGATTCTGCTATTGGATATCATTTATTAAATAAGCCAGACTGTACTAAGATTATCAATCTGGTTTACAGTGTGAACATCCTAGAAGGGTGAGACAGGTGGCATGCAATGGATTCTGCACGTTCTGCACTTGGTCTCCACGTGCTCCACTCTATGATGCTGGGTATGGTTGGTACCTTCACTGATGCTGCGTGTCTATTTTGTACATTCTAGGTCAAGCAATTTCCACATGTCAGTGGGGATGTTGCATTTGTTTAGGGAGGCTTTTGGGGTGTCCTTGTACCATTTCCTCTACCCTACTAGGGATTGTGTACCATTGCAGAGCTCAGAGTAGACCACTTGTTTAGGAAATCCTGTGACTGGCATGTGGACAATGTGGCTTGCCCATTACAGCTGGTCATGTCTGACCAGAGCCTTGTTATTAGGGATATTAAGCTGTGCATAGGACACTCACGTCGGCATGTCTATGCTGCCAGTGGATTTGCAGTACTTTGCGAAGGTAGGAGGGATTTGAGATGTCTGCTGTGTATGGTCCATGTTTCTATAAATGCAAGTCAGGAACAGGAAAACTGAACTCTTCCCACTAGAAGGCAAGATGGTTCTTTTACTGATTTATTTAATCTCAGATAGAACTTTTTTAGAAGCACTGCAGTTTACTTTGGTGGCCACGGGCTATAAAGCCAGAAAGCAGTGTTGCTCAATGCTATTTAGTCATCCCTGTTGACAAACTCATGAGCTGATTTAAAAACTGAATTAGGTTTAGCTGTGACTCAACTCTTACCCTATTATCTACTATAATTTACAATTTATGCTGCTGCATGAGGGCTGCCAGCATATAGCAATAGGCCATTATTAGTCACTACTCTCAGACAAAATATAAGCCAAGATTGCATAATGTGGTGGGGTTGAGGATACAAGTACTCAAGTTTGCATTTTGTTTGCTATTTCAATAGTTTTGCATGTTTGACAAATCTTTAGCCACTTTTTTTCAGACACAATAAAAATAAGATGCTAATGTTGTGTTCTAAGATTAATGTTCCAAACATTTCTTTCCCCACCCCACCCCCACTTCCAAACTGTAATGGAAAAGCAACCTGAAATATTGCTATACCCCTTTCCTGAAAGAAACATCAGCTTTCATGGTTTAGGAATAGTCAAAAACTGTCATGATACACAAAAGGCATATTTAGTTTTTAAGTTTGAGGCACTGGGATTATTACAGCAAACGTGTTTAAATGTTTTATTGAAATAATCTTGAACATGAAATCTGTAAATATGAAATGTTGAAAAAAATCATACACTTAAAATTCTGATGTTTAAAATAATTACACTCACTCTGTTTCAGTGATCTGAATGTGGAGCAATAACATTTTGGTAACTAAAGCAGTACCTGATTTGGAGATAGTAGGAACTGCAGATGCTGGAGAATCTGAGATAACAAGGTGTAGACCTGGAGGAACACAGCAGGCCAAACAGCATCAGAGGAACAGGAAGGCTGACGTTTCGGGCCTAGACCCTTCTTCAGAAAATGATTTTC
>NC_063334.1:94047927-94087310 GCF_021869965.1 Rhincodon typus
CTGATTTGACCTGCATCCTCATGCAAAATTAAAACCTGAATTACAAAATAATATTTTTCTTTTGAGAATGTTCATTCTTAAGTTCTATCTGAATTTGAAGAAGACAGATTTCCAGATTGAGCTATCAAGAAATCTTGTGCCTAGTAGAGACATCGAGCAACTTTTTGAAAGGAGTGTTGATTGTGTGTCTCAGTGGTAGACTACCTCCACATGAATATGAGCAGCTGGATTCAATATTTTGGACTGATGCCAAGAATTTATTTGTAATACTGGTAATGTAGGCCAGTATGAATGGAATTAATAAATTGGGGAAATTGTGAGGGTTTAAGTATTTGTTTATATGTTGCAGCGTCAATATGAAAACAACCAGTCTAAAGATTTTTTTAATTTTTTTAAAATTAGAGCTATTGAGTCTTTGGCTGAGAACATGAAAAATAGGAACAGAAGTGGGTAATTTGGTCTTTTTTCAGCTTGTTTCACCATTCATTGAATTCTGGTCGATGATCAGCATTAATCTTCCTATATTATCCCCATATCCTCTGATTCCTTTAGTATCTCTTAAAATAAAAACTAAAAGAACTGCAGATGCTGGAAATCAGAAACAAAATCAAATTGCTGGAAAAGCTCAGCAGGTCTGGCAGCATCTGTGGAAAGAAATCCGAGTTAAAGTCTCTACAATCAGTTCTAAGGAGTTTTATTTTTACTTATTGGATTGTTGACCTTGCAGCATGGAGTTTTTTTTTTTAATGTGTTTTAATCTCCATTGCTTTCCACCCTGTTCCAGACCTTTATACCTCCCACCCACTATATTCCTCCCCCAACCCCTATCATTCATGTACTCAAAGTTTATAATGTTTTTAACTTTTCTCAGTTCTGATCAAATGTCATAAACCTCCTCATTCAGTGAGGGTGTCATGAATTGATAGAGGAGTCATAAAAGCCCATGATGAGGAGGTAAGTTATGTAAAAGTGTCAAGTTATTTAAATCCTTAACCATATAAAACAAAAATAATTTGCCATGCCAGTGAGAATTGGGAAAAATGAAGTTCAATTCTAGCAGTTACAATAATTGTTTATTGGTATTACTCCATGGGTCATCATTATGTAATGATTAATGGTTAGCTGCTTTCCGTGATTTATAATTATCCCAGCTGGCAATGGAGTGGGATGGAGACGGGGATGGGCGTTTCTAAGTGTACAGTTTGATTGACAGCTCAAAGTGGTTCTTAAAGAATAAAAAGAGAAAATGCTGGTGAAACTCAGCAGGTTTGGATGCATCGATGGAGAAAAATACAGAGTTAATGCTTTGAGGCCAATATTGATTCGTTCTGAGGAAGGGTCACCAGACCCGAAATGTTAACTCTGATTTTCTCTTCACAGATGCTGCCAGACCTGCTGAGCTTTTCCAGCAACTTCTGTTTTTGTTCCTGGTTTACAGCATCTCTTGTTTCCTCTCACATTGAACTGTATGTCATAATTTACAAGAAATGCCACATTTCTTGGATGATATGATTGTTGGGGATAGGTGACAAGGTTTCAGTAAGTTTTTATTGTACATACAATCTCCTACTGCCTTTACACGACATGGCTTGTGCTGCATATATCTGAATAAGATCTACACTATCACAAGTCCACGTACAGACATCCCATGGTTCTCCTTGTTGGTCCATGTTGACCTCTATCAATGACTATGGTAACTTCTCATACTGCAACTGCTGACTGGTGGTATTATGAAGGAACTGTTTTGTTTCTGATTTTCTCTCTGGAAGGAACCGTCCTCAATGGATCCAGCCACAACAGGTGTTATCGTCGATGTGGCCACCTACAATGAAGTTGCAGACAAATCGTGAAAGCACAAAAGTATCCGGACTAACAGCAACCTCCAGTGGCGGCTTAACAGCCTCCGCAGGAAGAGGACACAGCAGAAGATCCCTCATGATATGGAGCAGGTACAGGAGGCCCAGGGTCTATTGGCCCTGATTTCATTTCCTCAAGATGAGTGAGGTGCAGTACCACCACCCCTGCAGTCCCAGGCCACCACCATGGAACAGCCTCATCAACTCGGGCAGGACTTGTGATCTAAAGGGTTGAGTGGCCATTCGATCCCAGTGGCCATCAGGGTGACTGCAGTGTCTAATTTTAATGCATCTGGCTGCTTCCAAGGATCCGATGTGAGATTCTCCACCCACAAACGCATCATGGCTGTTAATGATATAATTTGTGCCAAATCACACAGCTACAGTTTGTTTCCCCACGACAAGGTCAGTGCCAAAGTGTGGCAATTAGGCTTACTCCAGGTGTAGGGTGCAGTAGCCTCTACATAAGCCCAGAAACTAATGCTCCCTTTTTGTTTGTCCTTTCTTTGCTTTTCCTGTTCTTTAATAAAAGTTAATATTATCAACTGTTTGAGGGCTTTTCACTATGTGATGCTTCTATATTTAACGTTGACAAGATGCTGTACTACAATGGGCACTAGAAAAAAGTAGCACTCCTTCAGAACATTGAATGATGTTAAAGAAGGGTAGTTTCTCAAGCCTCATTCTTGTAGCTGCAGCTGAAATGACAGGTGATGATTTAAAATGCCACATTATCGACATACCTTATATTCTATTTACAGTGATATGTCACCTGTGTCAACTTGTGCCCTCAGTTTTCTTTCTTGCCCTTCTACGTCTGTTTGCAGTTCAGTCGTCTGCAGCTGGAGTGGAGCCTATTAGCCTAGTAGGTTGGACAGACGACCGTAGGGGTATTTGTGACTAGAGGGCCCAGATATGCTGGGAGTGTTATTCCTGAATGCAGGCTCACTCTCCTCAGCTTCGCAGGGCTAAGGGGTGGAGCAGCCTGACACTTTGAGTGTCCTAAAAGGAAAATGCTGTAGGACCTATTTATGATTTCTGGGTTCCTCCTGGCACCACTGCCTCTTTGAGAGAAATGAGCACTGTGGTCATTGGGTCGAGGTCCCTTGTTCCCCTATTACCCTGCTGTTGATACTGACCACTAGTGGCTAAATCAATGCATTTCTGGCAGCCACTGAGCATTCTGCCAGACCTGGCTCTCCATTTCAGCCACTAACTTGTCCACGGAGGCAGCTAGGCTCGTGCCCGTCAGACCCAGCACAGTACTGATAACATTGGACTCCTCCAACCTTTGATCCAGCTTACTGCATAACTCTGACAAACCTTTCTGATGCTACTGTGTCTGTTTGTGCATTTTCACAAAATACTGCATATGTGACTAGCACCTGGTGTGGGTCTGAGATTGACATAGGTATGTGGCATTCAGCAAAATGTCGAACTATTTGACTGATGATTACTGATAAGGAAGATAAGTTGCCTTGCTTCAAGTTTCTACTAAACTTCAAGGCAAAGAAGATGTACTGTGAGCAGCAGAGGGAGCAAAGCACGAAACTGTAAGGAAAGGCAAGGCAATGAAGAAATGCTATTAGCATCCAGGCAGGTGTGAAGTGAATGAGTGCTAAGAGGGTAAGTAAGCAGCCCTGAGATGCAGCCTGTGAGCTGGGTGCCTGTCCCTGAGTGCAAAGTGTTTTTGCAGCAGCCATCCAATGAGAAGTCTGCTGCAGTGCAAAGTACATCATTAAAATGCAGAAATCTCCTGCAAAAGGATCAGAGATGTGTCACGATGAAGCAGAAAGGCTGGTACATGTCAGATGTTAGTGCCGATGAACATGAGTCCAATGCGGTCACTACCCACAGACCATGCCCTGAGATGTTGGTGCCAGGTGTCCAAGGTGGAGGTCTAGAAGAGCGAGCTAGAATAAACAGGTGCCCACTCTGACATTCGTGTCAGGAATTCTCAGTGCATAGTTTCTATCCAATGATTGGGAGAATTGGGGAGGGTGTATTAATGAGATGAGATTAGGTAGTGATGACAGTGGTAATGAGTGATAATCCTCATTAATAGGCCTCTTGCTGATCACAAGTGAGAACCTTGTCTTGACTAACTCAATGTAAGTGTTCTTGGTCATTTCTGTGATTGGTGTCATTGTGATGTCATGAATGCTCACAATACTGAGGTCCATGCATGCTTCTAATCCTCTATTGATGGTCCACTCATGTCCGCCAGGTAGAATACTTGTGGTTTTCATGCAAAAATTGCCAGTAGCTGTACTTGTTTCAAGGAATGGTGTTCTATTGTATGCCCTTAATTTTTCTGTATCGTAGACTTGCAATGTATATCTTCCAAGGTACATATCTTTCACGATTGTGATTGCTAGGATGTTTACAGTGGCTCTGGTGTCAACTCTTACTTTAGGTGTGTGCTTGCATTTTTTTCTTCAGGCATGTGATGCTAATAGTGGCAAATGCTTCCAACTGTTTAACTTCTCAATACAATGTGTCACATTCACAATGTAAAAAGCCTGCTTGCCTTCTAGTTTGATTATTAATCTACACTGAAACTTTACCCTGGTTAGTGTTGCTGCTAATCACATGTATGTGCTTGTGCTTATGCAGGTCTTTAGCATACTCTCTGTTGTTGCCAGCACACTGCTCATGCCTTTTGTTCAGGTGCATCCTATTGTAGACTCGTTATATCTTTAGAACCAGATTTCTTCCATAGGCAAGTCTAATGTCCTTTTGCAGTACATTATTTGCTAACATTTTGGAAAATAGGACAGCTTTGTGGCGGATACAACAGACCTCACTTCCCACACAGCTTACTTGCTTTGTGTGTTTGGCTACTGTGTTCATTTCAGTAACTTTCAGATATCATTATCTGGCTATTATTTCTGCCACTGTGTAGCAGTATATTGATGACATTAACTTTCTTTTTCTTCAAGAGATGTCTTGGAAAACTTCAATAGGCACTGAAGCTGTAACTAGCTCCATTATCCACTCAGACATGTCATTCTTTGAAATATCACAGTCTTCATCTTTGTCACAGCATCTACTGACAAACTAATCAATTAATTCTGGTGGCTGTTGCCTATATGACATTAACTCCAAAAAAATGAATTCTAAAGTTTGGGTTTTCACAAAGCTAATTTTCCAATATTTCCAATAGCATGGCAGGATCATTCTGGTCCTCAAGAGAGGCCTGAATTGTCAACACTGTGCAAACTCAATTCCATTGGTCACCTTTATTTTCATAGCTTGATTATCTGGTTGCAAACAGTCACTGGACTTGAAACTCTGTTTCTCTCTCTTCAGATGCTGGCAGAACTGCTGAGTTTCTCCAGCATTTTCAGTTGTTGTTTTCAGATTTCCAGCATCCACACTTACTATTTTGGTTTCTTTTTACCCTGCCCAGTGCTATTTCTAGCTGCAGCTTCAATGTTTTTGTTCCAAATCAAACACTGTAGTTGTAGTTGTAGTTGTAGTTATTTCCTTCTTTCTGGGGTCCCTGTGAAGATATGACTTTTGCATAGGTTTCTCCTTTTCTGCCTTTCTGTTTAATAAAAATCACCATGTGCTCTTTGTTGTGTTTTCTTGTTATTAGTGCCGTAGATTGAATTGCTTTTGTTTTCCATCTACTTCAGTTTTTTGAACATAGTTGCAAAATGAATAATTTACATTTATTGATAATACTAAATTATAGGACATGAGAAAAAGAGATAAAATGTAGAATATAACATAAAAATACATACGGTTGCAATGGTCAAATAGGTATAAAATACAGTTCAATATAGCAAAATGTAAAGCAGTACTTTTTTAAATTACTGCACTTTTAATGAAGAAACAGAGATCAACAGACATTAATCTTTAAAGATGAGAATGCAGATAGAAAAGGTCACAAATGCAATGGCCTTAAGTTCCCTAGCTCTGTAACCTCCAGCCCAAGAACCCTCCAAGAAATTTGCATTCTTCAAATGTTAATCTTGGCAGCCATGTCTTCAGCTTTCTAGGCTATCAGCTCTGGAATTTCCTCCCTGGATCTCTTTCACACTCCTCCATTGATACAAACTTTGAATCAATCATGATCATGGAGAAGCAGGCTCAACAAGCCATATGTTCTACTCCTACTCCCATTTCTTTTGTTTTTATGTTACAACCTATATCTTTCACCAAGCTTCAGGTAATCTGATCTTGTACATCATTATAAAGGTCTATATTTTGTCAGATAATGTTCCTGTGAAGCTTCTTGGGAGGTTTCACTTAGGGACAGATGCTATATAAATGTAATTTGGTCTTCATGTATGTAATGAATTCCAGAAATGAGTGGTGATAAATTTCAGTAGTCATAGAATGATACAGGGATGTCTCCCCGACAATATTCTTTAAGTAACAAATGAGGACCATAATCATGCATTTAAACAGATGAGGGATTGATACAATTGTTTGGCTGGCTAAGATTTTTGTCACCTTGGATGACAAAAGACCCAAGCTATGAAAAAGAATGGCAATCAGCCATTAGAGGCTAGACTAAATGTGTCACAGACTGATCCTAAAGGAGAATGAAAGGACATATTAAAGTCACATGTGAAGAGTTGTTGTCAGCAAATTCCAGGAAGGTTTAGGTAATGTCAGGTTTTGTGAACATTTGTATTTTAAGCTGTTTATTTAGTTTCAAGATGCAATGAAGCTGGGACTTTAAAGGATAATTAATTAGCATTTCAACCTGGATACAAGGACTGTGTGATTCACTTAAAATGCATTATGGTAGATAAATCCCTAGGACCTAATGAAATGTATTCCAGGTCTTTGTGGGAGGCTATGAAGGAAATTGCGGAGCCCCTAGCAGAGATATTTGTATCACCGGCAGCCACAGGTGAAGTGCCTGAAGACTGGAGGGTGTCTAATATTGCGTCATTATTTTTAAAAAGGCTGCAGGGAAATGCCCGGGAACTACAGACTGGTGAGCCCAAGATCTGTGGTGGGTAACTTGTTAAAGGGGATTCTAAGAGACAGGATTTACAGGCATTTGAAGAAGCAAGGACTCATTTGGGATAGTCAGCATGGCTTTGTGCGTGGGAAATCGTGTCTCATGAATTTGATTGTTTTTTTGAAGAGGTGACCAAGCAAGTGAACGAGGGCAGTGCATAGACATTTTCTATGTGGACTTTAGCACGGCCTTTGACAAGGTACCGCATGGTAGGTTGTTGAGTAAAGTTAAATTTCACGGGATCCAGGGAGAGCTTGCCAATTGGGTACAAAATTGGTTGACTATAGAAGATAGAGGGTGGTGGGAAAGGGTAGTTTTTCAGATGACATGGCTGTGACCAACAGTGTGTCACAGGGATTGGTGCTGGGTCCCCTGTTATTTGTCATTTATATAAATGATTTGAATGAGAATTTAGGAGGAATGGTTAGTAAGTTCACCGATGACACCAAGATCGGTGGTATACTAGACAGTGAAGGAAGTTATCTAGGAATGCAGCAAGATCTTGAACAGCTGGGCCAGTGGGCTGAGGAACAGCAGATGGAGTTTAATTTATATAAATTCAAGGTGTTGCATTTTGGTAAGGCAAACCAAGGCAAGACTTACATAGTCAATGTTAGGGCCTTGAGGAGTATTATAGAACAGAGTGATCTAGGGGTACAGGTCCATAGCTCCTTGAAAATAGAGTCACAGGTCGACAGGGCGGTGAAGAAGACTTTCAGCATGCTTGCTTTCATTGGTCAGAGCATTGAGTATAGGAGTTGGGATGTCTTGTTGCAGGCCACATTTGGAGTACTGCATGCAGTTTTGCTACCCTACAAAAGAAAGGATATTATTAAACTGGAAAGAGTACAGTCAAGATTTACTAGGCGGCTACCTAGACTGGAAGGTTTGAGTTATAAGGGGAGGTTGGATAGGCTGGGACTTTTTTCCCCTGGAGCATAGGAGACTGAGGGGTGACCTCATAGACATTTATAAAATCATGAGAGGCATAGGTAAGGTAGATGGCCGACAGCTTTTCTCCATGGTGGGGGAGTCTAAAACTTGAGGATATAGTTTAAGGTGAGATGGGAGAGAAACAAGAGTCCAGAGGGGCAATTTTCTTCACACAGAGGGTGGTGAGTGTCTGGAACAGGCTGTTAGGGGTAGTGGTAGAGGTGAGTACAATTTTGTCATTTAAGAAGCATTTAGACAGGTACGTGGATGGGATAGGCATGGAGGGATATGGACTAAATGGAGGCAAATGGCACTAGTTTAGATTGTGAAAAATGGGTGGCATGGGTAAGTTGGGCCGAAGGGCCTGTTTCCATGCTGTAGATCTCTATGACTCTATGCTGCCATGGAGATGGCTGTGAGAAGAGGAAAGTCCATCGAGGGCTTTATACGATTGCTTTACAAGGTATTCTCTTAAAATATTATTGAACCTCACAGTGATTATCAGTCTGCAAAGCTCTGACTGTGTGTGTGTGTGTGTGTGTGTGTGTGTGTGGGGGGGGGAGAGAGAGAGAGAAAGCAGAGACAGATAAAGACAGCAAGCTTCTATAGTTCACCTCTCAAGAATTTAGGTGTGGGCTCATGAAAGACAGGGTACATGAGACTGCATGATTCACCTATTGGTCAAGAGAAAAACTATAAAATGCAGTCTGGGGAGTTGGAGTTGGAATTACCATACTGAGTAAGGAAAAGAAGGAAATAGGTCTTCAGGAGCTAAGAATTGCTCACTGTTTCCAGGAAGGAAAGATGGTCTACTTAAGGATCAGGGTAAAGTATATCCATGAAGTGAGATTTTCAGTTGTTTTAAATGTTAAATGGAGAATGTTGTTACAGCTTAAAGTTCAAGTTGCCTACTTAAATAATGTTTTGTCAATATTGCGTTTCATTTGCGTATGACAGTAAAAGTCTTAAAATTTGAAATATTCTTGGGTGATCCTTTCAGTCAGTTAATGGAAGTTAAAATATCTTTTTAAAATTTTCCATCTCTATGAAAATCATAACAATATTTTTCACTCAGTCCTAGTAACAATAACAATTCAGGCAAAGATAACAACATTGGCTGAAGGAAAATTGTATATTTTAAAGGGAAAGAATGCAAATGGAGAAAAGTCAGGGAAATGAGATTCAGAATATTTACCTTCATTTGGTATATGGGTTCTGGTACAGGACTAATGGGCAGAATATGCTCAGAAAGCAGATTTTGAACTGTTGATGACTGTCAACATAAAATATAATTAATCCTACAATAACTTCCACATGATTCTAACCTAACTGGTTTCAAACAATAGACTTTGCACATAGATGAGTAACAATACTGTTCTATTGAAATTGTCCTGAAGGTTACATTAAATGACAAGCAATTAATACAACCTGACTCCTCAGCCCAGAGTGAGCAGGACTGACCTCTGGGCTACCTCCAGTACCCAATATCCCTTGTCACCAGGCAACAACCTATCTCATCCTAGAACCCGGAATCCCCCATCACTGAATAACAGCCTCTCTGCACTAGGACCTAACAAACCTCTCTCCGCCTGGAGCCCAACACTCCCACACTCTGCCCATGACCCAACAACCCCTCTCCACCCAGTACCCAACAATCCCTCTACCCCTGGGACACAACAACACCCTCTATCACCAGATCTGACAACTCATGTAACCCCAAGACCCTATAACAGACCCTGCCACTGGACACTATATGATGCCCCCATTCCTGGGACCTGACACACCCTTCTACCACTGGATCTAACAATCCACTTCTCTTCCTTGGACCCAGTGACCCCAGTTACTGCTGGGAATACAGCCTTTTCCTTGCCCAGTGAACCCAGCATTTCAAACTCCTGAAACCAACATCACCTTCACAGACCTACAATCCCCACTCATCTGCAGCTGTACCAATAAACCTGACCGACCTCCAGATCCAGTGCTCCCAAGGGACCCAATACCTCCCCTCCTCCAGCAGAGCAGGTATCTTCCACCCACCCTGGCCTACCCTAAACACTCAAATACTTTCCTGGCCTCCTTTTTATCTTGCATCCTGGCACCCTGCCCACCTGCTAACCCACCAAGCTGCCACCATACCTACCTGGCATGCTACCTGCTAATCACATGGCATCCTCTGCATCTATCCCCCTACCTTCTTTTTGCCCTAACCCATACTTACCTTGTATATTTACAATTTCACAGGAGCTGTCAGAGTGGCTGTTTGTGGTGCTGAACATTTAAATAAAAATAATATGGCAAGCGACTACTGTAATAAAGGGCACACCTTTTGCCCCCTCCTGACTATCCTGCACCACAAGAAACCTGTTGGATTTAAATGATGCTCCAAATCTCTGAAGGAACACAGATTGAAGTCTTCTGTCAGAAATGTGGAGTCTTCGTGTAAAAAAAGACAGCAGAGAGGCGTACTCCATGGAAAACTTCTGTTTTGAAAAGGATGTAACATTTGCATTTCTTCACCTCTGTAATGCCACCAATAGACGTAAGGAGTACGGAACGATTATTGCTAGTGCTTTTGAAGTTTCCACTGTTATTGTCTTCAGTATTCTGTACTAATGGACATGTTTATTTCAGGTTGTATTGGGACCCAGCAAGATAAATTATGGGACCTCAAGATTTGTTATAGACTTCTGGAACTTGTGTTTTTTTAAGCTTGAGAGAAATGCTCATAGTTTAAAGGGACTTTGGGTTTCAGTTTTGACTCTGAGTGGAGGCCTCCTGTGGAGTCCTTGGAATAAAATGCCATCTACATCTGTACTCCTGAGAAGGGAAGGATATACAGTGAATTGGATTATCTTAGGATGAGAAGTTAGTGTTAGTCCATGACCAGAAGTATAAGGATAAAGCCCTGAAGCAGTTACTTAAAGCAGAATACATTGAAGCTTAGATGGGCGATAGCTCTCGGAACAAGCTATCTACTGTTCCAATCTAAAAGTTGAAGTCATAAGTGACTTAAACCTAACAGCACTGTATAATTCGTGTTTTGGGTACTATACACAAGCTGTTGTTCTTATTTACAAAGAAGTGTTTGGAATTAATAGAATTACATTTTTATTATGAGTTTAAAAATCTTTGAACTTTTATTATAAGTAAATGTTTCGATTTATTCTATTTTATATTTTTTTAAACAAACTTCTGTTTTGTTGTTAAAGCAAAATCTGCAGCACTGCATGCTTATTATTCAGCAATAGACCACTTTGTTAAAACCAAAGCAAATCTGTCTGGTATCTGACTTGTCCAGTAATATCATCAGCTGTTAACATAGCAGTATTCACATAAATACATTGTAAACCTAATTCAGACCATATTACATGCCATCTTATTCAACCCAGCAACTTCTCCCCTTTGGCTAAGCAGCCTTATTGACCGACAAGCTTGGACTGAAGCTTGGTGTTACATGAAATTACTCCCGGACCATGCTTTGTGTCTGAGTTGCATTGTATGTTGGTTCACCAGGTAGAAGGTCAGTCCTTGTTCTAATCACAATAAACTAGGAGCATACCGCATCTTTGCATGAGTTGGTGACGCTATAGTAATCTTCAATTGAACATAGATGACCTGGGGAATTTCCATCTTCCACAACTACCATCGTTGCTCTTCAACTGCATCAAAGGACCTTGAAAGGGACAGGGATTCTCAGCTGGTGAGAACCAGCTGTCATTTCTGAATATGCCTCCCTTTACCCCAATTAATTCTTCAAGTATTTCATCTCACCAGATAACCTACTTGAATTTGATAAATTTTCTGAGGATTGTTTTGCCTCATTTTCTTGTAGTTATTTAATGCACCCACGTTTCTTCAGATTCATCTGAAACAAGCACCATCTACAGGCAGTTCTGCTATAATGCGTGTTTCGTTAACGCAAATTGGCTGTAACGCAATTGATGAAGTGGATGCTGGATAATGCGAACTTTCTGCTGTACAGATTTAGCAATTTCCCTATAACATGATTTTCCATGGTGATTTTCTATAGCACAAGATCACAGAAGAACACAATTATTGCGTTATAGAAGAACTACTTGTATCTTTAAAAAAGTCTCTATATCACTGCTGCAATATTTATAGCATTCTAATGTGGGTTCTGAGGTCTTCATTCACGCTCGTGCTAAATTTATTGTTATATTAAACAATGATTTTAAATAGAGCAACAAGCACCCAGCTGTATGGGCTCCAACTTCTCAGCACAACACTAACACCACTATGGGGACTACAGTGATATTGCAGCTTATCTCAGATGGTCAACTACATATTTATTTAACTCTATCTGTACACCTATCTCCTTTACTCTGGGTTTTGTAAGTATTTTGCAATTCACATTTTTATTTTTCCTCAGTTCTAATGCAAGATTACCGACCTGAAGCATTAACTGTCTCTCTCTCCACAGCTGCTGCCAGATCTGCATTTTCTCTTGGGCTCCACGACTATAGTTTTTACTTCTGTGCATTTTGGGGACCTATCTAATGGAATAGCGATATACTGTAATTTCACACCTGTTTGAATTTGACGGTCTTTCGAAGTCCAATCCAGCAACCGTTGCAGGAGATGGGCTCGTCGAGTGGGGGTGGGGAACTCTGCACGCGCCCAGGTGAGGGGACGCGGGCGGGACTGGGCCTCCGATATGCGCATGCTCGCAGGTGCGGCGGATCGGTGCGCATGCGCTCAGCGGGAGAACGCCCACCTGCGGACACCTGCAGCAGGGCCGACGTGACGTCACTGGGGTGGGTCATGTGACCAGGTCCCTGGCATTTCCGCCATTTCTCCCAGGGATTGGGGAGAAGTTTCTGTTCTGATCCGGAGGTGCCAGGTGGGGAGTGCTTGGTGTTGCCCAGTGGTTATTGCTTTCTGTTTTTACCCCTTCCCCTACAACTGTACCCCGCGTCAACTGCTGACGGTGAGGACGGTATTTTGGTTCTTTCAATGTGGCTGGAGCCCACAGAGAGTGGAGGGTTTTGATCTGGATGGTCCGGTTTGGGATGGGGATGGAGAGTGTTGTTGCTTCTTCCCGAGAACTGAGCCGCACCTTTATCTGGAGCTGGGTTTCCACACGTCCGGCGATGAATTCGATCCGATTGTAGTTTTGTTTAATCATTTCCATAACTTTAAAAGAAAATGCAACGTGCTTTCAAATCTCCGCTGGGAAGCTTTTTTAATCGATAGTTCAGTAATGATGATTATTTCTCCTTACGGCGCTTGTAATGAGGGAGGCATTACTTATTGCGCTCCTGTTGTGATTTTGAAGTTTTATATTGTGCATTGTCTCGCTGATCGCTTTGAATTCTGTAACTAATCTTAGAACCTAAAAACGAATTATTTTTCATTGGTGAGAAACTGTTATCAAAAATGTCTCTCTTTTCTGATACACCAACGACTGAAATCTCTCGATCCTCGCGAAGCGCGTTTCTAGAATATATTTGCCCCAACTACTGGTGGCTATGTATATATGGCTTCGTTAACAGCACAGCTACCGTTTTTTTGCATCTTCCTTTTTGTAAAGGATAGGGGAGGGTGGGATGAAGATCCACCAGAAAGGAAATGGATGCTGATGTAGACTGTGAATAAAACCAAATGGCTAGAAATTTGTAAAATAAAATGTTGGAAATACTCGGATCTAGCAACAATTGTAAAGGGGGAGAGAGAGACAGTCATTAATATTTCAAGCTGATAGCCTTTGCTAATTCTGGCAAAAGATTAAATAAATAAATTGGTTAGAAAGAACAAAACGAAAGATTGAAACAAAATTCAAATCTGGAGAGATTAATTGGCTAAGTGATGATGGTCTAAGTTGGGTCCAGAGGAGATCCTGCTTCTTTTGAGTTTCCTGCTCAAAGGCACATCCAACCCATGTTGTGATCTTCATTGAATAGAGGAAAGAAGTAGATCCTTAATCAATCATAGCCAGAATGGATATCAAACTCTGTACTGAGTAGGTGCTGATCTGATCCACAACATTCATCTAGCTTAACCAACCCTAGAGGGAGTTTCTGTGGCAGCATACACTTTTACAGTTGTGAATAATGGTGGTAGAGACTCCAATTTTGTTCCATAAGCTGGATGACCAATGATATTTCCACCCTTAATGTCTGCCTTTGTATGTTAGAAGGAATTGCAAGTTTAAAACGAATCTCTTTGACTATTATGAGCACACTTTTAATTTCAAAGTATGTTCTTTCATACATCTTTATATACAAAGTCACTAGAATAGTTCAATTTTATACAGTCTTTACATATATAGAACAAACAAAATATTTCTAACTTATACAAGACTTATATTTATATGCATTTAAAACATTTCGGAGGGCCCAAAACTGAATGGACACCCATTATACTTCAGTGGATCAGTGGATCAGTGGACCTTGGTGGCAGCTGCCCACAGCTTTAGTGCATCCCTCAGCATGTACTCCTGGATTTTGGAATGTGTCAGTCTGCAACAGTGGCTCAAGGTCAGTTCCTTGCTGTGGAAAACCAACATGTTTCAAGCAGATCAAAGAGCATCTTTCACTGAGCTGATGGTCCTCCAGGCACAGTCAGTGCTTGTCTCAATGTGAATCCTGGGGAACAGACCATAGAGCACAGAGTCCAATGTCATGGAGCTGCTTGGGATGAATCTACTACAAGCACACCTTTCCTGGCCATCAGGCAGTGGAATGGAATCTCCATCTCGAGCTGCGTGGTGAGAGGTGGGGACAATAGCCAAAGACCTCCTTTAGACGAGTTATAACTGGCAACGAAGCAACCGCTATGGTGGAAACGATAGGAGGAAAAGTAATGAGATTGTTGAACTGTGTTGAATCTGGAAGGTTGTAAAGGGTAATGTGCTCCTGTTGTTCCACTGATCCTTGTCAGAAGCTCTGTAGTAGTCTGAGGTTGAGGATGGCAATCGGATACTGGCTGAGGCACTCCTAATCACTTGATATATTGTTGGCCCTTTCAGAAGCAGGTGACTGTCTAGACTTTGAGGAAGAAATAGTAAAATAATCAGAAAGGGTTTTGTTCTGGATTGATACTAAGTAGATTATCTTAATGCAAATTGTATTTTTTATTATGTCCTTGATTTTTTTTTTTTTTTTTTTTGAAAACATTTGGAGGATCTTTAATCCTTCCTGTAGCATTTCAAAGGCTTACTCGGACATAAAGTTTTTGTCGATGTTCCCTGCTCCTCTCCTATGTTCCTCCAACTCCACACTGTATGACTCTGACTCCAGCGTCTGCAGTTCTTGCTATCTTCTAGTGGTTTAAGTCTGGGAATTTGTAAGTTAGGAGGAGGGAGACAGAGCTACTGTACGTCTGCAAAGATGTGTGGTAGATGAGCAGAACTTGTTAAAGGATATGGTCGGCAGTCTTTTAGATCAGTTGAACTTCCTTGTGTACAACACAAGACAGGCCAGGTTATTGGAAATGGTCAAGTCTGCGTGTCATGGGTGCTTCGAGTATTTCAGTAGCAGGTGGTTTGTGAGAGAACCAAAAACAAATAGGAACAGGAGTAGAGTGTGTCCACCACTCAAGGATCATGGCTGGTCCAATATTCCTCCAGTCCACTTTTCTGTGTTCTCCCTATGACACTTGATGCCCCTTATGATCAAGAATCTATCTATCCCAGGGACTCTGCCCCTTCTGCTCTCTAGCAAAGAGTTCCAAAGTGCAAGAACCGTCTGAGAGAAGACATTCCTTCTCATCTCTGTCTCAAATTTGAAACAGTCCCTTAAGAATCCTATATATTACAATGAGATCACCTCTCATTCTTCTTAAATCCAGTGAGTAGAGTTCCAGCCTGTTTTGTCTTTGCTCCTAAGACAATCACTGGGATCGTGCTTGTGAACCTTCTTTGAACCGCCTTCATAAAATGAAATCTTTCCTTACGTAGGACCAAAACTTCTAACAGTACTGCAGATATGGTCTCACTAGCACCTGGTACAGTTGCAGTAAGACTTCTCTACTCTTATACTCTGACCCTGTTGAAATAAGGGCCAACATTCAATAAGCTTTCCTGATAACCTGCTGCACCTGTGTACAACTTTGTGTGTTGTGCACAAGTAATTTCGAGTCCCTTTGTGTTGCACTTGTTCTCCATTTAAATGATACTTTGTTCTCCCTTCCAAGCTGAAAACCTTCATGTTTTCTCATGCTGTACTCCATTTGGTAACTTTTTGCCCATCTACTTAACCTATGAATTTCCTTAACAAAACTTGTCTTTCCACCTATTTGGCCACAGTATATTTGATTCCTTCCTCCCAAGTCATGAATAGCTGTTGTAAACTGTTGCTATCCCTGTGAAAACCCACTGGTTACATGTCGCTAACTTTTTTTTTCAAAAAAAGTCTCTCATTCCCCATTGGGTTTCCTGCTCATTAGCCAATTTTCTATTGACGCCAGTATACGACCTACAACACTAGGCTGTTTGCTAATGACTTAAACTTCTGTGAGGTACCTTGCCTTCTGGAAGTCGAAATTCAACATGTCCACAGGTTCCCCTCTATCCACTCTGGTTGAGACTTCCCCGACAAACTCTAATAAATTAGTCAAATATGATTTCCTTTTCATGAATCCATGGTGACTCTGCGATTTTCCAAATGTGCTTCCTTAACTGATTCCAACATTTTTCCAACAAGAGATGTTAGGTAATCGGCTTATAGTTGCCTGCTTTTTGACTGTCTTTTTGAAAAAGGATATCACATTGGCAGTTTTCTCAATCTCCAGTACTTTTCCAGAATCCAAGGACTTCTGGAAAATTACAGCTAATGTATTCACTATCACTATAGCTACTTCTTTCAGCATCCTAGGATGCAAGTCATGAGAGCTCGGGGCTTATCTGCCTTCAGCCTCAATAGTTTGAATAGTATTACTTCCCTATTCTTGACACTTAAATCTTTGGTATTAATAGGATGTTCAAAGTATCTCCACTATAAAGACTGATTCAAAAAAGAAGTTTAACTTCTCTACCATTTCCTTGTTCTAGATAACTATCTCCCTAGATTTATTTCCTGAGGGGCCTATGTTCACTTTGATCTCATTCTCTTTATATGTTTAAAGAAGCTGTTATTGTCAGTTTTCTTTTATATCCCTCTCAAGTTTGCTCCCATCATTTATTTTCACTTTCTGCCGTTTTTTTAGTCCTCCTTTGCTAGATTCTAACTTTATCGTAGACTTTTTGTTTCCATGTTTGCTGTTTCTTTCAAATTATACTCTCTGAACTTCCTTGGTTAGTCATGGCTTAGAATTGTTCCTCCTTATAGGGATTTTTTTTGTTGTTGAGTATCATAGACAACCTCCTTAAATGTCTGCTGTTTCTTGCTTATTGTCTTTTCTGCTAATCTGTCTATCTAGTCCACTTTTTAGCTAACTATTTTCGTTTCATTGTGATTCCCATTACTTAAGTTCAACATGGATGTTTCTGACCCAAGTTTCTCTCACTCAAGCTGAATAGAGAATTGTACTGTGTTATGAACCTACTTCCTAGGGATCTTTTACTGTGAGTTCATTTGTTAAATGTGCCACTTTACCAATTAACAGATCCAAGAAAGCCTGTGCTTTGGTTGGCCGTGTGACATTTTGCTCTCGGAAACTATCCCTAACTCTCTGAATTGTTGTCATAGCTACCCTTTCCAACTTGATTGACCCAATCAATATGAATATTAAAATCTTCATAGTTATTGTTACCAATTGCATTCTGTGTAGTATAAAGGATATGGAGTCAGAAGCTGAGCTTGGGTTGGCATTGGAAGTCAACCTCACATTAGAGAGAAGGAAGGGAACAGACCTCACTGATGGAGTCATACATGAAGGAAGGTACTTGTGGTGATGGTTGTAGGTCGGACATCTCTGCAGGAGTTTTGGGTAGATATTTTCTAATCAACCCATTCAGCTGTTGTGACACATCTCCGGAGAAGGTGGCACTTGAACTTGGGCCTCCTGACTCAGAGGTAGCAGGGCCATGCAAAGTATCCCAGGGCAACAATCCTCAGCTGCTGCATCAATGGTCATATCTCCATCACAAAACTAAAAGTGTGGATTCTCACTGCCAGTTTCAACACCATTCTGACTCCTCGGGTACTGAAGCAGCCCATGTCCAAATGCAGCAAACCTGAACAATATTCGGGTTTGGGCTGATAAGTGGCAAGTAATATTTGCGCCACACAGGCCAAGTAATGTCTGTCTGCAACAACAAAATTTCACCAAAGCCCTTTGATCCTCAGTGGCGTTGCTGTTACTGAATCTCCCCACTGTTAACATCATGGGCTTTTCTTTGAAGAGATACAGAAGCATTATCGATACTATGGCTATGACAGCAGGTCAGAAGGTAGGAATCCTGTAGTGAGGAACTTGCCTCTGGACTCCCCAGGCCCCATCAGTCATCTTCAAGGCATAAGTCAGGAGTTTAATGGAATTCTGTGCACGTTCCTGGATGAGTGCAGGTCCAACAACAATCAAGAAACTTGATGGCATTCAGTTCAAAATGGCCTACTTGCTCAGCAACCGCATTCACTCCCTCCATCACTGACATGCAGTAGTAGCAGTGTGTACTATCCACAAGATGCACTGCAGAAATTCACAAAGACTTCTCATAACACCTTGAAAATTGACAACGTCTGCCATCTAGAAGGACAAGCAGATACATGGAAACACCACCAACTGCAAGTTCCATTCTAAGCCAATTCCCCTCCTGACTTGGAAATGTCTTATTTCTTCTGCGTTGCTGGGTTAATATCCTGCCAACTGTATGCACTCCCCTCCCCCTCCCTGTGGCATCGTGGGGTTACCTACACTAAATGAACTCTAGCTCACCACCTAAGGGCACCTTGAAGTGCTCAACAAAACTTATCTCCCAGCACTAAAGATCGCTCCATTATTGTGGTTTCAATATGGTGTGGGTTCTTTTGCCAGTTTGGATGAGTACTGCAGTGTTTGGTATCTTTTGCTTCACCATTTGATCATTTATGCCTTTCTAATGACAGCTCAACTGAAAGGGATTGAACTTTCTGGCATGCTGCAGAGTCCGTATCTTGCTTGCGTAGTGTAGAGAAAGACAGACTTCTAAGTAGGCAGACTTGCTTCTTTGCCTTCCCAAGCTGCTGTTCAAGGACTGCCAATGGCTAAACCTGAAGGGATTGATGATTTTAAAAGCTAGTGCCTAACAGTCCCTGAGGAGCAGGAATAATTTTTGTTAACTCTATTTTCTGCAAGAGTATGTGGCTCCTGTGCCTAAAATCTATTTTATTTCAGTACACCCTGCTTGTCTTCCCCCATTCACAGAAGGATGTGGGAAAAAATTGCTGAATGGTACATGAAGGTGACAGTTTGTAGCATGTTAGACAGCAGGGGGTTTTGATTTTGGTCCATTGGCAAATCTGAAAAATTCTTCAAAGCTTCTTCTGGTATTTTGGTTTGACTGTAAGTTATCAAAATTCATTATCTCCTTGAAATGTAAATATTTGTGATTTAGGCTTTATTAATGTTGAGAAAACGAAATTGGGCAAATAAATTCAATTTTTTTTTAACCTTGCAGGGGTAAGCATTACCAATGTCCTCAGGAGCATCTTCAGGTCAAAGATCAAGAGTTTCTCATGACACTCGTAGGAATCGTGAAAGAGTGTCTCAATATGATGAGGTCCCTCGAGAAGGACAGCATTCGCATCTGTCTCAGCAGGAGAACTTTCTCCCTGTATCAGATTCTAAATGTCTTCAGGACTGTAATTTAGCAGACAGTGCAGACCCACTGCCACCACCACCTCTGCCTCTGCAGCCACCTGTAGGTCCTGAATTTTATTTAGCTGAAAGTGATGACCCTGTGACTTCTCTAGAGTTGAAACCAGTAAGACGTTTCATCCCAGATTCTGTGAAAAACTTGTTCAAAAGTAAAAACGATGATCAACAGTGGAATACAGCACCTCCAACCAATTACATTAGTGAGGGAGTGGAATGTTCGCCACCTGCCTCTCCCACTCCTTCTTCTAAAGAACAATCCAGAGTAGATGAACAGAAATCGGCTAGTTCTTACAGGGACCCATATGGAGGCTCTGGAGGGAGCTATAACTCTCGGAAAGAAACTGAAGTCATGTTGCCTCGAGATCCCTATGATTCGTTGGATCGTCATACCCGCACGGTGCAGAGCTACAGTGAGAAGGTGCAGGTGTACCACATGAAATACTCCTACATGAAGTCATGGGCTGGTTTATTGAGAATCTTGGGTGTAGTTCAGTTACTATCTGGAGCAGCTGTATTTGCCTGTGTCTGTGCTTACATACATAAGGACAATGAGTGGTACAATATGTTTGGTTACTCACGTCCATATAGTCATGTTGCCAACAGTCTGCAAGGAGGATACTATTATGATGGACCAAAAACTCCTTTTGTCATTGTCGTTGCAGGCTTGGCATGGGTTGCCACCATTATTTTACTCGTACTGGGTATGTCCATGTATTATCGGACTATTTTACTGGATTCCAACTGGTGGCCACTGACTGAGTTTGCCATTAATATTGTCCTGTTTATTCTCTTCCTGGCTGCTGCTATAGTGTATTTAAATGACATGAATCGTGGTGGGCTTTGTTATTATCCTCTCTTCAACACTCCAATAAATTCTACGTTTTGTCGTGTAGAAGGGGGACAAATTGCTGCAGTCATCTTCCTGTTTGCTACAATGTTTCTTTATCTCATCAGTTCAATTGTGTGCCTAAAGCTTTGGAGGCATGAGGCAAAGAGGAAACAAAAAGAATATGCAGAATATGAGGTAATTCTTTTTAAACAGAATAAACCCAAACGCATTCCCATCCCCTGCTTCATTCTTAAGAGTAAGCAATAATATTTTCACCACATCTGCTTTGGTTATCCAACTGTGTTTTTGTTTTGCATATGTCAAATTACTCCCAACAAAGACCAATACATTGTTGGTGTGAAAATGAAAAATGGTTCTTGAATCTTTGATTGTGTACTGCCCAACTGGAAGGATGGATGTCATCTTGGTTTAGCAGAGAATTGAAGGGGTTTTCATGGATGAAAGCTGATTGCTTCAGTTTGTATGTTGAGCTGTTTTGCCTACCATTGAAAACATTTCCAAGCCAATCAGTGTTGTCACTGAGCTTTGTTAATGCTAATTTGGTGATCACTATTTGACAACTTGACACTTCTTTCACCTTTTCTGCACTCTGACCCACTGTGAAGACCACTTGTACACAAGTTAGAAAATTGAAGCTAAATCTTGTAATTTGGTAAACAGCAGAGAATTCATTCTGTGGAACCCAAACACAACAGGTTTCTGAGAGAAGTAGGCACAGTGAGCTCTATGGTACAATAGGTTCACTTTCTAATCTTTTTGAGATTTTAATTCTGAAATGTCACAATGAACAAGGTCTAATGCAAGGAGTCAATGTAATAACCCACTGAGATGACTGGATAAAATGGAATGAGTTCCCAAATTGTCTTTATAGAGTCATAGTCATAAAGCGCAGAGGCAGATCCTTTGGTCCAACTCGCCCATGCTGACCAAGTTTCCCAAACTAAACTAGTCCCACTTGCCTATGTTTGGCCTATATTCCTCTAAACGTTTCCTATTCATGCATCTGTGCAAATGTCTTTTAACTGTACCTGCATCTACTCTTCCTCTAGCAGTTCATTCTACACACAAGCCACCATCTATGTCAAAAAGGTTTCCCCTCAGGTCCCTTTTTAAATCTTTCCTTTCTCACCTTAAACCTATGACCTCAAGTTTTGAATTCCCCCACCTGGGGAAAAGACCCAAAAAAAAAAAAAGTTTATTTCAGGTTTCTGATTTGCAATTTGCAGTGATCTTTGTATCCTAAATATTCTGAGCCATTGTTTAAACAAATCAACATTGCTGACCGATTTTTTTTTTCTTTTTTTAAATAAAACTTGCACCAATCAAGACACGTTGATGTGAAACAAAGCAGAAATTGCTAGCAAAACACAGCAAGTCTGGCAGGATCTATGGGAAGAAAGCAAAATTAACCTTTTGAGTCCGATGACAACTCTTCAGAACTGTTAGCTAGGAAAAGTGGTATTTATGCTGAAGACCAGGTTGGAGGAGGAGGGGGCAGTTGGACAGGGGAGACTTGAGTAGATAGGTGGAGAAGGAGTCCAGAGAGAGAAATATGAAAGGAGTAGGTAAACTAGGTGATTAAAGACAGCCATTCAGGATAGAATAAAAACTTAAGTGATAAAAGTGGACAACAGAGGTTCTGGTGCTCGGGAAGCTGCAACCCCTCTATTGATCAACACCTTTAGAATGAATTGAAGGACTTGAATTAGGTTGGTGAAGAAATTCAGAATTATGTGCTTAGCCCAGGGCTTGTATTACTTCTATAAACAAAAAAAAATAGTCATTTCTCAGCCAATTCATTTTGCCAATTTAACAAAATTCTCAAGGAGTTCCATGTTATAGGTTGCAATTCAATGTATCTAGTGTTTGTGTATTAGGTTTGAAAACATACTTCTGACATTTTTTAATTGTACATCTTTCCTAGATGAGAAGTACAGAGGCTGGTACATCAGTGGAACCGGTAAGAATGCAAATCTATAGTCAACAATTCCACACTGTTTCCTAATTTGATTTCTTTTCGAAAGAGGGTTATTCATATGCACTAACTTGCCTGCTGAGTTCCATTAGGAAATTATTTGCTGTAGCCGTTAAGGTATCACAAATGTTATTACCGCAGACTATTTCATGGAAGATCAAATTAAATTACGGCAAAGTTTTAAATTCATAAGACCATCAGATAAAGGATCAGAATTAGACCATTCGACCCATTTATTCGGGTCCATCATTCAATCATGGCTGATATGTTTCCCAAACTCGCTCTCCTGCCTTCTCCCTGTAATCTTTGATCACCTTGCTCAAGAACCTATTTATTTCTGTCTAAAATAGATTAAATTACTCGGCCTCCACAATCTTCTGCAGCAATGAGTACCATAGATTCACCATCCTCTGTCTGAGAAATTCCTTGTTATCTGTTATGAAGTATCGTCCCTTCACTCTGAGGCTGTGCCCTCTGATGCCAGTCCCTCCTACTAGTGAAACACCTTTTCCACGTCAACTCTAACCCGGCCTCTCGGTATTCTGTAAGTTTCGGTGAGATCCCCACCCCAACCAACCTTCTAAACTCCATCAGAGTCAGAGTCCTGAAACATCCCCCATTGTCACAAGCCCTTCATTCCTGGGATCATTCTTGTACACCACCTTTGGACCCTTTCCAATGCTATCACATCCTTCTTTAGATATGGGGCTCAAAACTGCTCTCGGTATTCCAAATGCAGTCTGACCAGAGCCTTATACAGCCTCAGCAGTACATCTCTGCTTTTGTATTCTAACCCTCTTGAAATGAATGCTGTCATTGCATTTGCCTTCTTAACTGCCAACTGAACCTGCAAGTTAACCTTAGAAGAATTCTGAACTAGAACTGCTTAGTCCCTTTGTGCTTCAGATTTCTGAAGCCTTTCCCAGTTTAGAAGTAGTCTACACTTCAGTTCTTCCGACCAAAGTGCGTGACCTCATAACTTTCCCAAATCGCATTTCATTTGCCACTTCTTTGCCGACTCTCCTAGCCTGTTCAAGTCCTTCTGTAGCCTCCCTGCTTCCTCAAAACTAGCTGTCCCTCCACCTATCTTTGTGTCATCCACAAGCACAGCAACAATGTCCTCAGTTCCTTCGTCCAGATTGTTAATGTATAACTTGAATTGTTGTGGTCCCAACACTGACCTCTACAGAACTCCACTAGGCTGCCATCCTGAAAAAGACCCCTTTATTGCTACTCTCAGCCAGTCCTTTATCCATGCCAGTAACTTGCCCCTAACACAATGGGCTGTTATTTAGCAGTCTGTTGTGTGGTACCTCATCAAAAGTCTCCTGGAAATCCAAATAGATAACATTGACTGGTTCTAACTTTGACTAACTTGCTTGTTATCTCCTTAAAAATTTGTAACAGATTTGTCAGGTATGACCTCCACTTGATGAGGCCGTGCTCAGTCCTATTTTACCATACACTTCTAAGTACTCAGCAATTTCATCCTTAATAATGGCCTCTAAGATCTAATCAATGCAGAGGTCAGGCGAACTGGCTTATCTTCTGCCTCCTTGCTTTCTTAAACATGGATATTGCATGAGCCATTTTCCAATTCTCTGGGACTCTCCCTGGCTCCAGTGATTCCTGAAAGTTTGCCACCAATGCCTCCATGATATCCACAACTATCTCCTTCAGAACTCTGCGGTGCAATCTGTCCAGTCTTGATGATTTATCCACCTTCAAACCTTTCAACTTCCCCCAACATCATCAGCTTAGTGGTGACCGCTACAGTCACATCTGCCCCCTGACTCTCTTGAAGTTCAGGTATACTACTAGTGTCTTCCACCAGTTTTTAAAGACTAATCTTCACCACATTTGTATGTTTTTCTCTTTTGCTTTTTTGCTGTCCCTGACTTTCCTTGTTAGCCATGGTTGACTTGTCCTCTCCTTAATATGCTGCTTCTTTCTTAGCCTGAGTTTCTGCTGTGCCTCCTGAACTATCCCAGAAAATCCTGCCGTTGCTGCTCTACCATCTTCCCTGCTGGGCTCCCCTTCCAATCAATTCTGACCAGCTCCTTTTTAATGTCTTTTGTAGTTACCTTTGAATCAATTGCAACGATATTACAATTGAGTAAACTTCTTGTTCTCCACCTGCAGGGTGACATTATTATGGTCACTAGACCCTACGAGTTCCTTTACCTTCAGCTTCACAATCAAGTCTGCATCATTTCACATCACCTAAGTCGGAATTGCCTGTTCCCTAGTGGGCTCTGCCACAAACTGCTCCAAAAGAATCATCTCTCGGCATTCCACATGTTACATTTTCTTGGGATCACTGTCAGTCTGATTTTTTTCCAGCCCACCTGTATATTGAAGTCTGCAATGTTAATTCTAACAGTGTCTTTCTTACATTCCTTTTCTATCTCCTGATTTTATTTTCTGTCTCACATCCTGACTACTGCTAGGAGACCTGTACATAACTCCCATCAGGGTCTATTCTTTGCAGTTCCTCAACTCTACCCACAGATTTCACACTTTCTGACTTGATCACCTCTTGTTATTCATTTAATTTCGTTTACTAGCCAGGCAACTCCATTTCCCCTCTGTCCACAAGCCTAGTTATGTGATTCACCCAGATTCTGGCCCCAGCATGATTCGGATGGAGCCATTGGAGCAACTTCCTCCTTCCCCAGTACTGGGGTCATTGTTCCACGAATTCAAACCCATTTCTCCCATGCCAACCTTTAGAGCCATGTGTTTACCTCTCTCATCTCATTTACCCTGTGCCAATTAGCTCATGGGTCAGTAGTAATCTGGAGATGATTACCGTTTTGGTTCTGCTTTCTAATTTAACTCCTAGCTGCTCATTCCCTTTCCTTTTCTGCCTGTTTCATTGGTACCTACATGGACCACAACAACTGGATCTTCCCCTCCTGCTCCAAGTTTCTCTGCAACCCAGATGAGATTTCTTGAATCCAGGCACCAGGCAGGCAAGCCAACTTTGGTACTCTTGCCCCTTGCCACAGAACTGTGTATTTGATTTATTATTGTCGCATTTATGGAGATGTAGTGAAAAGTATTGTTTTGCATGCTAACCAGACAATTCATACCTTAAATAATTACATTAGGGTAATAGAACAGAATGCAGAATATAGTGTTACAGACAGAAGGCGCAGAGGAAGTGTCTATTCTCCTGATTGTTAACCTTGATTACAACTACATTTCTCTTTTTCTCCCCACTCTTGACTGGCTCCCTGTACCATGGTGCTGTGATCAGTTTACGCATCCTCCCTACAGCCCCCTCTCTCATCCTCACAGGGTGTGAGGGTCTCAAACCTGTTAAACATGCTGAAGGCTGAGGCTCCTGCAGCACCACTTCTTGGATCTCTCTGTCTGCCTCGCTCATGGTCACACCCTGCTGTCCTGACCGCTGACCAAATTTGAGGTGTTTAATCTGAGGGCAAGAAGAAAAATATTGAGTCAGTTACTTTCAAACTCATAAAAATGATTTGTTGGCAAATGGTATAATTTTGTGTTGATCCATACAAATCAGCAAGATTTTTATTTTGGTTCCTGGTTTATTAGTTTCTCTTACAAGGCAAATAATCAGCTGTCTGATATTAGCTTCAACATCAACTGTGCAGGGTAAGTTCAGTCGACCACTTCTGGTTGTTATCCAATAGCTGCTTATAAAATGTCAGTTCTTACAGGTATTTGAGGACAACAGGAATTAAGGGATCAGGTGTACTATATTTACATAGCTCACTCAAATAACCAGATAGAGGTGTTCAAAATGCAAAGTTTTCATTGTCTAAGTAGAGTGACAATGCTAACTACTAGCAAGGTTGGCAGCTGAAGGACAAGGATTTGTGGTAATTGATGAGCAAGAAGAACTGAGTTTTTTTGTTTGTCGACATATGATTTGAAACACAATGCCCCTGAATAGTAGCAATATTCAAGAGGAATTGGATTAATATTTGGAAAGGAGAAAAACGTGCTATTAAAGCAACAGAAGAAGGCAGTGGAACTAAGTTGATGGCTTTTTCAAAAATGGAAGTGTGTAATGAGCTGAATAACCTCCTTAATTGTATTATTCCTTGAGTTTTATTCAAACTCACTTTGCCAAAATCAGAATTGAACCCAAGACTGCTCAGTCTCCATATTGCCCAGTTTCATTAACTAGCTACTGAGAAACATTTTTTTTTTTTTTTGAAAATTATTTCAAAATAACTTTAATAGAGCATTAAACTTGAGCACAATTAATGATTTTAAAAATGTAGCTATCTTGGGCTCTAAAAACTCAATCAGTGATAGAAGGTAATTATAATATATTGAGTGAGATTATAGGGTGTGAGGTGCTGCTTTCTTTTTGAAGACGTTACATGCACTGCTATTGAATTGATTGAAAACTGCCAAATAAAAGCAAAATGCTATGGATTCTGGAAATCTGAAACAAACACTGAAAATGCCAGAGAAACTCAGCAGGTCTGGCAGCATCTGTGGAGAGAGAGAGAGACATACACAATTAACATTTCAAGACAATGCCTTTTCAAAACTGAAGAGTTCAAGATATTTGGCAATTATGCACACAAAGCTATTGGTTCTGGAACTTAAAGCAATTTCTCAGTGTAGCAAACTACTTGTCAGAGGAGTAGATATGGGATGGAGTACAGATTCCCAATTGGTGGGACCACCACTATTTTTAGAATCTAAGTAACTCAATGCCATTTGGTGAAATTTGCAGGTAGTCAAACCTAGACATATCGTGGCACCAGGAGTGACAACTTAGAAAGAATAGAATGAGTTGCAAGGCATATGTAAGAAGAATGCTGGCAGACTAAATTCAAAATAGGTGATTGTCTAAGGAGGGAAACATTCATTACAGATCTTGAATGGTATTGATACAAATTCATTTGCAGTGTAAGATGTTGGTAGTCGTAGGCATTACGTGCCCAAAAGCCACAAAGCAACGATCTATAAAACAAGTAGGATACTGAATTACATTATCAGAAATGCAGAGTACAAGTCCAGAAGTTATGCTGTAACTTTGCATGCTCTGGTCACCCTTAAAATGATCCCTACAGCAAAGGGACCTAGTGTTGAAAACAGTTATGAGAGTTAAAACAGCTGCTCCGATTTTAGAGATTTTACTTGCAGGGAAGGCTGGAGAAGCTTGGGTTTTTCGTCCTCGAATGATGCCCAAGGGTTAGTTTAATCAAAGTTGATAAAATATTAAATAATATTGTAAAGGTCATACAGAAAATAACTGAAGAGTGAGAAGACATCTGTTCAAACTTGTAGAAGCAAAATTATCGCTATCTGGACTTTCCTCCCAAGTGTTTCAATACAATGAACTTTCCCTTCATTAGTTAAAGCAAAGACCTAGAATTATGTAAATGTCTGCAATGAATTCCTGAAATGGGCTGTTTGGCCTTTCTCACCTGTGCTTTGAGGTGGTGAGCATGCATCAAAGACATGATATTCAAGTTATTCTATATACTTTTCAAACAGGCTAGAGCAGTCAGCTCTGGGATCATGTAATCTCAGTAAAGATTCTTTGTTGATGCTTTTGTAATGTGCACTCAGTTGCTTTGTGAATGGGAAGGTGAAGAAGAACAAGGCAGTGACATATTGGACATTTTAAATCTGGGAGACAAAAAGATGTGCCCAAATAATTTGTGCAGTTGAAACATCTTGATCATGTTCTTGTACAACAAACTTTTTATTAACTGGTGCGTATGAAACATATTTACTTTGTATCTAAAGACATTTATCAGGAGGTCATCTGATACTTGGTTCCTATCCTTTTCCTTGTAACTGTGCACTATCTAATGAGAAATCACCTCCTCGTCCTCTACGTGTAATTCCCCAAATTGGAGACAGAAACTTAATGTAGCGCCCCTCCCGTTATCTTACTCGAAATCAACTGAGCTGAAACACCAGAATTTAAATAAAGACCTTCATGACAAGCATAATACAAATCTGCACCTAAATTACCAACTGAGTCAGCTAGGATGGAAAACTTCAGTCCTAGCATGCATTTTCAGTTTGTGGCATATTTCAGAATAATCAAAATCCAAAGACTAAAGAGACAAATATGAACATATTTAACATAATCATGGATTCGGGAAGAGAAAGTATATTACAAGTGATTACGTTTCCTACATTGCAGCAACCAATCTTTTCAGTTTTTTTTAAATTCGCTTGTGTAATGTTGGTATTGCTAGCTAGGCCAGCATTTATTGTCTACCCAGTTGCCATTGGGAAGGTGGTGGTGAGGAGCTACACTTAGTATGTTGTCAGTAGACCCACAATATTAGGAAGGGAATTCCAGGATGTTGACCCAGTGACAGTGAAGGAATAGCATATCTTTTATCTAAGTCAGGTTGGTGAATAGCTTAGAAGGGAACCTGTTGGTGGTGGTGTTCCTATCTGCTGCCCTGTCCTTGTAGATGGATGTGGTTGTGGGTTTGGAAGGTGCTTTATCAGGATCTTTGAATTTATTCGTTGGATATTGGGGCTTTGAAATGTCCTGAATAATGATTATATATTCTTGGGAAAAGTCAGCCGCACCTTTATGCAGTCCTTCTAACTCCTAGGTTCCATAAAAGTATAACTCCAGTTTGTGTTCGCTTTTAATTATAGAGTGCGTTGGGAGTTAACGGTGATAGATCTGTAGCTGTTGATACAAACCAGAAAGAATTGCGACCAGGTGAAATGAAACCTATGGTACTAAGTGGATATATTCCTGCAGGGCATATTCCGAAACCACTTGTGATGGCTGACTACGTAGCGTGAGTATAAGTTTACAAATTTAAACTTTTGAACCCTAGATCCTGTGTGAATGGTGTTGACAAGTGGGGCTGCATACTGTATGTAATAAATAAAACTGAGACAGGTGAGGGGAGCGTTCTTCTTTCTTTTGCACAGTTTCAGCTCTTTAACTGGGGGTGGGCGGGGTGTGTTTGAATCTCAACATGGCAGAATGTAAATTTAAATTTTTTAAAGTATTTGCAATTAAAAAGGTAATTGTTATGAAAACCCACCTGGTTTACTAATGTCCTTTTTTAGGGAAGGAAATTTCTCCATCCTTACCTAGTCTTGCCTACCTGTGACTTCAGACCCATAGTAATTTGGTTGACTCTGAATGCTCTAGTGAGCCGCTTGTTGGATCAAAAGCAAGAAGTAGAAGAATAAAAAAGGAATCCTTGGAACCTGCTGTACCATTCGTTATGGTCATGGCTGAAATTCCAACTCCATAGCCTGTTCCTGATTTTCCCCATATGGTTTGATTCCTTTTGCCTAAAGTGTTATATCCAACTCCTCTTGAAATCAGACAATGTTTTGGTCTCAACTGCTTTCTGGGGTAGCAAATTTCACAGGCTCACCACTCTCTGGGTGAGGAAATGTCTCCTCATTCCAATCTTAAATGGTGCACCCCATATCGTTAGACTGTAACTCCTGGTTCTGGATTCACCCACCACAATATCCTTACTGCATCTAGCTTGTCCAGGTTTCTGTGAGATTCTATTCCCCCGGCCTCAATTCTTCTGACTTCCACTACATACAACCCTAACCAATTCAGTCTCTACCCATAGGTCAGACCTGCCATCCTAGGTAAACCTTTGCACTCCCTCTACAGCAAGAACATCCTTCCTTAAATAAGGAGACAAAAACTGCACTCAATATTCCAGGTGTTATCTCACCAAGGCTCTGTATAATTGTAGCAAAACGTCCCTGTTCCTGTACTCAAATCCTCTTGCTGTGAAGGCCAACATGCTATTTGGTAACTTAAACATGCAGATCCACGGGCTGTTACCTCACATGACAACTGGTTTATGAGGACCCCCAGGTCCTGTTGCATATTCTCCTCTCTCTATTTATAACCATTCCACTAATCAGCCTCAAAAACAAAGTTGCTGGAAAAGCTCAGCAGGTCTGGCAGCATCTGTGAAGGAGAAAACAGTTAACGTTTCGGGTCCGGTGACCCTTCCTCAGAACCTTCCTCAGCTAATCATCCTCCCTGTTTTTGCTACCTAAGTGGATAATTGCATATTTATCCACATTATAATGCATCTGTCATGCATTTGCCTGTTCAGCTTGTCCAAATCACACTGAAGCATCTCTGCATCCTCCTCACAGATCACCCTCCCAACTAGCTTTGTATCATCTGCAAACTTGGAAGATCTTGCATGTGATTCCCTCATCTAATCATTAATAAGTATTGGGAATAGCTGGGACCATAGCACTGATCCCTATTCCATTCCACTCATCGCTGCCTGCCACTCAAAGATTTCTTTCTCCTCTTTTGTTTTCTGTCTGCCGAACAGGTTTCTATCCATCTCAATACACTACCCTAATTCCATGTGTTTTAATTTTACACACACTTTGTTGAAAGCCTTCCAACAGTCTAAATAGACCACATCCACTAGCTCCTGTCCATCAACTCTACTAGTTATATCCTCAAAGAATTCTAGTAGATTTGTCAAGCATGATTTCCCTTTCATAAATCCACGCTGACTGTGTCCAATCCTGCCACTGCTTTCCAGATGCTCAGCTAATAATCTGCTCTACAGTTTGGCCCTCTACCAACATCAGGCTGACAAGTCTATAATTCCTTGATTTATCTCTGCTTCTTTTCTTTAAGTAGAGGGTTTACATTAGCTACTCGGACCATCAGCATTGACCTAGGCACTGGAAATGACAGACCCAGCACTGTTGACCCTGCAAAGTTCTCCTTAGCAACATTGAGGCACTTGTACCAAAATTTGGAAAGCTGTCCCACAGGTTAGACAAGCAACAGTCTGATGTTACAAAAACAGAAATTGTTGGAAAACTCATTTCTGGCAGCATCTGTGGCGAGAAATCAGAGTTAATGTTTCGGGTCCAGTGATCCTCCTTCACAACTCCAGTTTCTCCAGCAATTTTTATTTTTGTTTTTGTTCCTGATTTCCAGCATCTGTAGTTTTCAGGTTTTTTTTTAAACAGTCTGACGTCTGATTCTAAGTGTAAGACTAAATCCAAGACACCACTATCACCAGCCCTTGGTATGTCCTGTTCTGTGAGCAGGATGGACCCAGCAGAAATGTCAGTCCAGTGGTATACAATCAGAAGGTAGTTGTCTGTTCAGTCCTCAACATGCATTTTATTTCCCATGGCATCAGGTCAAGTGTGAACAAGAAAACCACCTGCAGATTACTACCCACTTTGTCACCCAACCATCCCAATCCCCCTAACTAGAGAATCAGTACTCCTCCACTTTAAACACCAGAATAACACTTGGACGAAGCACTGAAGGTGCCAAGGAGACAGCATGTACTCTGGATTGGGGACTTTAATGTTCATCAGCAAGAGTCACTTAACAGTGCCATGACTTGCAGAATCTGCAAGGGCATTGCCACTGGACTAGGTCTGTAGCAGGCAATCAGGGAAACAATGAGGAAATAACCAACTTAATCTTTTATCACCAAAAAACTGTTGCAAATGCATCTGTCTGTTGCAGCATTGATAGGAGTGATCAACACACAGTAATTGTGAAGGCAAGGCGTAAGCAATTGCTTTTTTATTGCATCAAATTTTAGATAAATCTGATCTTATCTTATCATTGGCAATCTGTATATTTCAAATCCAAATTTGAAAGAATACTGATAAGTTACAAGGAAATACCCCAAATTATGTTCTAAACTTAGTTAGAACAAAAAAGGAGTCCCCAGAAATCAGAAAACAGCCCCTGACAAAATTAATGTCATTTTTTTATTAATAGCCCTTGGGAATTGAGTTTTATTATTTTGGAACCCCCTCCAAGATCCACGTAGCTTGTGTGGGTGAGAGCAGGGACTACATAATGTATGGGCAAATCAACCATGGTGCAGGGAGGGAGTGAAAAGGAATGTAGTTTTAGGAGTCAGTATCACTGGGGAAATAGACACTCTGCAATCGAAAATGTGTCTCAATGACTGGTACCAGTATTAGGGAAATCTTGGGACAAGGTGTGATGAACTTGGAGCGGGAGGGGAAATGTTCAGTTGTGGTGTTTAAGAGTATCCACAGCCCAGGTAGGATTTTAAAAAAAAAAAAAAAACAACTGCTGAAGGAGTAAGAGTTAGCCAGAATGAAAAGCAGAACCACGAAGTTGGTGAAATTTGGATTTCTACCTGAGCCGTGAGCAAATCGGCACAGGATAAGTAGATAATTGAGCTGAACCATGCATTCAGAGATTGGTGAGAAATGAGTTTCAATTGATGAAGCACTGGCACTGGGGTTGGGGGGCGGGAGACAGTACTTTTGATCAGATACTGTAAGGAACAGTGTCCTGGCAAATTGAATGACGAGGACTGTAAAAGGGGAGGGAGCAGAGATCAAATAGACTTTTTGTTAGCGAGGTTCAAACCCGCATCCTCTGAATATTAGCCTGGAGTTACTGGATTATAGTTCAGTGACATTACCACTACATCACTGCCTCCTGTTTCTGTCAGAGTAAGAAAAGATATCTATAAAGTAACAAAGTGGAATAGTTCAGATGAAGAGATAGTAGGAACTGCAGATGCTGGAGAATCTGAGATAACAAGGTATAGAGCTGGATGAACACAGCAGACCGAGCAGGAAAGCTGACATTTTGGGCCGAGACCCTTCTTCAGAAAATCATTTTCTTTCCTGCTTTTCTGCTCCTCTGCTGCTTGGCCTGCTGTGTTCATCCAGCTCTACACCTTGTTATCTTAGTTCAGATGAAGGTTGGTTTAGAAGACCAGGATAAAAGCTTGTCCATTTATTTAAGTTCTGATCCACTCCAACTTATCTGAGTAAGGTACAAGCAGGAAATAGCTTAAAAATCACTATCTGAATGCATGGAGCAAAGCAGTAAGATAGATGAACAAGTGGCGGAAATACGTGTAAATGATTCAGGCCTGATTGTGATTACCGACCTATGGTTGCAAGATTGCCATTGTTAGAAAATAAGTGTTCCAGGATGCAAAACATCTCTAAAACATTCAGAATGACAAAAGAGAAAGGACGACACTCATAGTAGATAGATGATATAAGGGCATGAGTGAGAAATGGACTTTCCAATTTGAATCATTGTGGGTGGCAATGAAGAATAGCAAGAACCAACACTGCTGGTAGTAGTTTATTAGCCCGAAATCAACAATCTAATAGAGCATTAAACACCTAATTAAGGGAAACTTTAACTTTCATAAGGACTTGACCCATAAAAATTGCAATTGTTTCCTGGAATAAAGCTTGTAGAACGTTTTTACAATAGTTTCCTGGAAGAATGTTGTAGACTCAATTAGGGATAAAGCTCATATTTAGTATTGCTCAGAGTTAATAATCTCGTAGTAAAGTACTGGAAATAGTGATCGTGATTAAGTTAAACAAAAGTTTGAAAATAACACTCCCCAATAATCTTAACCGGTTGCATAGGCATGAGATAACATTGGATAAATAGACTAAAATATACAATGGAAGACATTTGATCAAGCTGTTCAATATGTTCGTTTAAAATCTAATCCAAGATCCATTCAAAGCTTATATTAAGGTAAGCATTAGATTAAAAGAGGCAGTGTGGGTGGATGCTGGCCTAGTGGTGTTGTCACTAGATTGTTAACCCGGAGGTAATGTTCTGGGGACCCAAGTTTGAATCCCGCCACAGCAGATGGTGGAATTTGAATTCAATAAATATCTGGAATGACCATGAATCCAGTGTTGATTGTCAGGAAAAACCCATCTGGTTCACTGATGTCCTTTGATTCCAGACCCACAGCAATGTGGTTGACTCTTAACTGCCCTGTAGGGAATTACCACTGGGCTATAAATGGCCAGCGATGCCCTCTTTCCATGAATGAATAAAAAGGGGAAAAAAGTCTGAGCCATGAGTGTTTTAAAAACAAGCAAAGGGCTACTAAAATGCTAATAAGGGAGAAATGGCCTTGAATGAGGTTTTTAAAGAGTTTTTACAATTATAAGGAGAAGGGAAGTAGCTACTTTGTTCCTTAAAACAGAGATAGGAATGAGGAAATGTTAGACATTGAAAAGTTGTTTTGCATCTTCTCACAGCAGAAGTCACAAATTGTAAACCGGAAAGTGGGTAACCTAGGTGCTCTGAGCCAGGAAATTAAAATGCAATAAGTCTCCAGAACCTGATAACCTACACTCCAAATTTCTAAAAGAGCTCCAGAGATAATGAATGTCCTGACCAATTTTCCACAATTCCCTACATTATGTAATGGTTCCAGACAATTAGAAGTTAATAAATATATCACTGCTATTCAAGAATGGAGGGGGAAATAAAGTCACATCCCACCTGTTAGAGAATTCAAATCCAGTTTTAAACATTACAATCAAAATAATTCCACTGATTTTTGTAAAAAGCCAACTGGTTTGGCAATGGATGGAAATCAGTTTTTGGCACAAGAGTCACATTTCATCCATATCCGGCAATGTTCTTGACTCTTGCTGGATTACGTCCGAGAGAAGTACTTGTTGTATCAAAACCATTTCATTAAATAGGCTGGCCACTTCGCACCTTGTGACATGGAGGTTGTCAAATGCATGTTGTCCTTGGCTACCCAAGTGTCCAACATACTGAGAATTAAAAGCAGGTTAATATGGTTCTTAATCTGAAATTGATTTGTGGTGGCATTCAATGAGCAACTGCACCTAACTTCGGAGATAAGTTCATCAGCATCTCTTCCCCACTTTAATGTATCCTGTTAGGAAGATTAAATGCTTTATACAACAAATGAAACTCTGACATTTACAACTTACTTATGCTCATTCAGAATATCAAAATTATCCGTTAGTTGCTGACATGAGTTTGCCTTTCATAGAGTTTTAAAAGAACGTGGTGTTGAATTTTTGAGTTTTCTCTTTTTCAGTAAATATCCTTCTATTCGAACCCCTGAAGAACGTGAACGTTACAAAGCTGTATTTAATGACCAGCATGCAGAGTACAAAGAGCTTCATGCAGAAGTACAAACTGTTCTGAAAAAGTTCAGTGAAATGGATGCTATGATGAGCAGACTTCCTCAACATGCAGAGACCCAACAGGTTAGTGCACCGAGTGTGATGAAATCTGTCAAAATGTCTGGATTAATATCTTGGAAGATATTTAAGCTGAAGTGGGATCATTTATATGTCACAAAATCTAAAGTGTTTGGTAGCTCAACAAGTGCAACTTGGTAGAGGTAATTGCAGCTTTGCCTTGTGAATTTGATTGAAATATTGGCTGCTACTGGAGGACATTGCTTTCCCACTGTCACCAATGACCTAGAGGAATTAGACTAGACTGCCACTAGATTCTAGTAATATTCTGGGAACCCTGGTTCAAATCCCACTATGGCAGATGATAGAATTTGATTTCAATATATAAAAACGAAATCTGGAATTAACAAGTAAGATGATGACCATAGTTGATCATTGGAAAAACCCATCTAATTCACTAATGTCCTCTAGGGAAGGAAACTACAGTCTTTGCTGTAGGTCTAGATTCACATTTAGGCCAGACCAGGTAATGTGTTTGAGTCTTGACTTGCCATCTGGGTAATTAGGGATGAGCAATACATATTTGCCTAGCCAGCAATGCCTTGATCTAGAAAGTGAATAAACATGTGTTGCCGTTCCTCATAAATTTGGAGTTGCAATAACTTGTGCAAGGTCTGGCCTTCAGGTAAAGAACTAAGTGGATGTCTGGATGGCATATCCACATGACTATGAAAAGTTCGATGGTGGTATTAGAATGACCGTTAACTCCTTGACCCAGATATCTCAAGCATATTAATCAGTAATTTTTCTGTTGCTGGTTGAGATTTTGCACTGCTCAAGTTATCTGCATAGAGTTGTAAATTATTAAAATCATCATTAGCCTTCAAGCAGTGTGACTATTTCAAATATTATTTGTTGGTTTTGCAATATCCTGAGGATCTGAAAAGTGTTGCATAAGTTGCCTTCTTTCAAGATCATCAAGATGTAGACACGCATATAAAGCATATATCCCTTTTAAGTCCAAAACACGTAATTGCATATTCATCCAGTAGAGGGACCATATTTCTGGAGGTAATGCTGATCAAATTTACTTAGCTCCTGGTTGGGGTATGTAAAAAGTGAATAAAGTTATATATTTTATTAAAAGAAACAAATCCAATGATCTTCTTTAAACAAACATCCTAAAACCTACATGATTATCAATATATATGAGGATTTTTGTAAGAATTCAAAAATATATATTTCTGATAGCATGGTGGCACAGTGGTTAGCACTGCTGCTTCACAGCGCCAGGGATCCAGGTTCGATTCCTCCTTTGGGCAACTGTCTGTGTGCAGTTTGCACATTCTCCCCATGTCTGCGTGGGTTTCCTCCGGGTGCTCCGGATTCCCCCCTCAGTCCAAAGATGTGCAGGCTAGGTGGATTGCCATGCTGAATTGCCCGTAGTGTTCAGGGATGTGTAGATTAGGGGGATGGGTCTGGGTGGGATGCTCTGAGGGTCGGTGTAGACTTGTTGGGCTGAAGAGCCTGTTTGCACACTCTAGGGATTCTGAGTGTAAGTGATTTGAGTTAGTTCATTGTTCACTTAAAAAAATTCTGTGACTCATGAAAGGAGTGAGAAGAGGAAAACAGTGCTGTTTCAGTACTTCATTGTTTATGACAAATCAAATGCTAAATTCTTAACTTCTACATTGCTTTAATCAATTGTTTTAATATGCGCATTCTCTTCTTTCTTCTTGAATGTGGCTGGTAAGTCCAGCATTTGCTACCCATCCTTAATTGCCCTTTTAAGGTGGTGGAGAGCTTCCTTTTGGAAGTGCTGTGGTCTTTGTGTTATCAATGTGCCCATAATGCTGTTAGGAAGGAACATTCTAGGATTTAATGACTCGGTGACATTGAAATAACTGTGTCATTTGAAGTCTGGATAGTGTGGTTTTGAGAAAAAGTTACAATGGTAATGTTCATATATGTACCTACTAGCCAAGTTCTTCTACATGGTGGAGGTTGTAGATTTGGAAGGTTCTGTCAAGGAAGTTGTAGCTTTTCGTGATGAAACTTACAAAATTTTATTTTAAAATTCAGAAATCAGAAGGAACCATTTTTGGACTCTTATTGCTTAACTTTTCTTTATCTCTGCTAAATTACTTGATTCCAACAAAGGCAACTTTTTGATATAATAATTGACCTCTCTGCATGAATGAGGGAGGGAGCAAAATGAAGCATGGTCTGTACCTCATTCCATTCTGTCTTGCTAGGAACGGTGCATGTTGTTTGTTTACTGAGGATAGAATTGAATTTGGCCCTACCTCACATTCTCGCTGGCTACACTGACTCTTGAGGACTGTACATGGGTAAACGCACACTTTGCACAATTCTAAGAATCTTATGTAATCAAAACAGCCTGAATTATTTATTGCAATAAACCAGCAATCCTCGTCTAGTGAAGTGCATGTTTGAACTTGACTGCAAATCTGGAATTCTAGGTCGTTTATGGTTTTGATTTAGCAAGATTTATTTTTGTTACTGTATTTGTGTACCAACTTGCCCAACTGTGAAGTAACATTCAAGACCAACTGGAAGAACGTGCAAATTAAAAAAACTAGATAAAAACAATGGAGGAGTTCCAAGGATTTAGCATTTGAATTGCCATACACAACGAAATACTGAAACAGCATTGCTTTCCTCTCTTCACTCCTTCCATCATCAGTTACTTTTCAATAAAAGATCAAATTGAAACTGAAAAGTGCCTTGGAGCTTACAAGTTTTGAGTGAACCAAATGTTGCCAAGTACTGAACAACATTATTAAATCCACCTTGTCATTTCTATACAAGTAAGAAAAAAACTAAAACTGCAATTTGCACAACAATTACTTACCCAAAAAAGGCCTTTGTAATATTTGAGAAAAATCTGCACATTTCCCTCTTTACTATTTTGAAGGTGAGTTTTCATTAGATCCAATTCCTTCCACAGTTACTAGGAACGTTCTGGTACCTTTATCAAGAGGCCATTGAGTATGGTACCAGTAGAGCTCTGATTCAGCCACTGCAGAAAGTGGGAGAGCATCTTGGAGTGGCTTAATTTCACTGTCCATCCTAAACCAAGCCACCACTTGTATAAACTTTATAGATTTTTTTTTAATGGAGGACTTCAGATCAGCAAACTTTCTTCAGGATTTACAATTTTATTACTCCAAATGTGTTTAGAGGCAGAGAAGAATGTTACTATTTGCTAAAGAAAGCCTTTACAATGTGTAAATGTTCTAACAATGGGAATAAGCTTGAGCTTCATGTTTAATTGGGCAATTGAACATTCTGGATTAAGGTCGTATTAAGTATTTGCATGTTTTCTAACTTTAGGAGTATGACAGGATCACAAAAGTTTTCCATGAATATCAGAAGAAAAAAAATGTAAGTAAAGAAGAAACATTTTTTCAGGAAGCTTGTCTGTTGTGAAATTGCATTCGATCTCACCTTGATGAGAAATGTGAATTAGTGATGGTGATTGGAAATCCTTATATTGTAATTAAGATGTTCCATATCCTGGTGACTTGCCCCAGTGATATCAGCAACATTCTGTTGCAAAGCATTTCTATCTATATGAAAATAATTTATCATGCTGTTAGCTCAATGTTAAGCGTCATTGAATTTCCAGAAACCGTTTTTTTTTTTGAATGATTGAGACTTTCTATACTTAAGTTTGAAGGCTTGTGCAACTTTTATGAGCCTTGTGTCCACCTGATGCAGTTAATCTGCTTCAACAGTGGTCAAAACTTTCATATTAGACTATAGAATACCTTGGCTGCCTGAACGTGGAGGTGATCGTTGATGAAAAACCAGCTAAGAGATAGTAAGAACTTCAGATGCTGGCGTCAGAGATAACAGTGTGGAGCTGGAGGAACACAGCAGGCCAGGCAGCATCAGAGGAGCAGGAAAAGTTGATGTTTCGGGTCGGGACCCTTCTTCAAAAAAATAGATTTTCTGAAGAAGGGTCCTGACCCGAAACGTCAACTTTTTCTGCTCCTCTGCTGCCTGGCCTGCTGTGTTCCTCCAGCTCCACACTGT
>NC_063334.1:94087710-94144683 GCF_021869965.1 Rhincodon typus
GTGGAGCTGGAGGAACACAGCAGGCCAGGCAGCAGAGGAGCAGAAAAAGTTGACGTTTCGGGTCAGGACCCTTCTTCAGAAAATCTATTTTTTTGAAGAAGGGTCCCGACCCGAAACATCAACTTTTCCTGCTCCTCTGATGCTGCCTGGCCTGCTGTGTTCCTCCAGCTCCACACTGTGTTATCTATGAAATACCAATTCATACATGTTTAAGGGGTCAGTTAGTTCAGTTGGCTGCATGACCCTTCTTGACATCGACACTGAACTGAGACATTGTGACCCTTATACTGTCATCAGTCATCTCTCTGAGCACTAACCTGTGGTCCTCTGGGACTGTGACAACTTCACCTATTACCTGATGCAAGTATGGTCAGTTTGGTATTCTGGACCATCTACTACCTAAGCGGTTTGAAGAGGAATTTCCCCTTTTTAAATTTTTTGCCATTTTTGTAAGATTACATGGCATACTGGTTGTTGACAGATGTTGCCTATGCATAATGATTCATACATCATGAGAATGCTGACTAAGCAGGGTTGATCTGATATTTTCTTGCTCATCAAATTTTGTGTTCACAATTCTAAATTTGAGAACTGGAAAACTAAACTGGTTATGAAGAGAATTATTTTTCTTCTGGAATGTTCCATTCTCAACTATGGAATTCTTTGTTGAAGCAGCTGACTGCGGTAGAAAATGGTTATATCCAAACAATACATTTGTGTATAATGGTAACTTTTTTCCGTCTTTTGAAATGGATCACAATTATGCACGTTGAATTCAATTTGAGAAAACCAAGAATTCATAATATACTTTAAAATGTGCAAAGCTCATTTTATAGCTTGGGTTTTTTAAATTTAGTACGTTTTGAACATTATAACACAGCATCAGCACTGGATAATGTAATGCTTCCCATTTTTGCAGGATCCTACATTCCTGGAGAAAAAAGAACGCTGTGAATATTTGAAAAACAAACTCTCTCATATCAAACAGAGGATTCAAGAATATGACAAAGTCATGAACTGGAATGCTAACATGTAAAAGGTTTTGCAAAACCTCTCCACTGCAAGTTTTCTTCATAACTAAATGACAAAACTTGATTTATTTTGCTCTCTATTATTAATTACAAAAACTCACTCTTCTTTTTTAAACTTCCCTCGAGGCTAGAAATTGGACTAAGTGGAACAAGGAACCAAAATGCATTTGGTTCACCTTGCTCCCAATTTGAATTAGCCTTGACACATATATTTGTTCGAAATAGTAAATGTTTGTGCAACTTTTTGATATTTATAATGTATACTAGTTAGAAATATTTTTATACAAACGATTTTGCATACAGTGTAAAGTTAACAAGACTTTTCATTTTTATGCCTTATATTTAGTCTACTGAATTCATTGAGTTCTGGAATTTGGATTCAGCTGAATGTATTAAATGCTGCAACTAAGTCTGCTCAGAAAAAATAGTACTTGTAACTGACTAGAAGAAAATGAATAAGCTTTGTGCAGATTTCCAGCTGTCCCCTCAATGTAGCTTCATTTTAAAAGAATGAAACAGAGTATGTTTCACTGAGGTAAGGTCAGACATGGTACAAAAATCTACTTTGTATAACTGTCTTTTTACTCTGATCTAATATTACCAAACGTAAGCCGTAAATATTCAAGCTCTGGAGATTTTGTAGGGAATAGCCACGAGGTTGATTCTTAAAATCAGAAGCTTTTAGTTAAGATTTGATGAATAGCAACTGAAATAAAAGATCTTGTAGAGGTATATATAGATGAATTAAAGAGTGAAGGCTAATCTAGACATGCTGGGTGGGATACTAGAAAATGTTAAATAGGCTGAAACTGCAGAAGGAAACGGTTGAGCATAGGTCTGAGGTTGGCCTTCAAGCAATGCCCATTAATGCCTGAAATGAGCATCTTGGATTCATGAAGCAAAAAACCTTGGACTCTTTCAAGAGTCAGTTAAGTTACATGATTAAGGGTTGGATGGCCTGTCTCACCTGTATCTTGTGATCTGTTTTAAAGTTGATTTCTATCGTTACAATGCAGTTTTCATATTCCACTTCTCAAGGTAACTTGTCAAGCACTTGAAATTTTAAATCCGAGGCTATTTGTAAGCTTTGAAACTGTAAAATTCATTTGTACTGACTTGAACCACGTCATTGCAATTTATACACTATATTTTTAACAGTTGATTTAAGATAAAGGGATTTTTGTATTTTAGTGATGTTTTGTTCATGCAAGTTGAACATTATATTTCTGATCTTTTGTATCTAGTTTGTAAAGCTGTGCCTCAGACTTTTTGCCTTTTCAACAAAATGTTCCTTCTAATACATTGGGGGAGAAAAACTACTGGTAACCATTTTATGCTATTCATGCCAAACTAACTATGGTTAACTAAAGCACAGTTTCCACAATAAACTTTAAAAATTTAAGAATTGTACTGTGACAAACTTGTGTAAATGGAATATTTTTAAATAATTATGTGCAACATTGTAAATAAATTTTGCATCAAGAATGTTTTGTTTTTTGATCGCTAGTTATATCAACCTTTTGAGTATCCAGATCACATCTAATTTTTATGCTATATGTCATTGTGCAAGTGAAAATTTATCTTTTTAAGAGGTTCTGCTTTGTACAAGAGCTATGTAGATTCGTTCCTGTACAACAGTGTAATCTCCCAAACTTCACATTATCAAGTCATTATTATCCAACTCAGGAATTTAAGTCTGGACTTCTTCCTAATTATCTCCTCTTTATTTCCAATTAACCATTTTTTTAGTGTTCAGTTTCTGAAGTACATTTGTTTTGGCTGCCACTGGAGACCAAAGCTGATCCCTATTTTCAGTTTAACTTTTGTTTTAAACTTGTCTCCCCTCAGATATTCTGTCCCAATTCCCTACCTCAATCTCTCCGTATTCAACCATGATGCAACTTACCACAGGGCTCTTTGAGACACTTAAAACAAGCAACAAACCAAATTGCCCAATTCCGTGCTCTTGCTGACCACCTGCTGAGTCTGCTAACATTGCTGCTTTCCTTTTTAAACTCTCCTTTCCCACTGCTGATACTGTGGACTCTGCACTCCGGTTAGTTTTCACCATCTCATAAAGTATCTCCTTCTGGAACATCCTGCATTTGTCAACTAAGTCATTACCATCCGGGAAAATATTGTGATGATTTTTAAATTTGTTCATGGGATGTGGATATTACTGGCTAAGCCAACATTTATTCCTGATTCCTAATTACATTTAAGAGTTAGAACATAAGAACTAGGAGCAGGAGTAGGCCATCTGGCCCTTCGAGCCTGCTCGCCATTCAATAAGATCATGGCTGATCTTTTCATGGACTCAGATCCACTTACCCGCGTTCTCACCGTATCCCTTAATTCCTTTATTGTTCAAAAAAAATCTACCATTTTTTTAAAAGCATTTACTGAAGTAGCGTCAACTACTTCACTGGGCAAGGAATTCCATAGATTAACAACCCTCTGGGTGAAGAAATTCCTTCTCAATTCAGTCCTAAATCTGCTCCCTCTAACCTTGAGGCTATGCCCTCTTGTCCTAGCTTCACCTGCCAGTGGAAACATCCTCTCTACTTCTATCTTATCTATTCCCTTCATAATTTTATATGTTTCTATAAGATCCCCCCTCAATCTTCTGAATTCCAATGAATATAATCCCAATCTACTCAGTCTCTCCTCATAAGCCAACCCCCTCAACTCCGGAATCAACCTAGTGAACCTCCTTTGCACCCCCTCCAGTGCCAATACATCCTTTCTCAAGTAAGGAGACCAAAACTGCAGTTAACTAGACCAAAACTAGTTAACTAAATTTTTCATGAAACTGTAGGCATAAGACTGCAAATCTAGGTAAGGATGGCAGATTCCCGTCGCTAAAGAGACATTAGTGAACCCAGCAGAGGGGGCTTTTACAACAGTTAAGTGTCACCAATAGACTAGTTCTATTCCATATTTTCAGTGAATTCAAATTTCACCATTTGCTGCACAGTTTGGATTGCTTGTCTCAACATTATTTTGGGGTTCTGGGTTACTAGTCCAGTGAGATTGCTACTAATCTGCCACCCCTCCAATTGCGTTGACATCGTGGCCTAATGGAAACCTGGCCTGAAGACTAACGGTGCTTTCTCCCTAAATGAAACCTTTTGATCTGGCTGTATTTTCTGTTTCATTGAAATTGTTGCAGTGGTGCTGTGACCTTTTATCACCTAGATTGCACCTTGGTTTGAGTTCTTATTCCTCTGACCTACTCTTCTCGGGCATCTTGCCTTATTTCCCTTGGTTACTACAGTAACTCATAAAAATATTTTGGTTGAGATATCCTCACTGCTTTCCCTTCCTTCAACCTCCATGAAAACTGCTTCTCATCCTCAGTAATTTCAACTTCCTTTCATTTCTCTCTCTTCATTTAACCTCAAAGGTAGTCTGCCCTTCTAATTCCCTAAGCTAACCTGTTTGTACTTCTTGACTGCAGGAATTACTGCCAGCAGCTCCCCCATACACATGGGAATGGCTGGGTAAACCTTGAACTTGGTTGCACATTGACTATGCAGGCCCTTTCAAGGGTTCAATGTTCTTAGTCATTGTAGACACCCATTCAAAGGGACCATTAGTCGAACTCTGGGATGATTATATAAAAATTGCGCGTATCTTTTGCAATACCCGGTCCTGGAAACAGATAAGAGGCCAACATTTACCAACAGAGAATTTGGTTACTTCAAGCTAAATGGAATTTCACGTATTAGGACAGCTCCATATCACCCATCATCCAATGGCCTGGCAGAAAGAGTAGTCCAACTTTGAAGGCTGTCTTGAGGAAACAGCCTGAGCTGTCACTGGTCTTGTTGGGTTATAGGACCACCCTACATGCAACTACAGGGATAGCACTGGCAGAGTTGCTAATGATAGACTACACCCCAGGTTAAGTCTGATCTTCCTTGACCTGGTAGGGGGTGAGGGTGAAACGGCATCAGGTGCTCCAATGTTGGCCCAAGACTCTGCCAAAAGAGAGAGAGTTTTATACAAGGGACGAAGTTTGGTGTAAGAATCATGGCAATGGACTCACATGAGTAAGAGGGATGGTCAATGTGAGGTTAAAACCAGTGACATGTAAAGTTTGGGTAGGTGTGCCAGTCCTGAACAAGCACGTGGGTTATGTGAAAGCCGTGAATTCTCAAACAATGCCAGAGTAAAGCCTGCCCTGTCCCATGGAGCTGTTGGGAAATGCTGCCAGAACACAGATTTATCCTGTCTGTCAAATGTTGTCAAGTCTTCTGAGTGGACATGTTCAAAACGGAAGCAGCTGCCTCAGCACCTTTTCTGCCAGAGGAAGAGAGTGAGATTCTACTGAGGTACTTCTGGAGCAAGAGGCAAGCTCCCATCCGTTAAACGCTGTCTGTATCAATGCTGAGTCGGAGGAACCTGACCTAGTGCTAAAATGCCCCAGGAGGCTCCTATGGCCTTGGACTGAGAGGGGGAAGGTTGTAGTGATTGTAACAAGGTCAGCCAGCTGGACCTCCGAGAGGGAGTTCCCTGATTGTTAATCTGGCTTACATATTAAAAGGGCGAGTGTCAGAGATGCTGACACTCTGGTACCTGATTCCTGTATGAGGTAGTGCTATAGTCAAGGACTATTCATGTGTAAATAAAGGGTGATTAATGACAGGATACCAGCTTCTCGAGTTATTTTGTTGGCTGTGCTAGTTTGTCTTGAATTTGTAACACAGTTGATCATACCTTCCTCCAATGTGCTGCTAGTCAGCCAGCTATGTGGGACGGCACATACTTGGTTCTGTTTCCTATATAATTGTTATCAGACTATCACTTGTAATGGTTTTTCTTTCAGTTTGACACCATTATAATTTAGCAACAATGGAGGGGTAAAATGCTTAATGGTGAAGTAGAGCTGGATATGGCAAACACGTAAAAACTGAAAGGGAATGTTGCTGAGGGGCAGCATGCAGATGCAAAGTAGAATGGGATAATAATGCTCGAGAGAGGGGCTGCTCCAGAGGTAACAGTACTGGATAAAGAAGAGACACCATTTCACAGAGGTGGTTTGGATTTGAATAGGTGGATGAGACTGGAACCACATAGGAACATTCTCATCCATCAGGTGTCAATGAAGAAGGAGCATAGTGTGGTCAATCGTGTCAAAGACTGCAGACAGAACAAGGAGCATTAGTTTACCTTTGTTATAGTCATGGGGATTTCATTTAGGACTTGCTGCATGTCCATTTCAGGGGAAGAAATATGAGGGGAAGGACTAATATAGAGTTCTGAGAAAGGTAGATGTGGATTTGGTAGGTGATAACATGTTTAAGGGGAAAGGGAAGATAGACTTAGGGTCATAGCTTGAAAGAACAAGTCAGTTTTTTTTTCCCTTTAGAAAAGGGCAATGATAGCACCTGACTGGAAAGACCATTAATAATGTTAGTGAATGCATAGGCTAGTAGTAAAAGTTGTGTGGTCATCTGTTTGGTGGGAATACGATTGTGGATGTCGAAGACGAGTTAAGGTGTTATGGGAATTAAAGAGAATAGGATGAGTGTTTAGGGCAAGGTTAGTGGTTGAGGCTGGAAACTTTCGAGGAACTTTGGCCTAATGAGTAATGGAGTGAGAAGGGCATTCACATTCACGTGATAAGTTGTTTTGGCATTGTGGGAGAGATGAGATCTGATTTGGAGATTTCTGAAATGGAAGTTTCAGGCACATGTTCAAGGACTTTGGAAAGAAAAGAATGGTTAGAGATGGGACAGTTTTTGCCATGACAATGGGGTTTAAGGCTTTTTATTTGAGAAGAGTGATGGCCTTTTTAAGAAATGGCACAAGGATAATACCTGAAGAGAAAACACGAATAATAAAAGCTGCTAACATTGGGACCAAGTGGTGAAGTTGGATGGTAAGCAGTTTGGTGAGAACAGAAGTTGCATATTGTGGAAATCTGGCAGGACATGGAGAAACTAGAGAAAAATGAGTTGATTTCTTTTTGGGCAGGGGTTATCATTTTAGGGAGGTTGCTCCATTGAGGTGGTAGATGGAAGTGATACAGCAGAGCTCATGAATTTCTTGACCTCATTGAGAAGCTCATGGACAGCTTTGTCATACTTTATTATGAAGAAATAGGAACAGAATAAGACCATTCAGCTCATTGAATTTACTCTACCATTCAAACAGATCATGGCTGATCTGTTTGTGTTTTGAATTCCACATTCCCATCTACACCCACTAACTTTCAATCCCCAGGTTTCGCAATATTCTGTTTATTTCTGTCTTAAAAATATTTAATGACCCTGTCTTCTGAGACGGAATTCTAAAGTTACACAACTCTCAGGAGATATTTCAACTCATCTCTGTCCTAAAAAGGCAACCCTAATATTTAAATGGGGCATCCTAGCTCTGGAACAAATGGAATGCTGGAGAAACTCAGCAGGTCTGGCAACAACAAAGATAGCGTTTTGAGTCTGCAGTATTTTGCTTTAACCCCCTAGTTCTGGACTGGCCCACAAGCGGAAATATCTTTTCCATGTTCACCTTGTCAGGATATTAAACGCTTTAATCATGCTACTGTTCTCTTCTAAATTCCAGTGGAAACAGATTTAGCCTGTTTAACCTATCCTCATCACAGAATTTACTTATTCCAGGCATCAAGTTGGTAAACGTTCTTAGAACTGCCTCCAATACATTTACATCCTTTCTTAACCAGGAAGACCGAAACTAGTTCTACCTCCCTTTCCATTGCCACCTATTGTTTATTCCTTCCCTTCTCCACCCTCCCACCCCTTCTCTAGCATAAATATCAAATTTTTCGTTACTGCAATCAATTCTGCAGAAAGGTTGATGGACCCAAAAGTTAACTCTGGTTTCTCTCCACAGCTGCTGCCAGATCAGCTCAGTTTTTCCAGCAATTTGATTGTGTTTCTAGTTCTACCCATGTTGTTGGTTCTATATGACCACAATATCCACTGTAAGTTTATTTTCAGCCCTGAACAGATGTCCTGAATCCTGGCAATGTCAGCCCACACAGCCATTTGGATCCTGGCTCTTTGCTGCAGAGAACAGTGTCCATCCCCCTTGCTATGCTGTCCCTTACCACTCTTTATTGTTAGATGTGTGTGCAAGAGATGAAGAATTTAGGAAGATGACCTGTAACTGGAAAAAGTAAACTGAATTCTCATTTGGCAGTCGATGGCTAAAACATCTGCCATATCATTTCAAGTCTGCATTCTTGAACAAAAGAGCAGAGATGAGGTGTGTATTAGGGATCAGCCAAGATAAAAGATAGTTTGGGATTTATTAGGGGCTAATGCATGAAAAGTAGAAGTAAAGGTGTGCTTAAACATCAGAGGCAAGAAGAGTTCCAAAGTCTAGGCATTTTGGATGTAGAAAGTGCAACTGTAAGTGAGTTGGGAGGGCAATACTTACAATGGGTGAAAACAGAAGTTTGTTTTGGGTGTAGAAAGAGGATATGGGTAGAATGTGGGCACAGGGAGTGGTCATAGACAATCTTGGGAGAATGATACATTACAAAGATATGAATTAGAAACTGGACTATACTGCTTGACCCTTTAGGCTTGTTCAACCATTCAATGAAATCATAGCCAATCTGAGTGCTGCTGATCCCTGTCCCCCAATCCCAGGCAGTCGCACATCAAGAATCTATCTACTTAAGCCTTTTAATTTTTTTTAAAGACCCTATTTCCACCGCCTTTCAGGGAAGAGAGTTCCAAAGAGAGACAACCTACTGAGAGATGACTATTTTCCTTGTCTTTGCCCTGTGTAAGTTTTTTATGTTTTTAAATTGCCACCCCCTAGATTTGGGTCTTAGAATACCGAAAATAGATACATTCTATTTGTGAAATGCATACATTTATTAATATCACGATCAGTAAAGAAAATAGTTTTAACTTGGGAATAAACCATTTGCCGCAACCAATATGTCAGCATATATGCCAAAATAGACATTTATCTTTCATCTGGTTCATCCCGCGAACTTCCTGGCCAGGATCTTATGAAGCAGTGTAGAGAAATCCAGTAACAGAAGTAAAAGATATGTTTCCACCAGTAAGAGCAATGGGACGTGAGGACACAGGTTAGGTTTGTTAGGTTAGGATGCACGTTGAATCCAGCAGTGCCATGATGGGATTGTCTAGTCCTGCAGGATTGGTGGTGGCTCAGGAGGGTGTGTCAGCTCCAAGGGAGTCAGGTTAGTCAGGATTGTTGGGCCTGTATGGAGATGTTGGGTCCAGGGTTGGATTCAGGTCGGTAGGGGGCGTTGTTGGGTCTTGGGTCAATGATAAGTCAGGGGATTCAGTCTAATAATTACCAAGGAGTTAGCATGGGTTCCTAATCCTCTTAACCTTCATGGGTAACTCTTAAGCTTAAGTGAGTTAGAACTTTTCGAAGTCTCCAACTCTAACTTGGAGTTGGGAACTTTTTCAGAGGGTTTCAAAGGCCAGGTAATTGTCCTAAAGAAATTTAAAATTTCCAGACAATTCCCACAGAGTCAGCTTTGCTGTTCTGCATAGTCCCAACCATGCAACTTAATCTACACTGCTGCAGTGACCAAATTCCAATTGGAATTTCTGGGCCAATATTTTGCTGGATGTCTATTGTTTATGTTATTGCAAGTATGTATCAAAGACTGGATTGAACACAATAAAAGGATTAAGTTGCAAACCATTTTTGGCGTCAAAGTTAAATATTCTTGCACTGTCTTGTCTCCCTCATTCATTTACCCTGAAGGAAGATGTGTTTGATAAAGGAATAATGCAGAGGGTGATGCACAGCCTGTCAAGTGAAGCAAGGATCGATATGAGGTCAAAGAAGCAGTTTGAAAAACTGTATGTTGAGGCAATATCAATTAAAAAACAGAGTTTAGGTTTTTAGATTGTAAATCCTGAGAGTTGGTGTTAAAATCTGAAACATCTGAATCTTAAATCTGACTTAATTTTCTCTGATTTTGTAGTCAGTAGTCAGTTAGATTTTAGTGGTTTTATGTGAAGGCAGAATGTTAAACATGACATAAAAATGACATGAATGTAAATATCTATTGGAACTTGCTTTAATCTTCCTGATGTATAACATCGTTGACAATACTAAATAAATAAAAACTGAAAGAACTGTGGATGCTGTAAATCAGAAACAAAAATAGAGATTGCTGGAAAAGCTCAGCAGCTCTGGCAGCATCTGTGGAAAGAAATCAATGTTAATGTTTCGGGTCAAGTGACCCTTCCTCAGTTCCTCACTCAGCCCAAAACTTTAACATTGTTTTCACCCCACAGATGCTGCCAGACCTGCTGAGCTTTGCCAGCAATTTCTGGTTTTGTTTCTATACTCACTAAATCTAGCTAACTCTGGGCATGGATAGGGTGAATATCCAAGGCCTTTACCCTGGGGCGGGGGAGTCCAAAAGTAGAGGGCATAGATTTAAAGTGAGAGGGGAAAGGTTTAAAAGGGACTTAAGGGGCAATTTTTTTCACGCAGAGGGTGGTGCGTGTATGGAATGAGCTGCCAGAGGAAGTGATGGAGGCTAGTACAATTACAACGTTTAAAAGGCATCTGGATGGATATATGAATAGGAAGAGTTTAGAGGGATATGGGCCAAATGCTGATAAATTTATCTAGATAAATTTAGGATATTTGGTTGGCATGGATAAGTTGGACCAAAGTGTCTGTTTCTGTGCTGTACAGCTCTATGATTCTATAAGTTTCCTGCACCACGCATATTACAATCAGCTCCCATACTTTGCTCCTGAAATTCCCATGCAAAATTGTTTTAAGAATAATGTCCTGCCATCTGCAGTTGACTGTTCTAGTGAACCTAGCCTTGGAGGTACCATGAAAGGGTCGTTGCTGTTCATTTCCAACATTTGTAGTTTTATTAATTGGCACAGAAATCACTAAAGAAGTATTTGTGTAAAAAACATTTTGGATTGTGAGTTAGAAATGTGTGCAACGATGAATAATTTTTTGTTTTCAGGTGAAATTGCAGGAGGTTTTGGGATCCACCTTTCAACAAGGAATGTCTTTGTCCAGAGAACCACAACCAGTTTGGCAACAGTTCTATATTTTACAAGGACAAATGTTGGAAATTAAATCAAAAATTGTTACATAAACACAGCACAGTCTTAAATAACAACAGGGCTAAGTTTATAGTTTGGGTAGAAATTTGTCAGAATTGCCAGAGATTCCTGTGGAAACTGTTGCATTCTCTCAGTCAGCATACCTTTATGAGACATGCTCATGACATTATCATTTCATTATAGCTTGTGACCTAACAGTACAGAAATTGCTTGCTGCATCTTAAATCAGATTACTTGGATCTTGACTGCTATGAGAGGCATGCTGTTGTGTGTAACCTAATAGTTTGATGTTTAGTTTTAAATGATAATTGAGTTTTTGGCACAAATATGAATAAACAAATATAACATTACAGGTAATACCTATGTTTTTATTTTATTTACTTATGGGATGTGGACAATGCTGCTGACCAACATTTATTGCCTGTCCCTATTTGCCTTTAAGAAGGTGGTGGTGAGCTGCCTTCTTGAACAACTGCACTCTACGTGCTGTAGGTAATCCAACAATACCATTAGGGGAGCGAATTCTAGGATTTTGACCCAACGACAGTTAAGGAAAACTGCTGTCTGAGGATATTTGGTGAATTTCTGCAGTCCATCTTATAGAGAGTATACACTGCTGCTACCGAGCATTGGTGGTGGAGTGAGTGAATGTTTGTGGATGTGATGCCAATCAAGTAGACTGTTTTGTCCTGGATGGTGTCAAGCTTCTTAGTGTTGTTGGAGGTGCATCCACTTAGACTAGTGGGGAGTATTCCATTGCACTCCTGTCTTGTGCCTTACAGATGCTGAACAAGCTTTGGGGAGTGAGGAGGTGAGTTACTTGCTGCAGTATTCCGAGCCTCTGACCTGCTGTTGTAGCTACTGTATTTACATGGTGAGTCCCATTTGAGTTTCTTGTCAATGGTAACCCACACCATGTTGATAGCAGGGGTTCAGTGATGGTAACACCATTAAATGTCAAGTGGCGGTGGTTAGATTGTCTCTTATTGGAACTCGTCATTTCCTTGCGTCTGTGTGGCATGAATGTTACCTGCCATTTGTCAGCTTAAGTCTGGATATTGTCCAGATCTTGTTGATTTTGAACATGGACTACTTCAGTATCTAAGGAGTTGCAAATGTTGCTGACATTATGCAATCATCAGTGACCATGCGCACTTCTGATTTTATGATAGAGGGAAGGTCATTGATGAAGCAGCTGAAGGTGGACATCACCCTGAAGAACTCTTACAGAAATGTCCTGGAGTTGAAATGACTGACCTCCAAGAACCATGACCATCTTCCTACGTGCCAGATATGCCTCCAGCCACTGGGGAGTTTTCCCCCGATACCCATTGATTCCAGTTTTGCTAGGGCTTCCTTGATGCACACTTGGTCAAATGTGGCATTGATATCAGGACTCTCACTCCTGTCTCACCTCTGGAATTCAGCTCTTTTGTTCATGTTTGAACCAAGAGCAGGTGCTGCTTGATAGCACTGTTGATGACACCTTCCATCACTTTACTGATGACTGACGTCAGTAATTGGCAGTAATTGGCTGGGTTGAATTTGTCCTGCCTTTTGTGTACAGGATGTATTTGGGCAATTTTCAACATTGTCAGGTAGACGCCAGTGTTGTAACTGTACTGGAACAGCTTGGCTAGGGGAGTGGCAAGTTCTGGAGCACGTCTTCAGTACTATTGTTGCCGGAATGTTGTCAGGGCCAGTAGCCTTTGCAGTATCCAGTGTCCCTAACTGTTTGTTGATATCACGTGGAGTGAATCGAATTGGTTGAAGACTGGTATGTGTAATGCTAGGTACCACTGAAAGAGGCCGAGATGGATCATCCACTCAGCACTTCTGGCTGAAGATTGCTGCGAAAGCTTCAGCCTTATCTTTTACACTTGTGTGTTGGGTTCTTCAATCATTGAGGATGGGGATATTTGTGGAGCCTCCTCCTTCAGTGAGTTGTTTAGTTGTCCACCACCATTCATGACTGGATGTGGCGGGACTGAAGAGCTTAGATCCGATCTGTTGGCTGTGGGATCGCTTAGCTCAGACTATCACTTGCTGCTTATGCTGTTTGGCATGCAAGTAGTCCTGTTTGGTAGCTTCATCAGGTTGACAACTCATCTTCAGGTATGCCGGGTGCTGCTCCTGGCATGCCCTCCTGCACACTCCATTGAACCAGGGTTGATCCTCTGCTTGATGGCAATGGTTGAGTGGGAAATATGCTGGGCCATGACATTACAGATTGTGCTGGAGTACAGTTCTGCTGCTGTTGATAGCCCACAGTGCCTCATGTTTGCCCAGGCTTGAGTTGCTAGATCTGTGCGAAGTCTGTCCCATTTAGCACGGTGACAGTGTCACACAACATGATGGAAGGTACTTTAAATGTGAAGGCGGGACTTCATTTCTGCAAGGACTGTGCAGTGGTCACTCTTACCGACAATGTCATGGACAGATGCATCTGCAGCCGGCAGATTCGTAAAGATGAGGTCAAGTATGTTTCTCCCTCTGGCTGGTTCCCTCACCACCTGCCGCAGACCCAGTAAGCAGCTATGTCCTGACTAGCTTGAGCAGCAGTGCTGCTGCCGAGCTGCTCTTAGTGTTGAACATTGAAATCCTCCCCCCAGAGTACAGTTTGCAGCCTTGCCACCCTCAATGCTTCTGCCAAATGTTGTTCAACATGGAGGAGTCTTGATTCATCAGTCGAGGGAGGATTGTACGTGGTTATCAGCAGGAGGTTTCATTGCCCATATTTAATCTGAAACCACGAGACTTCATGGGGTCTGGAGTAACTGTTGAGGACTCTGAGGGCAACTCCCTCCTGACTGTATACCACTGTGCCGCCACCTCTGCTGGGTCTGTCCTGCCAGTGGGACAGAACATATCCAGGGATGGTGATGGTGCTGTCTGGGACATTGTCTGTAAGGTATGATTCTGTGAGTATGACTATGTCAGGCTGTTGCTTGACTAGTCTGTGAGGCAGCTCTCCCAATTTTGGCACTAACCCCCAGATATTAGTAAGGAGGACTTTGTAAGATTGACAGGGCACTTTCTGCCATTGTCATTTCTAGTGCCTTTGTCAATGCCAGGTGGTCTGTTCACTTTCATTAATTTGTTGAGATTTTATTGTGATTGATACAACTGAGTGGCTTGCTAGGCCATTTCAGAGGGCAGTTAAGAGTTAACCACATTACTGTGGGTTTGGAGCCACATGTAGGCCAGACCATGTGAGGATGCTAGATTTCCTTCTCTGAAGGACATTAGTGAACCAGATGGTTACAAGGTGATCAAGACTGGGACCTCAATATTCAAGGGTATTTGACATTTTAAAAGAAAAGGCAAAAAGAAACAGAGGTGAGCTACCATTGTTTAAAAAAAAGGAAGGTATCGTTGCAATGGTGAGTAGTGATGTAGGTGCAGTGGAGCATGATGCAGAGTCAATTTCGATAGAATTCAGGAATAACAATGGAAAAAAAGTCATTTGTAGGAGTTGTCTTTGGGTCCCTGAAGAGTTGTCTCACCGTAGGACAAAATATAAATCGTGAAATAACGGAGGCATGTAAGAAGGGTTACAATTGTTATGGGTGATTATAATCTGCATATTAACAATAAATCAGATGGGCAAGGGTAACATAGAGGATAAGTTTGTAGAGTACATAGGGGATTATTTCTTAGGTCAGTATGTTGTACAACCCATATGGGAACAGGTTATTTTGTATCCGGGATGTGAAATGAGGTAGGATTTATAAGTGATCTTGCAATTAAGGATCCTCGAGAGGGAAGCAATCACAATATGGTAGAATTTCAAACTCAGTTTGAAGGAGAGCAACTCCGGTTTCAAACCAGAGTCTTCATTTTAAATAAGATTAATTACTGAGATAAGAAGAAAGAGTTGTCAAAAATGGTTAGAAAAGTCGACTAAGGGGAAATTCAGAGATTGAACAGTGCTAAACATTTAAAGAGAAATTTCATAACGCTCAGCAAAAATTTATTCAGCTTAAAAAGAACTACTCGATGAAACAAAAAGAAACATGATGGTTAACAAGGGTGGTCGAGGAGCGTATCCAAACAAAAATGAAGGCATACAAAGCAGGTCGGCCAGAGGATTGGAAATATTTTAGGAACCATCAGTGAATGACTGAAAAGCTAATAAAAAAGAAAATTGATTGTGAGAGCAAATTTGCAAGAAATGTAAAAACAAACTGCAAGAGATTCTATAGGTCTATAAAAACAGATTATCTAAAGTGAGCGTGACACCCTTGGAGGATGTAACTAGGAAATGAATGATGGGGACCAGGGAAGGGATGATAATTTAAACCAATATCTTATACTGGTCTTTTTTTATTTTCATTTACTTGTGGGACATGTGCATCGCTGACTAGCCAGCATTTCTTGCCCATCCCTAGCTACCCTTGAGAAGGTGGTGGTGAGCTGCCTTCTTGAACCACTGCAAACCCACAATGCCTTAGGGAGGGGATTCCAGGTTTTTGACCTAGCGACAGTGAAAGAACGGAAATGTATTTCCAAGTGAGGGTGGTGAGTGGCTTGATCTATTGCAAAAATCTTCACAACCCAGCTAAATGCACTCAAGACAACTTTAGGAACAGTGCCTGCAGCTGTGAGGTTCCATAACATTATACCTATCTTCAGGTTCTTCTGGAAGTCAGTTTTAAGGTCAGTAGTGAGTGCCAGTACATGATCATGTGCTGCAGCCAGAAACTTGGTTAACATTGAGGATGTTCTCTGCTTCCTGAGATATGCATTGTTGGAGAACATGCTCAAAGATCTTTAAGCTTCAGAAAGTTGTAAAATTTCTTGATAACTGATGGGTCATTATCTTGTCCAGGTTTTGATATGGCAAGCCAAAATGCCATATATTCATGAGTGAGTATGAACTGCTGATCCTTGTGTAAAACTGAGCCAGTCAGGTGCTAACAGAGGCAGGTTGTTTCAGCAATTCTGGTGTAATATTGTCATATTCCCACTGATTTGTCACATTTCAAGCTATTTAAGTGTTTTCTCCTGTTGTCATCTTGAAGCAGTCAGGACTATAGTGTTCTGATGCTTCTATTCAGTAAGATGGGGTCAAAAATATTCACCTGACCTATGTAGGTTCAGCTCTCTTGATGGTCATTGTTAACCAGTCCAGTGCCTTGTCCTGAATGACTGCTTCCTTAGACAATGCTGGCCATTGTTGATTCACATTGGCCTTTCCCTTTTGGTCATAAATACCGCAAGAAAGTCTTAATGGAACTTCACCAAAAAGTATGTTGGCCAAAATACAGCAAGATTTTAAACAACGTAATTGTAAATATGTCTATTCATAATATATCTGTGTGAAAAACATGTACTGAGTTTGAGGACTATTTATAAAGTTGTTTATACAAACACCCCTTAAGGCTCTGACACATCTATATCCCATGCTTTGATGCAGCAATCTACAGGAGTATGAATAATCTGGTGACTATGATATGGCAGACTACTTTATCAAATCACCAACACTGCACCAAATAGGAAGCAATGATATCAGGTCTAATTTCACTCATTCCAGCTGGATATACTGGTGCCTGTTTCGCTATCTTGAGGTAGCTCAAAAATCATCAAAAGTAAGACCAAGTTGCCAGCCGATTATTGCAAACAGCAAAGGCACCACTGAGAAAGAAAACACACTTATCACTTATAATGTGAAAGAGTATCTTGCTTTGGGAAATTACTATAGCATTTGGATAAATTTTGAGTCCATGATGAATACCATAATGGCCAAATCTATTTAGGTTTTAATAAGTTTGTTTGCAACTTATGAGCTGCCAGGGATGTTTGTGTCAGATAATGGTCCATGGCTACTTGAGGAGAGGTTGAAGTATTTGGGTAAGAATGGAGTAAACACATCAATATCACCATACCATTCAGCATTGAAAGATGTTGCAGAAATAAGTTGTTTTGGGTAACTCACCATAAGCTACCTTTGATTAGGGTACTTATTAAGAAATGTCACAAACAAGTACTGAAACAATTATTTAAACTTTATTGCATGTAGCAATCAAAATAAGACCCCTCGAATAAGCAAGTTAAGCCTCACGACTCAACTTGGCTATTACCCGATTAATGGATGAATTTAGTTACAATTCCAACCAATAGTGCCTGTCTCTGATGCCCAAAGGTTTGATTCTTGTGCAGCGTTGTTCTTTGATGTTCTGCTGATGAAGAGTTCTGATGTTGAATTCTTATACAGTTTCTCAGTCTTCAGGTCTATGGTGTAACATTATTGATAATTCTTTAGATTCCTTCATCCAAATTATCGATTCTGGAGTCCTTAAGCCTGTTGTTTCCTTATCAGAAATAACTCCCTGTTCTATGTTACATTTGGCCTTAACTGTCTGTTTGAAGACCCAGCCAGTCTTGTAATTAACTCCTTAAACTCTTTAAGCAAGGCAGTCATTTGTCCTTGTGGCGTAAGGCAGCTAGTTATCTAGCAAGTGTCAAAACAGTCTAGTTCATGTTGCCCCAACTCCTCCTTTTCCCAGGTTTAGCTAATTCTTCCAATTCCTTATGTAACAGCTTATCTTTGTCCCTTAACTGTTTATTCTTGACCGAGTTACTGCTGATCCCTTCACGTGTAACAGTTTATCTTTGTCGATTCTTCCAACCCATGAACATTTATTGAATTCTGAAGTTTATATAAGACAAAACATACAGACTGTGAAAAGGCTTTGCAGAAGTATTTGCTAGGTGTTAATTACACAGTCATTTCCAGGTCTGTCTTGGACAATTTTTTGTTCTCTTATAGAATAAGCCTACAGTCTGAAATTATTTGCTCAACTTGTGAGTTAGTATTTAAACACACTCTTTAAACACACAGTTTAAACAAACTGTGATTGGAGTCGATTTAAAGAGTTCAGTTGCTTTCACGTATCCAGTGAAAACCAGAGAGACGCTCAGTATATGTAGATCATTTGGTTGGAAGAGGCAATCTGATAAATAGAAGAACAGAAGAAACCTCAAACAATCAAATTCCTTCTGCAGTCCAAAGTGGAAATCAGAAGATAAATAAAAGTCAAATAGAAACCGAAATTTTGCCAGCAACCCGAATCCCAACAGCTTCGCAGAACATCTACGTTCTACCTGCAAAAAAGATCCTGAGCTTCCAGAGGTAGCATGACTGCAGGTGTTGGAGTCAGAGACAACACAGTGTGGAGCTGGAGAAACATAGCAGGCCAGGCAACATCAGAAAAGCAGGAAAGTTGACATTTTGGATCAGGACCTTTCTTCGGAAATGGGGAGGGTGAAGGGAGCTGGGGAATAAATAGAGAGAGGAGGGGTGGGGTTGGGGAAGGTAGGTGGGATGGTGATAGGTGGATGCAGTAGGGAGTGGTGGGGATTGGTCAGTGAGGTGGGAGGGGCAGATAGGTGGGAGAGCAGATGGACAGGTTGTGTCAGGTCAAGGAGGGGCGGATGAGAGGGAGGGTTGGATATGGGATGAGGCCAGGGGTGGGGAGATTTTAAAACTGGTGAATTCCATTTTTAGGCCATTGGGCTGTTGGCTCCTGAGGCGGAATATAAGGTGTTACTCCTCCAGTTTGCGAGTGGCATCATTGTGGCACTGGAGGAGGCCCAGGATGGACATGTCACTCAGGGAGTGGGAGGGGGAGTTAAAATGGTTGGCGCCTGGAAGGTGTTGTCATTTGTCGCGTACAGAACGCAGATGCTCCACAAAATAGTCTCCGAGTCTAAGCTTGGTCTCACCAATGTACAGGAGGCCACTTCGGGAGCAGACAGTACAGTAGATCAAGTTGACGGATGTGCAGGTGAACCCTTGTCTGATATGAAAGGTTTGTTTGATGCCTTAGATGGAGGTGAGGGAGGAGGTGTTGGGGCAGGTGTAGCACTTCCTGTGGTTGCAGGGAACGGTGCCAGGGGTGGTGGGGCTGGAGGGGAGTGTGGACCGGACAAGGGAGTCACAGAGAGACTGGTCCCTCAGAAAGGCAGATAGGGGTGGGGAGGGAAATATATCTTTGGTTGTGAGGTCGGACTGTAGGTGGCGGAAGTGGTGGAGAATGATATGCTGGATGCGGAGGTTGGTGGAGTGGTATGTGAGGACAAGGGGTATTCTGAATTTATTTTTGTTGGGGTGAAGGGGTGTGAGGGCAGAGGTGCAGGAAATGCAAGAGATGCGGTTGAGGGCATTTTCGATCACCGGAGGGGGAAGGTTGCGGTCCCTGAAATAGGAGGACATCTGGGATGTTTGGGAGTGGAACGCCCCATCTTGGGAGCAGATGCGGCAGAGGTGGGGGAATTGGGGGTAGGGGATTGGATTCTTGCAGGAGGGTGGGTGAGAGGAGGTGTAGTCCAGGTAACAGTGGGAGCCTTGAAATAGTTTCAAGGCGGTCACCAGAGATGGAGACGGAGAGGTTCGGAATGGAGAGGGAGGTATCGGAGATGGTCCAGGTGAATTTGAGATTGGGGTGAAAGGTGTTACTAAAGCTGATGAACTATTCAAGCTCCTCATGGGAGCACGAGGCAGCTCTGATACAGTCATTGATATAGCTGAGGAAGAGGTGGGGAATAGTGTCAGTATAACAGCAGAAAAGGGACTATTTCGCGTATCCTACGAAGAGGCAGGCATAATTTGGGTCCGTGCAGGTGCCCATGGCCATCCCTTTCATCTGTAGGAAATGGGAGCTTCCAGTTGCCTGCCACTTTAACACACCACCCTGTTCCCTGGCCAACATCTCTGTCTCAGGCTTGCTGCAGTGTTCCACCGAAGCTCAGCTCAAACTGGAAGAACAATACCTCATTTTCCACTTGAGGACCCTGCAGCCCTCCGGATTCAATATTGAGTTCAATAATTTTGTGGCCTGAAGTCTCCGAAACCTAATCCCCAACCCCAGGCCTTGTTATCACATAGCCTGCCATTACACACTACACATTACACCACTAACAGTCTCCATTATTAGCTTCTCACCCTGCTAACCACTCTTGTTATCAACTCCTTTGTACCTGAAGTACAGCCAACTCAGTGAAAGTCGCTCTTTGGTCTGTCTGAAATTTGTTGGTCTTCCAGAGCAAGGAGTTTACTTTGATCACCTGCTACAGACTGGCACATTCCAAGGTCCAGGACTACGTGCTGAGGGATGCACTAAAGCTTGGGACAGCTGCTGCCAAGGCACAGTGGGAAAAAAACCACTGTATAATGAGGATCCGTCCAGTTGTTAGAATACAAATAGCTTCCTGTAAAAGTAGAAAATGTCTCTCTTTTTGCAACTGCAGAGAAGTTCTGAAAAAAGTCAAAATTTCATTGTTTTGTTTGTATTCTTTTCTCTGCAAAGACTGTACAGAACTGATTTCAAACATTTGTACTTATAGATGATTTTTATGAATAAATATATTTTTGAAATTAAAAAAAACTGAGGGTGTTGATGAGGGTAATGCTATTGACATGGTGTACATGGACTTACAAAAGGTGTTTGATGATAAAGAGCCACACAACAGACTTGTGAGAAAAGTTAGACCTCATGGAGCAAAAGGGACGGTAGTAGCATTGATACAAAATTGGCTAATTAATAAGAAAGAAAGAGCAATGATTAATGGATATTTTTCAGGCTGGAGATAGGTTTGTAGTGGAGTTCCCCAGCAGTCAATATTGAGTCCCATGCTTTTCCTGATTTAGTTTAATGATTTTGAACATAGATTGCATGGATCAATTTCAATTGTTGTGGTTAATACAAAATTTGGAAGCATTGTAAATTGTGAGAAGGACGGTGCAGAACTTCAAAAAGACAAGTTGGTGGAGTGGGTGGATAGGTGGCAGAGTTCAATATGGAGAGCTGCGAAGTTATATACTTCAGTAAAAAGAACAGAAGTAAACGGTACTAAATAAGGGGTACTGCTCTAAAGGGTGTTCAGGTGCAGAGAAATCTGAATTTATCTTCCCATAAACTATTAAAGGTGGCAGGATAGGTGAAGAGATAACACAGTGTGGAGCTGGAGGAGCAGGTCAGCTGGTCAGGCAGCATCAGAGGAGCCTTTAGCTCCACACTGTGTTATCTCTGACTCCAGCATCGACAGTTCTTACTACCTGTAGGTGAAGAGAGTTGTTCACAAAGCATACAGTATCTTGTGCCTTATTAATAGGGGCATAGAGTAAAAAAGCAGTTAGGTTATGCTAAACTTATATAAGACACCCCTAGTTCGACCTCCACTAGAGTGTTGTGTACAGTTCTGTGTGCCAGACTATAGGAAGGATGTAAATACATTGGAGATCATGCAGAAGAAATTCAAAAGATTCCAGGGATGAGAAACTTCAGCTATAAAGATAGATTGGAGAAGCTGAAACTGTTTTGCTTGGAGAGGAGAAGGCTAAGAAGAATTTGATTGAAGTTTTCAAAAGCATGAGTGCTTCCCACTTGTAAAATGATCAATAATGAGATTTGCATGTGATTTGCAAACTAAATAAATACAATGTGAGAAAACACTTCTTTATAATGTGAGGAATACAGTGGAATACACTGTCTAGAAGAATGGTGGATGCAAGTTCAATCAAGGCATTCAGGAGTGCATGAGATGATTATTGAAATTTAAATAACATGCGGGGGAAACGGTAGAAGAACGGCACTATGTCATGATGCTCATTTGGAAAACTGTGCAAACACATTAGGGTGAATGGCCTGGTTCTGCACCATAGCAGTTCTGTGATACTATAACGAATACTACAAGCAACTCTCCAACACAGGGAACACCAAATACCAAAAAACCTAAATAAAAACCGAAAGAACTGCAGATGCTGTAAATCAGGAACAAAAACAAAGTTGCTGGAAAAGCTCAGCAGGTCTGGCAGCATCTGTGAAGGAAAAATCAGAGTTAATGTTTTGGGTCTGGTGACCCTTCCTGGAAAACCTATGTGGGCTTCAAAACTAAGAATTCACTCCTGAGTAGGAGACCTCAATCTAAAACAAAGGTGGAAGCGATTAAACAAATTAAATATTAATGAGATGGAACACTATGACTTTAGTGATTTAGTTGAAATATTTTTGTCAACTATCAAAGCTGTATTGAATCAGATTGCCACATTACACATTAAACAATTATCTGCCCCAAGTTCAAGTTCTAGGGGCTGAGGTGATTAGGAAGGGACAAGTTCAAGCAAAATATCTGACCCTACCACCCCACCCCCCCACCCCCAATTTCCAACAGCAATCTCCATTTGATGAAGTGAACAAACTGTTTCACTATTAACTCAATCACTAAGAAAGGAGGAGGAAGACAAAAACATGCAAGAAGAGGAAGAAGTAAGTCTACCTACTTCACTACAGATCTACAGGCAGAATGAGATCCAAATTTGACTCATAAAAATTGAACATCACAGATCATAGAATCCCTACAGTGTGGAAACAGGCCCTTCAGCCCAACAAGTCCACACTGACCGACAGAGGAGCCCACCCAGACCCATCCCCCTAATCTACACATCCCTATGGGCAATTTAGCATGGCCAATCCACCTAGCCTGCACATCTTTAGATTGTGGGAGGAAAAAGGAGCACCCGGAGGAAACCCACGCAGACACGGGGAGAATGTGCAAACTCCATTCAGGGTGAAATTGAACCTGGGTCCCTGGCGCTGTGAGGCAGCAGTGCTAACCACTGAGCCACCGTGCTGTCCCGGTGCATAAATTCCACCGAAGGCAACACTAAGAAGAGACAAGCAATATACCAAGATCTGAGGTACTGCAAAGATAAAAGGGCTATAGCAGGGACCACACTAACTGCTTTAAAGATTATGCATACATCGCTGAAGTCCTCTGTGAAAGAAATAAAAGAGGTTAAAGACCCACATTTCAGGTAGACAGTCCAACCTTTTACATAACAAATTACCATTTCTCTTAGTCTGAAGTGAACACATTCATGATACATAACCTATAGGGGTTCCTAAAGTGACCAGGCCTCTTAAATACCTTTTGCACAGCTATAAAATCACAGTAAATCATGGAAAGAATTTGACTTATGCTCAGCCTGTGTGGGAACTTCCAGGGTGCCATGTGGCACTTTAGCCCACAGGTTAAAGAGAACTGAGCAACATATTTTGTTTGGAGGAAGTGAGTGAAGTTTAAGGAGAAGTTTATAAACAAGTTCAGCTGGTGCTATAGGAGGGAAGTGGTGTATGAAAACTAGTTGAATTGCCCGCATGTCAAGGAAGGTGTAGAGGGGCTGTTCATCCATGATGAAATGGCAATGGTCAGGGTGAGGAACTGGAAATCTTTAAAATGGCAGAGGGAATTTGAAGAGTAGCAGGGATAGGTGGGAAGACACTTAATACAAAGAGCAAAATAGTCGAAATAGAAGAAGAAAGAGCTGAGATGTTGATGAAATGAAGAGTCTACCATGGTTCTAAATAAGAGTCATTAGACTTGAGATGTTAATTCTGTTTCTCTCTCCGCAAATGCCAACTTTGCTGGGTTTTTCCAGCACTTTCTGTTTTCATTTCAGTCTGCCATGGTTTTCCTCTTAGTTGAGGAAGAGAAAAATGGACTTTCTGGAGTTGGGAGACCAGAAGATTGGAGACTGTTGGGGGTGGGCTTACAGAGGCATGGGGTCCATGATGGTCTGGGAAATAAATGTTTAATGTTGTATTTCTGGTCCTGTAAGTAAGCAGTGTCTGACCAATCAATGATAATAAAACCAAAAGACAGAGAAGCAGGCTATTCAGCCCACTGAGTCTGCTGTGCCATTTAATGAGATCATGGCTGATCTGATCATTCTCAACTCGGATGCTAGCTTTTTGTGAAACATAGATGAGGAGTCCCTAATCCCACAGTGCTGTAGCTTTCTGCAAAGTTTCCCCATTTAAAAAGCTCCTCTATTCTTCCTGTTGAAGTGGATAACCTCAGATTTTCCCACACTAAATTCCGGTTCTAATGAAATGTTACCAGTCCTGAAACATTAACTTCGTTTTTCTCTACAGGTGCTGCTAGACCTGTTGTGTTTCGCCAGCATATTGTTTTTTTTTTCAGATTTCCAGCATCCACAGTTCTTTGTGTTCATTCTGATAATCCTCAATTTCATTTTCCCACCTTTTCCATATAACCCTTGCTTCCTTTACTGATTAAAAATCTGTCTGTCTCAGTGTTCCCTATACATAACAACCCGGCCTTCACAGCCCTGTGTGGTAAACAACTCTGCAGATTCATTATTCTCTGGGGTAAGAAATTCCTCCTCAACTCTGTTTTAAATGTAAAACATATTATTCTGAGATTATGACCACTGCTCCTATGCTCTTCCACAAGGGAAAACAACCTTTCCACATGCGCCCTGTTAAGTCCCTTAAGATTCTTTCATATTTCAATAAGGTTGCCTCTCATTTCTTCAGAACTCCAATGATGTCAGGCCCAATCCACTCAACCTTTCCTCCGAAGACAGTCATCCATCTCTGGTATCAGCCTAGTGAAGCTTCTCTGGGCTGCCTCCAATGCCATTACATCTTTCCTTAGATAAGGGGCCCAAAACTGCTTACCATATTCGAGATGAGGTTTAACTAGTGCTTTGTACAGTTATTGCAAAACCTCCATACTTTTATATATTATTTCCTTTGAGTAAAAGCCAACAATGCATTTGCCTTCCCAGTTACCCACTGAACTTGGAATCCTAGGTTTTTGTGATTCATGAATTCATTCATAATGCCACAATGCTACAGCTATTTTGCATTCTTTCTCACCTATTCTTATAAGTTTTACAGTCCTAGAGTCATAGAGTTGTACAACATGGAAACAGACACTTCCATTCAACTCATCCATGCTGACCAGATAGCCTAAATTAATCTAGTCCCATTTGCAAGCACCTGGCCCATATCCCTCCACACCTTTCCTATTCATCTATCTATTGAGATGCCTTTCAAATGTTGTAATTGTACCAGCCTCCACCACTTCCTCCGGCAGTTCATTCCATACATGCACCACCCTCTGCACGAAAAAAGTTGCCCCTTAGGTCCCTTTTATATCTTTCCTCTCCCACTTTAAACCTATGCCCTCTAGTTTTGGATTCCCTACCCTGGGAAAAAGACATAAAAACATAGAAAATAGGTACAGCATTAGGCCATTTCGAGTCTGCACTATCATTCAATACGATCGTGGCTGATCATGCAATCTCAGTATTCCATTCCCACTTTCTCCCCACATCCCCTGATGCCTTTAGCTGCAAGGGCCATGTCCAGCTCCCTCTTGAATATAACTAATGAACTGGCTCCATCAGCTTCCTGTGGGAGATAATTCCACAGGTTCACAACTCTCTGATTGAAGAAATTCTTCCTTATCTCAGGCCTGAATGGCTTGCCCTTATTCTTCGGCTGTGACCCCTTGTTCTGGACTTCCCTAACATTGGGAACATTTATCCCACAGTTAGCCTGTCCAGTCCCATCAAGATTTTATATGTTTCTATGAGATCGTCCCTCATTCTTCTAAATTCCAGCAAGTACAAGCCCAGTTAATCCAGTCTTTCCTCATACGTCAGTCATGCCATCTGAGGAACCAGTCTGGTGAACCTTCGCTAGACTCCCTCAATAGCAAGAATGTCCTTCCTCAGACTAGGAGACTAAAACTGCACAACCAGACCTTGACTATTCACCCTATCCATGCCGCTCATGATTTTATAAGCTTCTATAAGGTCACACCTCATATTTCATCTGCTGCAGTCAGTTTTCTCAGCTTCCTGGCATCCCTACTCTTGTCAACAGAGTTTCCTAGAACCTCGCATTGCAAGGGGCCAAGGCTCCTCAACTGCAACCCCCCCCCCCCCCCCCCCCCCGGGTTGACATACATGCCTCACTGGGAGTCACACCCTCCTGACCCTAATGACTGACCAATTTTAAATAATATAGTCTGAGTGGTGTGACAACACTCTAGGCAATTTTCCCACTCCATAATGTAGAGCAATGGTGCAATTTTAATAAGACTCAGATTTGATCTGATTCACTGACTTTATTTGGCCATCCTTGCCCTGAATGCAGTCGTATGAATATTTGCCTTTTGACCTGAGCAATCCCATATAATATCCTTGTTGACAGAACGATCGATTCTCATCTTGAACAGGTGGATGCATTGGTTTAGCCTTTGCAAGATGGAGGTAGTTGGTCCAGCAACAACTGTCCTTTAGAATGGGGGACTACGATTGTCTGCAAAAGACATTCATCTCTAGGGTAGGGCGTGCGCTCATCACGTGGATTTCCAGGCTTCTTAGTTTCTGTTTACAAATACTTCACCAAACCATTGAGTCATTGGCATTACACACAGTCTCTGTCTCTTGTGGGAAAGTACCTTCTCATCGCATCACCTGTACTGCAGCATCTTCAAACTTGCGAAATAAATGCCACTGAAGGGGAAGTAACAAAATAAAATGATGGAAACACCAGTTTAAATAACAAGACTGAATGTTTTCTATGCACTGTACGGCAATTGAATGACCAAAAATACGTCAAACCGGCGTAAATATGAACGTGGCTGTTAGGTGACTTACAAAGAAAATGCGACAAATTAATCAAATATCAAATCAACGAAGCCTCCCCAATTTACACACACACACACAAAAAATGCCTAACCTCAATTTCCAAGTTCACAATTAGTGACAACTGAATTTTGTTTTAATAAAAGGTAGAATTATAAAGCTGCGAGTTTCGAATCAGACGAGGCTCTCAACAGGATTGCATTGTTGTCCGTGTTGGTGTGTAGTGAGGTGAAGGAGGGTGGGGTCTGCCTGTTACTGACTTCACCTTCCCCCCTTTAGGGAGGTGCTGGCGGCTGTGCAGCCTATTGCCAGGAGAAGTTGGAGGGGACGTTTGCTCTCACTCTCAGGGCAGGTCAGGTTTCACAGTGAGCAGCTTCCCGGGCTGAGCTGGAACCGTAAGTAACTATTCGACCCAACTTTTCCAGAAACACAGACCTTGAGAAGAGATATGATTGATATCTCAATGCTTTAATAATGCCTATTTCCAGCTTATTGGTGTGTTCGATCGTCGTGGTTTTATATTCAACCTTTAAAGACAAACGTCAGTTGTTATCACTAATTCTTGATTTGGAGATTTCTGTCTGTCTGTGTAAATTAGGGAGCTTCGATCATTTGATTCTGATGCTGTATGTCTGGTGTTTGTTAAGGTTTGAGCGGAATTTGAGTTTGGAAAAGATAAGAGCGTGATTACAGAGGATTTAAACCCAATAGCGTCAACATGTCGTCGGGGCGAATGTACGACAGCCCACCTCCTTACCACCCTGGTAGCGAATACAAGTGAGTACCTGTCCAGTCACACAACTCGGCTTTTCTTTGTGAGAATTTCTTTATCTTCCGTGTAATTTATAATTATTAAAATCAACTTCGATTCTGCCTTAAGGTAGGATAAATCAGACTTGTGAATGAAATGTTTCAAGTTGCCTTCCCTTTCCTCATTCTCCTGAAGGTGCTGGGGTAAGGTACACTAGCTCCCACTGATCTCAACTTTGCGTGAAGAAGTGAAGACAGTGTCCACCATTACCTCTCTGTTTCTACCTGTTGTCTGTGTACTGTGACTGTCCCCAACCCTCTCCCTCTCAGCCAGGAACACTTCCCAATTTGTTTGAATCCACACTCAATGCAATCTGGGATTTTCCTGGTATGTGTTGTTTAGTTATTCACTATCTCAGAAATAGTTTGTCGTTACAATAATCGACTAAACCACTAGGAAAGATTGGAGTTTTTTTTAACAGTGAAAAGCAAGATGGGATGAACTTTAATTCCACCAGCAATTGATTCATTTCAGTAAGTTGCTATTATCACAGAAATTTAACTAATAGGGGTATTTCAGCATTCTCAATATTGATAACAACCAATCGCAACAAAGTAGTTCCACAATATTCTATGTAGTAACAATATTACACAGATATTGTACCTGTAAGTAATAATAATCCTATAGACCTGGTAGAAGTATATAAAACTGAGGGGCATGGATAGCGTCTGTAGTCAGTGTCTCTGTCCCAGGATGAGAATGTCAAATTCTAGGGGGCATTGCTTTAAGGTGAGGGGAGGAGGAGTTTAAAGGAGATGTGTGAGGCAAGTTTTTTTTTTACTCAGAGAATGGTAGATGCATGGAACGGCCATGGGAGGTAGTAGAAGCAGAGATGATATCAACAGTTATGAGGTATTTAGACAGATACATGAACAGGCAGGAAATAGAGAGATACAGGCCATGTGTAAGCAGATGGGATTAGTTTGGAATAGCATCATAGTTGGCACATGGTGGGTTGAAGGGCCTGTTCTTGTGCTGTACTGTTCTGTGATCATTGTTAATCCTCTGATAAGGGCTCAGGAGACCCGAGTTCAAGTCCCACCTGCTGCAAAGGTGTGTAATCACATCACTGAACAGGTTAATTATAAAATACAAAATAAACCTCTGATCTAATGCTAGAATCTTGCTGCACTGTATAAGGTCTGGTCTACTGCCCCAGATGATGGGGCATAATTGGAACATTTGTTGCTGACTGACAAACTGCATAGAGTAGGGATCGAAATTGGGAGGATGCTGATCTGAATTGTTCAGTGCCACACAATGCAGTATGTTGGTCTACTTGGACAACACTGAAATTAAAATAGGGATGGTAAAAGGATTTCACTTTAATCTATGTGCATAAACTATATATTTTTGTTATGGATGGTGTGGAAGTGTATTTTTGTTTTGAATTTACTTAATATATGTGTTATATATATGTATGTAATATATATTTATCTATTGATATGATGAAATATACATGTGCTAATTGCAGCTCTGGTTGTTCTGCATCATGATAGTGCAAAGCTGACAGAATATTAAAATTGTGTGCATCCATTCCTTTGGATTAGAAAGGATACTGTTGGATGCATAGAAAATAAAGGTCTTTGAAAACAATTCAGTTAGCTCTGCCTGATTTGTTTTTGGTGGTCTGAGAACCTTCACATGTTAGATATTAAGCTGAGCAACAAAAAAAGTAAATTGGCAAAGTGTATTTTGTAAAATTTTGAATTAAATGTAAATTCACAGCTGGAACATTTTATACAAAATAGATAACCATTTCCAGGTGAACTCTTGCTAATCAATTTGAAAGCTGTTCAATATAGATCAATCATGCAAATGCGGTGTGAATGGGAGCACATGGGTTTCTGCCATATCGGAGCTCTGAGACCACACCTGGTGTATTTGTTGATGGAGCCAACTAATTCACCACAGACCAGGAAATGAACCCATTACTTTCCTGGGTTATGTACACAGAGCATATCTTTGGGCCAGATAAGAGCTGTATTTCTGTAGTGTACATTATTCTAAATCCACAATTTGATTAGGTTTTGATTTGATTTAACACAAATACAGCTGTAGTCCACTTTTAAGGTGGTTAAAATTTCTCAAATTTTTCTGCTCTTTGTACAAATGCCCTCATGATGACAACAGGGGTCAGTTTGCTCAATTGGCTGGTTTACAACATGCAATGGTGGCAACATCACAGGTTCAATTCCTGCTCTGACTGAGGTTACCAAGAAGGTCCCTTCTCAACTTTGCCCCTCACCTGAGGTATGGTGACCTTCTGGTTAAACCTCCACCAGTCATCTCTCTTCTCTCTTTCTCTTTCCAGAGTAGCTCTATGGATTGCTTGGACTATGGCAGTTTTTTTTTTCCTTTTTTTGTGTTCATTTTCTACCTATAAGTATTACATGCAACTGAGCAATCTTTCCACACCAAAATCACCATAACTTTTTTTTAAACTACTAAAACCTCAATGGTTAACACTGCTGCCTCACAGCACCAGGACCCAGCTTTGATTCCAGCCTTGGATGACAGTCTGTGTGGAGTTTGCATGTTCTCCCTATGTCTGTATGGGTTTCCTCCTGTAGTCCAAAGATGTATGGGTTAGGTGTATTGGCTATGCTAAATTGCCCTTTGGTATGCAAGCTAGGTGGGTTAACTATGGTAAATGTGGGGATAGAGTGGAATGCTCTTTGGAGAATTGTTGCAAACTCAAAGGCCAATTGGTCTCTATCTCCACTATAGAGATTCTATGATTCTTCTATGTTACTAAACACTACCAGTAAAAGCATCTGGTAGCCTATTTACATGCAAAGCCTGTTAAAGGCAGTGCACACCATCAAAAGTATGGGAGAGGTACAGAGAGAGAGGGAAGGGGCTAAATCAAAATGGAGTTGGAGAGGGAAATAAAGCACTGAATCCCCTGCAGTGTCCACCTCTCTATAAAGGAATCAAGAACTTTGATGGACACTGAGTGTTCCCTCTCCAAGGACAGAGTTACAAACATAACTGCAGAAATGGGGCAGATATACTGTGGTGATTTTACCTTTACTGCATGATGAACAGCAGCTGTACAGACTTCAAAGTTCCACTTTTAAATATTGAACTTCCTGATTGACTGACTGATCCATTGCCAGATCTTAGAATACTAAAAAAAAGGTTATACTGTGCTAAAATAAACACTTGTATAGAGTAGTGCCCATTTTGTTGTGAGTATGTATAGACTGCATTGTATTAATTCTTCTTCCAATTACATTACAGCCATGGCTCAGTCTATGCACCGAGCAAGGATCTATATGATGGCGAGATACGGTCCCAGCCAGCTGGCTCCTATTATCCAGATGAAACACAACACTTCTACAAATGGACTTCCCCTCCAGGAATTATCAAAATTTTAGCAATCATTATCATTGTGATGAGCATCGGAATCTTTGCATGTGTGGCATCAACTTTACCCTGGGACATGGACTATTATGGAGGAGGGATGGGAGTAGGAAATGGCATGGGATATGGAGGCTATGGAGGATATGGGGGTGTTGGTACAGGCTATGGATCTGGTACAGGCTACGGGTATGGTGCTGGAGTTGGAGCGTATGGATATGGAGGTGGCTACACTGATCCACGAGCTGCCAAAGGCTTCATGATCGCACTAGCTGCTGTCAGTTTTATAGCACTCTTGGTTGTCTTTATTATACTCGTTTCTGGAGCCGGCCTTTCAAGAACTAGGAAGTTCTATTTAATTCTGATGATCTTGTGTGCAGTCATTGGCTTTATAATGTTTGTGGCTACGATAGTCTACATCATGGGAGTAAATCCAACAGCGCAGGCTGCTGGATCGGTATTCTACAATCAGTTACTGACTCTCTGCAACCAGTTCTACATCCCATCCACCACTGGTGTCTTCACAAATCAATACCTCTATCACTACTGTGTGGTAGAACCACAAGAGGCAAGTATTTTACATGTCCTTCATATATGATTGGTAAATGTGCTCAATTAAATTTGTTTTATATATTTAAGCTGTATTTCATACTAGGCATTGGGTGTGAATTGAAATACCTTGGAGTCTAAATACATAGAATTATTCTTTACACTTGGTGAAGTAATCTAGGAAGTTGGGAAAGGATCCCTTCATTTAGAGCACTTAAGATAAATAGTTTTTGTACCGAAGCTGTTAGGAACAAAATTAATTTGTGACCTACAGTTCTGTAAACAAGTAAACAAATTGCTGCTGCAGTGTGTGGAGTTTACAATCAGTTGTGATCCAACAGTATATCTATTGACTTTAAAACAATATTAGAATTAAAGTTTGTCAGCTCTACAAAAGTACAGGTCTCAGCATGTTTAATATGTGAAATAATATAAACTCTGAACTCTACTGTAAATAATTCAAAGTTGACAGAATATGAAAATCGTATACATCCATTCCTTTTAAACATTGTGGATTAGAAGGATACGGTTGGATGCATAGAAAATGAAGTTCTTGGAAAACGATTCACTTAGCTGTGCCTGATTTGACTTTGGTGGTTTGTACTGTCATGAGCACCTACACATGTTAGATATTAAGCTGAGCAACAAAAAAAAATTAATTGGCAATGTGTATTTTGTAAAATTTTGAATTAAAGGTAAATTCACAGCCAAAATAATCTGTACAAAATAGACAACCATTTCCAGTTGAACTCTTGCCAATCAATTTGAAAGCAGTTCAATACGTATCAATAATGCAAATGCTTATGCTGTGTGTGCTTAGCATTATTTGGCAGTTCTGATCAGAATTCTTTTCAAAACAAGTTAGTGATTTCTTAAACAATATTTACATGCAAAATTATGTAGAATATTTTACACTGGTGGTCAAACCACATTTCTGCAGCAAATAATTAAAAAGTTTAATAAAAAAATTGACCTACATTTCTATAATGTTAACCTCCCTAAAATACTGAAGTTGTTAATACATAGACTTGTTTTTCCATTTTTCTTCAATGTCATGGCAGTGTCAGCTCATAGGAATGGTCATGGCCTAGTGGTATTATTGCTAGACTATTAATCCAGAGCCCCAGGTTCACATCCTGCTATTGCAGTTGGTGGAATTGAATTCAATAAATATCTGGAATTAGGAGTCTAATAATGACCACAAAACTGCTATTTTTTTTTTTTTTTTGCTGGCAAAACCCATCTGGTTCACTAATGTCCTTTTTGGGAAGGAATCCGCTGGCCAACACATGACTCCAGATCCAACGTGGTTGACACTTAACTGCCGTCTGGGCAATTAGGGATGGATAATAAATGCTGGCCTGGCCAGTGACACTCAAATCCTGTGCATGAATAAAGAACAATTAAGATTTTACTGATGCAGGAACTGGTCATTCTTAATTTCTTTTTGATTTCTTGCCAGGCTCTTGCAATTGTGATGGGATTCCTGATTATTATAGCTTTAGGACTAATCATCTTCTTTGCCTATAAAACACGAAGCAAGATCACCAGATATGGTAAAGAAAACGTCCTGTGGAATAAGGAACGTATGAACGATGAGGCACCTCCTAATGTTGAAGAGTGGGTAAGTCTCTCTTGCATTTAGTCAGACATTGCAGATGTAAAATGTTGGAAATACTCAGCAGATCAGGCAGCAGCTTTGGAGAGTGAAACACATAGCATTCAGGTCATTGACATTTTATCAGAATTATTCTAACAGCTCCATCTCTGTGTCTGTCTCCAGAGTTACTCACTGACTTGAATGTTTCCCGCAATTTCAGATCATATTTTAGGATTTCTAATAATATTTTGATTTTCTGTGCCACAAAAAAAGGTGATAGGCAGTTTATCTTCTGGTGTAACAGAAATTCACTTTTTTTAGTGCCAATAATTGCAAATGTGTTAAATTTTTTTTAAATGATCTAAAAAATCTTTCCTTAAGAACTTTTTATTTTTAAAGAAAATATCATATAACAGTCACTAGTCCATCCACTGCTGTCATCCCAGCTATAAACAGGTTAGACTTCTTTTTATTCGTTCACGGGATATGGGTGTTGCTGGCCAGGCAGGATCTATTTATTGCCTATTCAACCACATTTGCTGTGGGTCCGGAGTCACATATAGGCCAGACCAGGTAAAGATGGCAGTTTCCTTCCCTAAGGGACATTAGTGAACCAGATGGATTTTTCCTAACAATTGACAATGAATTCATGGTCATCGTTAGACTCTTAATTCCAGATTTCGTTTTTTGAATTCACCCTCCTCCATCTGCTGTGGTGGGATTGGAACCTGAGTCCCCAAGATGTTACCTGGGTCTCTGGATTAACAGTCCAGCGCTAATACCACTAGGCTATTGCCTCCCGCAATAAGTTTTCTTTTACATAGAGTTATGGATAAAGGAGTTCTGAAAACCTGTCTTGCTCTGCATTGAGAAGTTGCCCTCCAACAGATTTTAAAAAAAAACTAACTGTTTCCTTGTATAATTATTGTTTCCTTGTAAAATTATATTTCACAGTTTTCTTTTGGGAACATACATACCATAATATTATGTCTATCAAATATATGTAGAACAGGTAATTGTCTTTTTCTTTTCTTTAGTTCCCTTATGTTGTTGTGTGATGCCTTGTTATAATCAATTGATTAATTTTTTTTTAGAAACACAAGTAAGTAGCTATCCTTTTAATTTGTTAGTGATCTGCAAAAGGAAAATGTGGTATGCAGTGACGCTTTGTATTGAGAGATATACATTAATGTTGTTTATTGAACACTGCACAGACAGGAAAACTGAGGGATGGAACAAGATGGTATAAGGGTGGTATGATCAAAGATGTTGGTGTTTGCAGAGGAGAGGAACATAGTTACCAGTGGTGGAGCAAGAAGAAAGTAGGAAAATGTTAGAGAAATGAGAAAAGCCAAGTACCGTAGATGCTGGAGATCAGAAATAAACACAGAAAATTTTGTAACATCTCAGTAGGTCTGGCAGCATCTGGGAAGAGAAAGAGTTAATGATTTGAGTCCAATTACTCCTCTTGGGTTCTCCCCAGAGATACTGCCAGACCTACTGAGGTTTTCCAGTACTTTCTATTTTTGTTATTAGAAGAGTGGTTGCTTTGTTAGGACACACAGATGGAGGAGCTTACTGAGATGGCATGGGCTGAGGCCGGCAATTGATTTTTAAGGTGAGAGCAAGAAGCCTGAAATCAATTTTTTGAGTAGTTCATGCTGGACATGAATGTAGATGACAGTGATGCTTTGTGCAGTTTTCTGTTTGTAGATGTAATTTGAAAGTGAATTCACCAAGAAACATTGACTTTGATAAAGTCATCATCATGACTCTGACACTTAGGACCTTCCCAGAGTTCAACAGGAATAAAAAGTAAAGGAGAGAAGAAAGTCTTCTATGGGCCGTAACCCATAGCATTGCTGGTCAGATAGGAGCAACTGAGAAATGAGCCTGGTAACAGTCAGAGCAAACTTGAATTCCAAATCCACGTCTTAACGGCTGTTGGGTACTTACCTTGTTAATTCTCCCAGTGGAAGAGTCTTTATGCTTCCAATGGCATTGACACGGAGGTGAAAAATTCTATGTTTTTTCAACAAACATCCATGGTAGAATTCTGTAACAATCAAAACCTCTGTATCAATATTATTGCGAACATTCCAAAAGTGTGGCACATTTCTGAACCCTTAATATTCAGCAGAAATGTTTTTGTGTTTTTTTTCTTTTGTAGATGTGCTTAATGTTCAATGATGCTATATGGCCTAGTGATATTGTCACTAGACTGGAAATCCAAAGACCTAGGTAATATTCTGGGGAATTGAGTTTGAATTCCACCTTGACAGATGATAGGAAATTAATTTATTAAAAATCTGGAATTAAGAGTTGAACTGCCATCCTTGCCGGGTCTGGCCTACATGTAACTCTAGATGCACAGCAATGTTGTTGACTTCTAACAATTAGGGATATCAATCATGGTGCACTATGACTAGTTATTTTCAAAGGCTTATCTCGAAGATCTTTAAGACTTTCTATGGTTGCATTGAATGTTTCTATGGTTACTGTATTGGTTCATTAGCATGCACCAGTTTAAATTGAAATTTGTACAGTATACGTAAATGCCATGCCATAGCAACCATCTAAAATTAACCTTGACTTTGAGTCTTTGTGATAGTTTGACCTCACTTTCACTATTGAGGTGGGTAGCAAGAGTTTGGAAAATTCCTGAATCACTAAGCCACCTTGGTAAAAGTGCCTGGAATGCATAATGTTCATTTCAGCATTGCAATTGAAAACATTTCAGATCTGGCCCAGCATTAAAGAGCATTTGAAATAAAAACGGAAAATGTTGGGGAATCTCAGCACATCTGACAGCATCTGTGGAGAGAGAAAGAAGTAATGTTTCAAGTATAACATGACTTCTTCAGACTGAGAGGGAGAACTTCAAGAGCATTTGTCTGATCTGTCAATTTGTGACTCCCATGCTGAAGTTTACAGCCTTTTAACATCCAGTGGGTTTGTTGAACTAAGCACAAAGTTGAAATAGTTGCTGTTTGGATTTGCTGCCAGTGTAAATCATCTCAGTCCTCACCCCAATAAGTGGGAGGGGGGGTTGGCATGACTTCTGTATTCATATCTCCAACATTCTTAAAGGTCCCGACTCCCTGGAAATCCTGTTGTCATTCTCACCCGGAGAAATTACAGAATGGTATGGTTGAAGTCTGGCATTCTGTTAGCGAGAAGAAAATGCAACTGGCATTTTAGATTTCCCCAGATGTTTGGTAAATGCCTGCTAAAATTCTTTGGATGTAATTGGGTCTGATCAGATCACATACAATGGAAGAAATACAGATAAAAGTCATGAATGTGGTCCTCCAAATCAGAGAACTGAATTGAGGGAAGACTGAAATAAAAGCAGAAATTGCAGGAGAAACTCAGCAGGTCTGGCGGCATCTGTGGAAAGACAAACAGAGTTAACGTTTAAAGTCTAGTGACCCTCCTTCAGAACTTGTCCACAGATGCTGTCAGACATGCTGACTTCCTCCAGAAATTTCTGTTTTTCTTTCAAATCTTCAGCATTCGCAACTCTTTGTTTTATTTGAGGGAAGACTGAAACGGTTTGGCTTTTCTGGCCCGGAAAAATGATCAAAAAAATGACCTTCTTGAAGGATATATGATACAGAGAATACATCATTTCATGTTGAAGCATAACCAGTTGGGCAAAGGGAATGCAGAGTGAATCTACTTAAAAGACAGCAGAACGTCTGAAAGTTCTTTATGCTGCATTTCAGGTTAAAGTATTGGGGACAAAATCATGGAAACTAAAATAGTTATTTGACAGAAAAGCATATATTGGGGTTTTTCTGAATATTTGAGCTTGGGACAGCAAATCTTATGGCATAAAGGGAAAAAATAATGAAGATAAAGGCCCAGAGCCTCTGGTTTCTGTTGGAGAGAGAGAGAATCCATGCAGAATGCAATTAAATTTTCACTCATCATTTTATGCTGGAGAATCAAACTTCATACAGCATTTTCCTTTCCTCCCCAAGACAGTGGTCTTTCTTCAACAGAGGAGGTAACCGTCAGAGTGAGGGAGGGAGCAAGTCCGTATTGAAGAGGGATACACTGTCATGGTTTCTGTCCAGAATAGGTCACGCTTGGCCCAACAGTTGATCTAGGAGAGGAACAGTGAAACAGGATATTGTTTGATTAAATGTATTGACTTTTTTTCAAAGCTTTTGGAGGAAATGGAGGGCTGTATATTGCTGCTAAAGTGTTACATTCCTTGATCAAAATGGTCCAAAATATTTTGATTCTGGAATTGTTTCATGGGAGTACTTGGCACATGTAGTAGTGGATGCTATTGTTGATGTATGTAACTAATGTGGCAATGTTGAAATACAGACATCTGTTCCTGAACGAAATAAATTTTGTGCAATACTGTCTGAACTGGTTTCAGGGAGCCAGTTTCTGGGTGTGTCTGAGAGTAAGTTTCGGAGGATGAATCTGTAATCTGACACCAGTGTTTATTTGCATGGTCATTCCTTTATACCTCCAAGGAATGTGTCCATCCTATGCATAGGAAATTAAAGTCCTTGTATAACTTCTTGATACGAAGTTTAATTTACAAGGCTTTTTCTTTGGTATTTGTTTTACCTGCCTTTTTAAGTCTGACAACCACATTACATTTGGAACAGGTCAAAGGAACAGGTTAAAATGAATTATAATTTATCAGTTAACACCCATCTCTACTTGGCTGTGTTCACATGCTAAATGGTATTAAATTACATAGGCAGAACAAGTGCTTCAGACTGTGTTTTACAATCCATAAGACAGTAGTTGTTGACATCAAATTAATGAGTTAGTCTAATTCATCATAAATTCAACTTTTGGTAAAAGTTGTTATACAATTGAGTTACATGTAAATTGTATTTTTCAGACTTTTTAAACAATGAATTGGGTCAAAAAATTATGGCATTGCCAATGCTCAGTTGAACCTCTGATCTGCATACTCTTTTCATCACAAAATAAGCTCATTTCCTCAAACATTGTTGTTTCTGCTTCTGCTTCAGCTCATTTACTGCTGCAGCCCCATTGCATTATTTTGTTAACTGCTTCAATGCTCTTGAGGCCAGAATCCCTTTCTGCACCCTCCATGAACTTGAGCTCACCCAAAATTCTCGTCTCCTCATAATACCAATCTCGAGTGCCCATCACTATAGTGCTTGTTTGTCCACATTCCGTCATTGCCTCAAGTTTAAAATTCTCCTGTCTTGTGCAGACATTCTGTAGTTACACCTCCTCCTTCAAGCAGTGTAGCCATCTAAGTCTCCAGTTCGGAGGAAATAGGCATCCTCTGTTTCATTTGCCTCATTCTTGGCTGTTATGCCTTCAGCAATCGAGGCCTTAACCTCTGGATATCCTTCCTAAATCTTTTTGTGACTTGCCACCTTTAACATTCTCCTTGAAAATTATTCCTTTTACCAAGCTTAAGTTGCAGCTCCTAATGTTTCTTCCTTTAGTTTGGATATTTTTTTCTGTACCCGTGCATGCTTCAGGGCTTTTTAATATAGTATGTGTTTGAAGGAGTTATTGTTAAGATAGTTACTTGACTTGTAAAATGTGTCAGATTTATCATTGTCATTTTCCTACACTGATCTCAATATATGCTTCAGGTTTGAAGACTACCCTGTTGACAAGAAGGTTTGCAATAGATGAGGAATATTTAAAAGTTTTCATAGCGTAATGTGACTTATGCCCCTGTTAGGAATGGAACTTCTTCTGTTGCATTCACATGCTTGTGGAAATCTAAGGTCATCTATAGTATATTCTAAATGAAAATTTTTAAACTACCTGTATTAACTCAAATTGTTGGAACATGTGATCATGTTTCTTTCACTTCCCACATTCAGTTTTATTTTAGTTCTCAAAAAGACTTGTGAATATAGTTGAAGTGAAGTTGTAAAAGTATAGCAAGATAAATGAAAAAAGGAACAAAATGGCCAGTCAGCTCATGCAGGCCAAATTTCAGCATAAAATTGATTGTCTGTTTGATGTAAAAATAACATTCATGTTAATTCAAGATTCAGACAATTTCCTTGATATTGTTGCAATCCTAACTCCTTTATTATTCCTCCCAATCTACCCCATTTGAATCTTGTTATTCTGGTTTCTGCCCACTTCTCTCACACAGTTTGTTGTTTTAAAAACCAGATGCTATCTTCTGTGAGTGCAGTTTAATATATTTTCTTGTCCCACTGTGGTTTTTAATGTAGTCAATCTTGCTATTGTGCTGCCTACCCCTTCTCTGGCTTATGTTCATGGGACTGACCTTGCATGTATCCTGCAATCTGCATTTCTAGTACACATGACACACACTTTGTACCTGAAGTTCCATCTTCTCTTCATTTACTGATTTGCATATTGCCCTTTGGTAACTTTAACCGAATGCATAGAGTAAGTTGATTATCTGTCTACTGATGATGCACCAGCTGAATCACCTCCCAGAAGTGCACACTTACCTCTGTTATCAGACTGCCTGTCGTGTTGGAGGCTAGGCATAATATATTCTGATCAAACACTGAGCAGAATAAAACTTGCCTGTTGAATTTTTGTCAGGAATGCACATGGCAAATAGTCCTGTTTTAAAAAAAGAATCATTCAGGAGGAATGGTTGCCTTTGGCAAGATCAGCCTTTACTACCCATCCCTCATTGCCCTTGAGAAGATGGTGGTCAGCTGCCACCTTGACCCGCTGCAGCCCTTGTGCTATAGGTATACCCACAATACTGATACAGAAGGAGATTGAGGATTTTGATTCACTGACTGTGAAGGAACAGCAATATGTTTTCAAGTCAAGGAATGGCTTGGAGGGGAACTTAGATGTTGGTGTTCCTATGTATCTGTTCCCCTTGTCCTTCTAGATAGAAGTGGTCGCTCATTTGGCAAGGTACTGTCTAAGGATCTTTGGTGAATTTTTGCATTGCATCTTGTAGATGGCACTCACTGCTGCTACTGTGCATTGGCGATGGAGAGAGTGAATGTTTGTGGATATGGTTCCAATCAAGTGGTTTGCTTTGTCTTGAATGATGTCAAGCGTTTTGAGCATTGTTGAAGCTGCATTCATCCAGGCAAATGGGGAGTATTACATCACACTCCTGATTTCAATGTTGTAGGGGACAGGCTTTGCGGAGATCAAGAGGTGAGTTACTCACTACAGGACTCCTCGTTTCTGACCTGCTCTTCTAGCCACAATATTTCTGTGGCTGGTCCATTGCAGCTTCTGGTTGATGGTAACTCCCAGGATGTTGATTCTGTAATGGTAATGCCATTGAATGTCAAGTGTTGATACTTGGATTGTCTCTTGTTGGAGATGGTCATTGTCTGGTCACTCTTGCTAAGACAGAAACTTAGCTCAAAATCTTCGCCCCTTATATTCATTCCTGTAATTCTTCTCTTCTGTGTATGACTCCATTGTCATTTTTCACTTCAGTTCATTCATTTATTTATGATGGTATTTTGACTTTGACCAAAATCTATTTCCAACTAACTTTATTTAAAATCATAAATACTTTAAAACAGTAATTGTTATAAACCTAGACAACAAGGTGCAGGGCTGGATGAACACAGCAGGTCAAGCAGCATCATAGGAGCAGAAAGGCTGACGTTTCGGGCCTAGACCCTTCATCAGAAAAGGGGGAGGGGAAGGGGTTTCTGAAATAAATAGGAAGAGAGGGGGAGGCGGATAGAAGATGGATAGAAGAGAGGATAGGTGGAGAGGAAACAAACAGGTCAAAGAGGCGGGGATGGAGCCAGTAAAGGTGAGTGTAGGTAGGGAGTTAGGGAAGAGATAGGTCAGTCCAGGGAGGACGGACAGGTCAAGGGGGCGGGATGAGGTTAGTCGGTAGGAGATGGGGGTGCGGCTTGAGGTGGGAGGAGGGGATAGGTGGGAGGAAGAACAGGTTAGGGAGGCAGGGACGAGCTGGACTGGTTTTGGGATGCGGTAGGGGGAGGGGAGATTTTGAAGCTTGTGAAATCCACATTGATACCATTGGGCTGCAGGGTTCCCAAGCGGAATGTGAGTTGCTGTTCCTGCAACCTTCGGGTGGCATCGTTGTGGCACTGCAGAAGGGCCAGGATGGACATGTCGTCTGAGGAATGGGAGGGGGAGTTGAAATGGTTCGCGACTGGGAGGTGCAGTTGTTTATTGCGAACCGAGCGTAGGTGTTCTGCAAAGCGGTCCCCGAGTCTCCGCTTGGTTTCCCCGATGTAGAGGAAGCCACACCGGGTACAGCGGATGCAGTATACCACATTGGCAGATGTGCAGGTGAACATCTGCTTGATGTGGAAAGTCTTCTTGGGGCCTGGGATGGGGGTGAGGGAGGAGGTATGGGGGCAGGTGTAGCACTTCCTGCGGTTGCAGGGAAAAGTGCCGGGTGTGGTGGAGCTGGAGGGGAGTGTGGAGCGGACAAGGGAGTCACGGAGAGAGTTGTCCCTCCGGAAAGCAGATAAAGGTGGGGAGGGAAAGATGTCTTTGGTGGTGGGGTCGGATTGCAGATGGCGGAAGTGTCGGAGGATGATGCGTTGGATCCGGAGGTTGGTGGGGTGGTACGTGAGGACGAGGGGGATTCTTTTTTGGTTCTTATTGCGTGGACGGGGTGTGAGGGATGAGTTGCGGGAGATGTGGGAGACACGGTTGAGGGCGTTCTCGACCACTGAGGGGGGGACGTTACGGTCCTTGAAAAACGAGGACAACTGAGAGAGATATTAGAGGTATTAGGGAGAGAGGTATTAGAGATGGTCCAGGTAAACTTAAGGTTGGGGTGGAAGGTGTTGGTGAAGTGGATGAACTGTTCGAGCTCCTCGTGGGAGCACGAGGCGGCGCCGATACAGTCATCAATGTAACGGAGGAAGAGGTAGGGTTTAGGGCCGGTGTAGGTACGGAAGAGAGATTGTTCCACGTAATCTACAAAGAGGCAGGCATAGCTTGGGCCCATGCGGGTACCCATGGCCACCCCCTTTGTCTGGGTAGGAAGTGGGAGGAATTGAAAGAGAAGTTGTTGAGGGTGAGGACGAGTTCGGCTTCAAAATCTCCCCTCCCCCTACCGCATCCCAAAACCAGTCCAGCTTGTCCCCGCCTCCCTAACCTGTTCTTCCTCCCACCTATCCCCTCCTCCCACCTCAAGCCGCACCCCCATCTCCTACCGACTAACCTCATCCCGCCCCCTTGACCTGTCCGTCCTCCCTGGACTGACCTATCCCCTCCCTAACTCCCCACCTTTACTGGCTCCATCCCCGCCTCTTCGACCTGTTTGTTTCCTCTCCACCTATCCGCTCCTCTATCCATCTTCCATCCGCCTCCCACTCTCTCCCTATTTATTTCAGAACCCCCCTCCCCCATTTCTGAAGAAGGGTCTAGGCCCGAAACGTCAGCCATTCTGCTCCTATGATGCTGCTTGACCTGCTGTGTTCATCCAGCCCTGCACCTTGTTGTCTCGGATTCTCCAGCATCTGCAGTTCCTACTATCATTGTTATAAACCTGATTGGTGGGAAATTTGCAGAACTTGTTAACTGAACTCAGACATTGGGTGTTAGTCCATGAGTTGGAAATGAACCTGTTTTGCTGATTTTATGCAAAAAAAGGGCCAAATTAACTTTCCTGCTTCTCCTCTGTTCCATACTCCAGTGTGTGAGAGAAGTACTTGGGAGGAATAAAATATATAATTATCAATTTGTGTAAAGTTTTATTTTAATGCCCAATTTCCAGTGCGTCTCAGTGAGTATGCTGTGACAGTGCACATAGAAGACCCACTTCAAATGTTTGTTTGAATAGAACATTTCAATTACTATTTGATCATGGCAACCAGATGATTGTTTTTTCCCAACAAAGGAGGGCAGGAATTCTTGCTGATTTGAAGGCATTTTAAATTCTCTGCCCAAATGCAGTTTGAAAACAGCCCTGAAGTAGTTTCTGATGGCATTTCAAACACTTGGAAGGAAAACTAGAGAAACTGGTTTAGTGGGCTATAGCTGGATGCAGTCTTAATGTTTAAAACCAGCATGTTGAAAAGCAATTTGTAATTGCTAGTGACCCCGATCTGTGCTGTTTAAAAAATTGCTGTGTGCTACTTATTTCTATTCAATTGTATTTGCAAGAATTTGGAAGGTTGCTAAATGTGAATGTGTTTAAATAAAAATGTAATGAAAATTGGAAAATGCCTGGTACGTAGCAGCTCAGGAAGTGTCTGTGAGTATAGGGAGGTGGAGTTAATATTTCAAGTTTCAAAACAATGTTTTAACAAAAGCAACATACACGTGTAACAAAAACTGAAAAAGCTGCGGATGCTGTAAATCAGAAACAAAAACAGAAGTTGCTGGTAAAGCTCAGCAGGTCTGGCAGCATCTGTGAAGAAAATATCAGAGTTAACGTTTTGGGTCGGGTGACCCTTCCTTCAGTTCTGAGGAAGGGTCACCGGACCCGAAATGTTAACTATGATGTTTTTCTTCACAGATGCTGCCAGACCTGCTGAGCTTTTCCAGCAACTTCTGTTTTTATACATGTGTAACATTTCTCTATATATTGGCCTGGATCTCTCCAGATCATTCGAGGCTGTACTTACCCAAAATGATGTCCGTTAGGAACCCACTGTAAATCCTGACCCTCTGGCTACATAGTAATTGCCTGGGAAATTGAAACTTGCAATTGCCCAGTATACGGACACCTCTATAACTTGTCTCCATCCCTGGGTTTGAGTTAGAGATTTCAAAGGATTCTGACTGACTTACCTTAGTAGGTAGCTAAGAAAAGATAGAGGGATAAAAAGCCACTCTTAAGTCCTGACAGTATAAAGTGCTCCCCGATCCCATCCCCGCCCAATCACTCACTGACCCTGCGATCGCGCGCACTGGCCCCACACTTGATTTTGATTACATCTCTGACTCCTGACCCTGCCTGCCCTTTCACCCACTCACTTGACATCCAGTTCCCCCACCCACCCTTTAGCTACTTGGCTCGTCTTCGTCATGATCAAAGTGGCTTTGGGGGCCTTAAACATTTTATAATGATTGAGGCATACAGGACATACCACTTAGAAGTTTGACCATAAAGATCACTGGCAGAAAAAATCTATGATGGGATTGCCATCAGTTCGATCTGTCCTGATCGTAATCAAAGTATCTAGGCTCTTATTTTTTCGGTCTGTTGCATGCTTTATGCCATTTTAAATGTTTGTTATAGTTTTCCAAAAATTGATTGTCTTGCTGAATCAATTTTATCTTGGAGCTATCAGAAATTCCCTTATGATGGGAAGGTAAAACTGCTGTTGCATTGGCTAATGTAACACCCCTGTTTATGAGGGGAGGGAGGCAGAGACAGGAAATTACAGGCCAGTTAGCCTGACCTCAGTCGTTGTAAGTTTTTAGAGTTCATTCTTGAGGATGAGATTGCAGAGTACTTGGAGTGCGTGGTAAAATAGGGCAGAGTCAGCAAAGCTTCATCAAGGGGAGCTCATGCCTGACAAAACTGTTAGAATTCTTTGAGGAGGTAGCAAGCAAGTTAGATAAAGGAGAGCCAGTGGATGTGATCTATTTTGGATTTCCAAAAGGTCTTTGAAAAGATGCTGCACAGGAGGCTGCTAAATAAGATGCCTATGGCGTTAGGGGCAATGTACTGGATAGAGGATTGGCTGACTGGCAGAAGGCAAAGAGTAGGGATAAAGGGGTCTTTTTCAGGATGGCAACCGGTGATTAGTGGAATTCTGCAGGGGTCGGTGTTGGGAATATACTGGCCATGTTATACACACAAGCTGGATGAAGAACTGAAGGCATTATTACTAAGTTTGCAGACGACATAAAGATAGGTGGAGGGACAGGTAGTATTGAGGAAGTGGGGAGGCTACTGAAGGACATGGATAGACTGGGAGAGTGGGAAAAGATGTGGCAGATGGAATACAATCTGGGAAAGTGTAAGGTTATGCATTTTGGTAGGAAGAACAGAGGTGTAGACTATTTTCTAAGGGAAAAGACTTTGGAAATCTGAAGTATAAAGGGATTTGGGAGTCTAGTTCAGGATTCTCTAAAGGTAACATGCAGGTTCCATTGGCAGTTAGGAAGGCAAATGTAATGTTAATGTTTGTTTAGAGAGGGCTAGATTACAAGAGCAGGGATATACTCCCGAGGTTGTATAAGTCTCTGGTCAGATCGCATTTGGAACATTCTGAACAGTTTTGGGCCCCGTATCTAAGAGAGGATGAGCTGGCCTTGGAGGGAGTCCAGAGGAGGTTTACAAGAATGATCCTGGGAATGACAGGCTTGTTGTATGAAGAGTGGTTGAGGATTCTGGGTCTGTACTCGGAGTTTAGAAACATGAGGAGGGATATCATTGAAAATTACAGAATACTGAGAGGCCTCGGTAGAGTGAAAGATGATGTTTCCATAGTAAGAGAGACTAGGAACTGAGGGCACATCCTCGGAGAGAAAGGAATGACCCTTAGAACTGAGATGAGGAGGAATTTCTTCAGTTAGAGGGTGGTGAATCTGTGGAACTCATTGCTGCAGAAGGCTGTGGAGGCCAAGTCATTGAGTGTCTTTAAGACAGAGAGCGATTCTGGATGAGCAAGGGGATCAAGGGTCATGGAGAGAATGCAGGAAAATAGGTTTGAGAAACCTATTTTTTCAGCCATGATCAAATGGTGGAGAAGACTCGATGGACCGAATGGCTTAATTCTGCTCCTGTATGTTATAGTCTTATGGTGTGGTTCAGGGAATTTGTGTATGTATACTAGTATGGATATTTTACAATACTAAATCTGATTCTCAGAGTCAAGAAAGAGAAACTTAGATACATAAAAGTTCAACCAATTTATTATATTCTTTGAAGGAATGAGACATGCTGTAGATAAAGGAGAGCATCTAGGTGTAATGGACTTGAATTTCCAGAATCTTTTAAGGTGTCACATCAAAGTTTAATGTAGTAAATAAAAGCTCACGGTGGAGAGGTTCTCGTGTTCATACGGTTAGAGGATTGGTAAGCTGACAGAATACAATATGCATCAATGGGTCTTTGTCTGATTGGCAGGATATGTTAAGTAGAGTCCTACAGGGGTCTGTGCTGAGTCCCCCACCTTTTACCATTTACATCAATGACTTAGATGAGGGGAGTGAAAAACATTGTAGCTAAGGTCACAGATGACATCACGATGGATGGATAAATATGTTGTGAAGAAGAGTAGGAGTGTGCAGATGAATATAGATTGAGTAACTGGGCAAGATTCTGGCAGAAGGAGCGTAATTAGTAAAATGTGAAGTTGTTCACTTTGGAAGAAAGAATGAAAATGTAGAACATTACTTAAATGGAAAACAACTGCAGAACTGTAAGGTACAGAGGGATCAAGTGTTCTAATGCATGAGTCACAAAACATTAGTTTGAGGGTAGAGCATGTAATCAAGAATATATATCAAAATATGCTTTATAATGAAAGGAATTGGATATAAAAATAAGGAGATTATGCTTCAGTTATACAGAGCATTATGGAGACCACATCTTGAATACTGTGTTTTTGGTCTCCTTATTTAAGCAAGAATGAGGTTTACCAGATTGACAACTAGAATAACGTGGTTTTTCTAGTTTTCAACGTGGATAGATTGGACAGGCTAGGCTTGTTTCCACTGGAGTTTAGAAGGGCAAGGAGAAACTTGGAGTACATGAGATCCTGAGTGGTTTTACCAAGGTGGACATGTGAAAGAGTATTTCCTGTGGTGGATCTGTCCAGTGCTTGGGGCAGTGTTTTAAAATTAGGGGGTCGGCTTTATAGGATAGCAATAAGGAGAAGTTTTTGTTTCTAAAGATTGTATAACTTTAGAGCTGTCAGGCGTGGAAAGCAGTGGAAGCAGAATCATTAAATATTTTTAAGATTTTTCTTCAGCAAGCATTGCCAAGACTATTGTGGGTAGATGGGAATATGGAATTTGTAACACTGATGAGCTGTGATTTTATTAAATGGTGCAGCGGGCTTGAACAGCAAGATGGCTGACTTTTGCTCCTATTTCATATGTTTGTATTTTCAGGTGTAGTATTCTGTAATCACTCTAAATTGAATTTATTCCTGGTGTCCTTTCCAATATTTATCTCTCAATCTACATTCCTAGAGATTATATGTTCATTATTGGTGTTTTGGGGCACTTGCAGTATGTGAATTGACTTTGGTGTTTCCAGTATTACAGTGGTAACTATATTTAAAGCATTTCATTGCCTGTAAAACATTGTATGTATGTAATGCCCTTGAGAGAAAGATCTTTTCTCCTCACCTGGTCTGGTCTAACTGTGACTCCATCCCATAGCAGTGTCTTAACTGCCCTCTGAAATGATCTAGCAAATCAATTGAAGATGGTCAATAACTGCTGGCTTTGTCAGTGATGCCGACAAATTTTTTTCTCCTAATTTTTTCTTTTCTGTCTGTGGACCTCCAAAGTCTGTGCATGCAGCGACTTCCGAAACCAGAAGTCAACACACTGGCACACTGATCACACTGGTGTGTGCAGAACCTCGGAGCAGCTATGCAACCATTCACCTTTAAGGGAACACCTGATGCTCACAACCCATGAAAGAATAAAAACAAGTCATTTCTCATTTTCCTAAGCTTCACAGAATGAAAACCCTGTCTATCTGATAGAGAGAATCTTTCCATCCCAGAAATTAGTTTGGCAGAAACAGAAGTTGCTGGAAAAGCTTAGCAGATCTGGCGGCACCTGTGAAGAGCAATCAGAGTCAATGTTTTAGTCCGGTGACCCTCCCTCAGAACCCTTCCAGCAACTTCTGTTTTTGTTTCTGATCTACAGCATCCACAGCTCTTTCGGTTTTAATTTAGTTTGGTAGACACTTGATGCATTTTCTCTGTGGCTGCTGTATCTTTTCGTAGGTAAGTACACCAAGCTTAGCAGTCCTGAAAGAGAAGAGGCCTGTAATTTATAAGACATCTGTGCTGTAGATTACAAAAACACATGGGTATAATGTATGAGTTTCATGTTATGTTTGTATACTGTTGAAACTTTAATTATGGATGAATCCTTGAAGAAAATGATTTCGGAATTAAAAGCCACAAAGCACTCTAAACTATTGGAAGGAGGAATTAAAATGCAATTCGCATTCCGTTTACTCCTTCTCTCCATTGTGTTTGTGCACCCCCAGCCCCTCAACCGGAAAAGAAGGGTTACATTTACGTGGCACTGCCCCAAGCAATTGTACTTGCAGTTCACATTACTGAAATTCTAATCTCTGACATGATGGTGTGGAAAAAGAGCTTGGTGTCACCTGACCACTAGTTCTGAATTACCTCTCCACATTTTTCAACCCGTATCTAAAGAAGGATGTGCTGACGTTGGATGGAATCCGGAAGAGGCTTAGAATGATCCTGGGGGCGAAGAGCTTGTCGTATGAGGAACGGTTGAGGACTGTGTGTCTGTACTCAATGGACTTTAGATGGACAAGGAGGAATCTTATTGAAACGTACAGAATACTAAGAGGCTAGGATAGTGTGGATATGGAGAAGATGTTTCTATTAGTGGGAGAGACTAGGACCCAATAGCACAAACTCAGAGTGAAGGCACAACACGTTAGAACTGAGATGAAGAGGAATTTCATCAGCCAGATGGTGGTGACACTGTGGAACACCTTGTTGCAGAAGGCTGTAGAGGCCAAGTCATTGAGTATCTTTAAATAGGTTCTTGATTAGTAAGGGGATCAAGTGTTATGGGGAAAGGACAGGAGAATGGAGTTGAGACATATCAGCCATGAATGAATGGCAGAGCAGACTTCATGGGCCAAATGGCTGAATTCTGCACCTATATCTTAAAGTGTAACCTCTAGTATCCTGTACAATGGAGTTGGCCTTCCAACGTGATTTAATAGTATATTCTTTTGGAAGAAAGGGAACCAGAGGATTCCCAACTGTTGGTTGGCTTTAAATTAGGATTGTAGAATGTTCTGAAGCCCATCAACCGCTTCAGTTGTGTATGCATGTACACATTTGTGCGTCTCAAAAAGGTCACATTTCTGAGTTGCTTATGTTACTTTAGATTTCCGGCACACGGACAGTCACTCAGCCTAGGTGGTCTGCCTCAGTGCTGATGTTCCATATGGAATTCCCCCCTGCCCATCCTCCTTCATCTAATTCCAACCAACATACAGTATTTATTGCTAATTTTTCACTGATGTAATTACCTGGCTCCCTGTTAAATGTATCTATGCTGCTCATGTCAACAATTTTTATTCACTATTCGAGAATAAAGTGCAAGGAACTGCTGTAAATGCCATCTTTTTGACCGCAAAAGCTGTTAATTCTAAACTGTAAAGGCTTGTGCAGTATCCTCCTCAAATTTGGGTGCTCTCAAATTTGTCACTATCTGCCACCCCCTACTCAACCATGCTATCCAATCTGTAATGCTCATTAATGGATCACCACAAATCTTACCTCAGTGAAAAGTGGGGTGACAAAAGGTTGTCATTGCACCAATCGACTTTTCTGATTTTCTTGCTATAATTGTTATCTTGCCTCCAATCTCACACCAAACCCAGTTGGAGAGCATCAGTATGCAGATGTCCTTTGTGCATATGGGCACTCAAAAACTGAATTCCAAATCATTGTCGAGACAACAAGGTGTAGAGCTGGATGAGCACAGCAGGCCAAGCAGCATCATAGGAGCAGGAAGGCTGACGTTTCGGGCCTAGACCCTTCAGAAAAATTCAACAGCTTCTTCAAAGTTTGGACAAAGCCTATCTGAACAGCTAAGATCACCTTTCAATCAGCTTCCACACCAATTCTTCATCAACAATATGTTGGAAAATGTGGACCATATTCCATAGTTTGGGTGTTGCCTTTTGACAAAAGCAGGTAAAAATGAGGGAATTCATCCAGTGTGACATCTCAACTGTTGTTGAGTGCAGAAAACAGTATTTAATGACTAGACATATAAGATCATGGTTCAGTGGGCAGTAGTGACTGCCTCACTACTTTATACTCCTGTAACAGGTACCTCAAAGCACTCAAAGGCAGTTCAGTTGCAACAACCTCTCCCAAAACAACTTGCACACCATGGAGATATTAATCATTCATCACCAGCTCTGCTAGCCAAGACATGTAAATTGGATATCTGAAACTAGACTTCCAAAGCAGCTATTCTGTTGTGAAGTACTTTCTGGTGACCTTAAAACATTTCTTTAAAAAGATTGAGCATACCTACTGACTGATGGGAGACTGGTTTGTGACCAAAATGGAGAAAGCTCAGCCAGCAAGATACCAAATAGAACATAGAACAGTACAGGCCCTTCGGCCCACGAGGTTGTGCCTAAGTGCCTACTCTAAGATCAAACTACCCTGCATACCCTACATTTTACTATCATCCATGTGCCTATCCAAGAGTCGCTTAAATGTCCCTAATGTATCTGACTCCACTACCACCGCTGGCAGTGCATTCCACACACCCACCACTTTCTGTGTAAAGAACCTACCTCTGACATCCCCTCTACACTTTCCTCCAATCATCTTAAAATTATGCCCACTCGTAGTGGTCATTTCTGCCCTGAGAAAAAGCCTCTGGCTATCCACTCCATCTATGCCTCTCATCATCTTGTACAGCTCTATCGTCACCTCTCATTCTTCTTCGCCCCAATGAGGAAAAACCCTAGCTCCCTCAACCTTTCTTCATAAGACCTGCCCTCCATTCCAGGCAGCATCCTGGTAAATCTCCTCTGCGCCCTCTCTAAAGCTTCCACATCCTTCCTGTAATGAGGTGACCAGAACTGAACACAATAGGTTGAGAGACTGGTTGGGAATGTGCAGAAGGAGGACACCACAGATTTTGGAGGGAGTGCACAAACCTCTGAACAACCTATCTGCCCAAACTTTCAAACGTCACCTAGCCCCACAGGTGATAGAGTCTGTACATTGCACTTTTTGACCATCTCTGGGTCCATTGAACCAGAGTGGAAACAGGTCATCCCTGATTCTAAGGAACTGTGTAAGAAGATGGTGTATGGGTGCATGTTTATACAGGGGTTCCCTGATTTATGGACACTTGTACTTACGAACACGATCCCATACAAGGGTGTAATTTTAAAGATCCCAATACATGATGTTTCCTATTTGTATTTTGTATTGTCCTGCATTATGTTCCAACTTACATACAAGTAACTTGCAAATGGTCTTAGGAACAAAACCCATTCGCAACCTGGAGACTGTCTGTTTGTATATAAAGATCTGTTAAATTATCCCAGTTCTTCAGTTCAATGGAGCACTATTTTGTAAAAGTAGAGGATAAAGAGGATGAGTTGCATTCCAGAGCAAACACAAGATGTGTCTACCATTTTAAAAGAAAGCATATTTAATTCCTGGCCCACTGAATAATATTGTGGTTTGAGTACAGATGAGAATTAATAATCACTTTTTGCTTTTTTTTCTAACCTGGGCAGTCACGAATGGCAGGCCACTATAGGTGCTGGGATGTCCAGCAATGCAGTAGTGGTGCCAGGTTGAATCTATCAAAAATAAGTTGTGATCAAGGAAATACTAAATATAAAAGAGCTTAAATGTTCTATAAATATAAATATAGTATCTGTTTAACTTTGATGTTATTTTCCTCTCCATCAAAGGTGAATAATGTGTCTGGGGTTCCTGAAGAATTAGTAGAAGAGGGATACCCGTACAAACCTAATGGCTCACTGAATGGACCAAACTATGAGCCCAATGGAGAAAACAGGACATGGTCTGATAATGTTCGACCAACTCAGTAAGTACAGATTGTTTCAGTTTCCTTAGTTAGTTTTACAATGCACTGTCTGTAATTTTTGTCCATTCTTTTTACATCATATTTTCACTGGCTTGTTTGTAACTTGAAATGCTCAGAAGTATAAACAAGATGATCTAATCCACTTCTCTCGAGTCCTGGTGTTGCTAAATTATATACTTGTGTATCATATATATCCTGGCAACACATTAATAAACTGTTCCTTAGAACTTTGTAAATATCATCGCTCAGTCATTTTTCTTTCTTTCACCATCTCTTGCATACAACTGATATTGTAGTACAGTTTACTAGTATGGTCTTGATGTCTCAGTATGGATATAGAATTATTATCCCTTTGAGTCATTTGTTTTCCGGAAGGCAGCATATCATACAAAATAAAAACAGCAAGTGTTGGAAAACCTCAGCAGGTCTAGCGGCAGCTGTGACAAAATAAACATAGTTAACATTTAGAGTCTGGTGAATCTAATTCAGAACAAGTTTTACGCAGAGATCATTTTGTCATCAATCTCCATAGATTCCAAATAACATAGCATGTTGAGTGCTGCAACCCAATCTGTTCAAGGACAAAAATATTGGCTGGCATAAAGTTTCACTGGTCTATTTTACATCTTTTCCTGCAGTGTCCCTGAAGTTTCAGTTCCACTCATGCGTGAGAAGCCAGGTCAACATTCATCTAGCAGAGAGTCTGATGAAAGTAAACCATCACAAAGGAGGCCACCTAGGAAGAGGAGGCCAGGAAGAGCAAAAAGACCAGAGAATGAGGACTGTGACACAGACTACACAACTGGTGCAGAATCCTGTGATGAATTAGATGAGGACGATTTGGAAAGGTTTTTTTTAAAAAAAAAAAAAATTTTTTTGAGGCCATTTTGCCAGTGAAAGAGTTTATCTTCATTCCAGATACCCATGAAACAGTTGTATTAATAAATATTGAACTTTATTTGCAGTCAATACCCACCTATCTCTTCAGATCAACAGAGACAAGATTACAAGAGGGAGTTTGACAATGATCATCAGCAGTACAAACGTCTACAGGCTGAAATTGATGAAATTAACAAAATGTTTTCCCAGTTGGACAAGGAGATTGACGAGACTGAGGATGATGAGCAGTACCAGGTATGTCTTCAATCTGTGCTGCGGCATTGAAAAATATCCAGAGGTACTTGAAAGAAATTCTCTTTTTTTTAATTAGTGTGGTACTGCTAAATTTAAGGAAGTTGATGTGTCCGTTCCCTCAGAAGGCACTCCATCTTCTGACTGACAGACTAGTGTGTAACCTGTTCAGTACTAATGCACTTTTTTAGCTGCTGTTTGGATGATTTGTGCTATGACCTTCAGCCTCAGTCTTTATAATCTTAAGTATGCCTGCTGTTGTAGTGTACAACAAAGGAGTAGTATATTTTCTAGTCAATTCCAGTTGTGCTTGAGAGCAAACTTTTGCTATGTACCACGATCAGCTAAAAGTATGAGTAACTTTTTAAACTGAGTCTTGAGAAAAGGCTTGTAGGGCTCACTTTATAGAAGCATCAAATTAAGGCACACCTCACAATATACACAAGCTTTTTAATAAAAAAAAGTGCTGTTTGCATGGTTTGACTTAGGTTTTTCCACACTTGACATTAAATGTTGGTGGTATTTTAACTTGCACTAGAGGAGATCACTTGCCTTTCCTCATTTGTATTTAATTGCTTAGCTCTTTGTAAGAGGGAAACTCAGTGGTATATTAACAGAAGGACTTTCTATGGAAATAGAAGTTGCCTAGAAGATGCAAATTTATTGGGATTCATGAACATGAGGTGCTCAAGTGGCTATTCTTCATCCATGTGGTTCAATGATGAACATGGGAGCGGGGGGCTAAGTCACAATCAAGTTCAATCCCATCCTCCCCTGATTTCAATGCATACTTTCCAGGATGGGGAACCTGATTTTTACTTTCTCCCCCACTGAACTCCTTTGCAAATTTGAGATGCTGCAATCAATTGTAGCACCCCTGTTGTTGGCCCATCTGAAACTGAGTATCACACTAAAATAGAGGATCAAACTTGTTATGGTACTGTCTTTGTTACATAAACCATTGGGGGATCCAGAGAATTCTTATAAATGAAACCATTTTCATGAAACTTGGACTTGAGCAGGAGTTTAACATGTTGAAGTCACTCCATGACACAGCACACTAATGTAAATATACATTGTCCCTTTCCTGTCCATTACCTCCAAGGCCCAAGTAAGTGTTGTGATGGAATATTTCCCACTTGCCTGGATGAGTGCAGCTGCAACAACATTTTAAGAAGCTTGACACCATTAAGAACAAAACAGCCTGCTCGATTGGCACCACATCCACAAACATCCACTCCTTCCACCACCAATGTTCAGTACGAGCAGTGTGTACCATCTACAAAATGCACTGCAGAAATTCACCAAGGCTTCTTCTATACCTTCCAAACCTATGACCCCTTCTATCTAGAAGGACAAGGAAATAGGAATAGGCAATAAATGCAGCCTTGTCAGAGACACCAAAAGAAAACTTAAGAGTTAATGCCAAAGAGAAATATGAGAAAGAATAAACAGATAAGACTAGAATTTACAACAGTGAAAGGATAAAACTAAAGGGTCTGTATCTGAATGCATGTAACATTCAAAACAAAACTGAGACTAAAAGCATGAATAGAATTGAACACAAAGTCATTCCAGAGTCATGGCTGCAGGATGAAATGGAGTAGGAACTGAATCTTTATGGGTAGAGGATATTTAGGAATCACATCCTCCTCTGATGCCATTGCATACTTTCCAGAAGGTTTTGGGGGAATAACAATCAAAACCAGGAAATGGTGGAACGTTGGCTGTTAGGTCATTTCTCTCTATTGAGCTAATAAACTAAGTGGAGGGAACCCAAGAAATGGAAACAATTTGCAGAGAAATAAGAAATGATAAAGACAAGGGGCCACTCGGGGAGTGGTGTACAGACCCACAAACAAAAATATACTGTATAGAATGGTGCATAATGGAAGTAATTATTATTGCTATATCTTTCTAAAAAGCTCTAATTACATGTAGACTGGAAAAGTCAGATGTGCATAGGTGGCCTCTATGGAGTTCATCAAATGTTTTCAGGATAGTTTCTCAGAACAGCACCTTCTGAAGCTACCAGAGGTCAGTCTTTACTAGATCTGGAGCTGTGCAATGAGATAGAGTTAGTTAATTATTACTGTTTGCTAATGTTGTTTTTCCACCTTTATCTTCAGATTGTTGCTGCTGAATACAATAGACTAAAAGAAGTGAAGAATGTGAGTAGTCTAACATTTAAATCCATTATTGCTTTAGATAAAAATTCTATTATATTGGATTAACTCTTACACTCTACATAGAATATTCATGCTTCTAGTATTTTACTAGAACAACATTTTAAGTAATCAGTTAATTTTCCTTGGTAAGCCTCTCTAACAAATAACTAGTTCGTAAAGGAAGGCTTTGAGAGCTGGTGCTGGGTCCATTTCTTTTTTGTCATTTATATAAATAATTTGGAATAGAATATAGGAGGTATGGACAGTAAGTTTGCAGATGACACCAGAATTGGTGGCGTAGTGGACAGAGAAAAAGGTTCCTCTAAAGTTTTGGAGTAGATTTGTAGCTCGGGTTGTGGGTGTTGAGTTTGGTTGCCTCGCCGAGCTGGTTTCTTGCTTTGCAGACGTTTCCTTAACACGCTGGGTAACATCCTCAGTGCAGCCTCCGATGAAGCGTCTGTGTGTTTTCCCGCCTGGTTTTTAAACTTTAAACAGAGTTTAAAAACCAGGCGTGAAAACACACCAACGCTTCATCGGAGGCTGCACTGAGGATGGTACCCAGCATGGTAATGAAACGTCTGCAAAGCAAGAAACCAGCTCAGCGAGCCAACCATACAATGGGACTTTGATCAGATGGGCAAATGGGTTGAGGAGTGGCAGATGGAGTTTAATTGAGATAAATGTGAGGTGCTGCATTTTGGAAAGACAAATCAGGGCAGGACTTATACACTTAATGGTAAGGTCCTGGGGAGAGTTGCTGAACAAAGAGACCTTGGAGTGCAGGTTCATAGTTTGTTGAAAGAGGAGTTGCAGGTAGGCAGGGTAGTGAAGAGGGCATTTGGTATGCTTTGCTTTATTGGTCGGTGCATTGAGTATAGGAGTTGGAAGATCATGTTGCGAGTCCACAGGACATTGGTCAGGCCACTTTTGGAATACTGTGTGCAATTCTGGTCTTCCTGCTATAGGAAGGATGTTGTGAAACTTGAAAGGGTTCAGAAAAGATTTCCAAGGATGTTGTAAGGATTGGAGGGTTTAAGCTATAGGGAGAGGCTGAATAGGCTGGGGCTTATTTTCCCTGGAGCGCCGAAGGCTGAGCAGTGATGTTACAGAGATTTATAAAAATCATGAGGGACAAGGATAGGGTGAATAGCCGAGGTCTTTTCCCCAGGGTAGGGGAGTCCACAACTAGAGGACATTAGGTTGAAGGTGAGAGGGGAAAGATTTAAAAGGGACCTAAGGGGCAACATTTTCATGCAGAGAGTGGTGCATGTATGGAATGAGCTACCAGAGGAGGCAGGTAAAATTACAACACTTAAAAGGCATCTGGATGGGTACAAGAATAGGAAGGGTTGAGAGAGATATGGGCCAAATGCTGGCAAATGGGACTAGATTAATTTAGGATATCTGGTTGGCATGGATAAGTTGGACCAAAGAGTCTGTTTCCATGCTGTACATCTCTATGACTTTAAGACTCTGAGAGCTTACCACCACATTCGCTCCCACCTTGTAGACTTTTTGTTTTGAAATCGGCCAGGACAATCGAAAAAAATTGATGGCAAGGCAGCTTCAAGTTGCTGCTGTGGAACTTCAAGTCCCTTAACTACCTGATAATTATTCTGGCACTTCCTTTATACTAATATTTGCCTGTCCCTACTAAGCTTGTTATGTCATTGAAATTACTTTCTAGTTCAAGATAGTGAAGATTACTGCCTAAAGTGAAAATGGCTAGGGGATGCAATGAACAGAGATTAGGGAGATATTATTTGTATGTGTGCCTCTCCTGTTGATGCATGTATTCTTTCAACTAAGTGTCAAATCAAGTCAAACTGGGGAGAGCTACAATTTCCTGCTGCTGTGCTTCTTCAGTTCAAAGCTTCCAAAAGCAGCATTCTTGTCACTCTTTTTTAATGTCTTTTCACATTGGGTTAGAAAAGTAAACAGATGACAAATATTGGATACAGAGATAGTGAGAACTGCTGATGCTGGAGAATCGGAGATAACAAGGTGTAGAGCTGGATGAACACAGCAGGCCAAGCATCATCAGAGGAGCAGGAAAGCTGA
>NC_063334.1:94145083-94207386 GCF_021869965.1 Rhincodon typus
AGTTTACTGGCTCCATCCCCGCCTCTTTGACCTGTCTGTCTCCTCTCCACCTATCTGCTCCTTTTATCCATCTTCCATCCGCCTCCCCCTCTCTCCCTATTTATTTCAGAATCCCCTTCTCCTCCCCCACTTCTGAAGAAGGGTCCAGATCGGAAAAGTCAGCTTTCCTGCTCCTCTGATGATGCTTGGCCTGCTGTGTTCATCCAGCTCTACACGTTGTTATCACAAATATTGGATACTTTGTTTTAATAAAAAACATTGCAGCTTTCAATTAGATCTATTATTGTGAATTCTGGTAACATAATCTTCAGTAACTCCATTTGCCTCAATTGATTTGATTTCCAATATTCTTGCTTCTTGAGGTGAAGAATGTTAATGCTTTTAATATATTTTAATTTCCCTACTTTTGTATGTCAACAAGAACTACCCAAAGCTTGGGTCAGATAGAATGTGATGCCCTGTTGTCTTCAAATTACCCTAACCAGAATACTCTATTATTCCAAGTGAGATTGTCAGTTTAGTGGTGGTATAGGCAGTTTAGCGTTGCATATTTGCATACAGACCCAGTTGACTGCAACCAATGAAGAGATCACATCAGAATGAGCTGAATCTGTGCTAAACATTTTTCTAACCAACATTGAACCAAGTTTTCAAGCATTCAGTTCATCCTCAATTTATTATTTGATTATCTGACAGGTAACTAGAATACTTTAAGATTGTTGGAAGATCTTGATCATCCTCAGTTAATTTTATTCTAAGATGTTTCAGATATTTATTTTTCATTTTTCTTCAGTCTGCTGATTTTAGGGCAAAGAAGAAGCATTGCAAGCAACTTAAGTTGAAATTATCTCACATCAAGCAAATGGTCAGCAACTATGACAACCAAAGATCCTGAATGCCAAATTCTGAAGCTACTGTCAACTGTTTCGTGCAAAATTAAAACTGACCGTTCATTTGCTTACGGTGTGGCCATTTATTGTAACACATGAAATGTAATGCCAGTTTTATAGGCCAAAAGTAAACATAATCACATGATTTCAAATATTTTCCTGCCTTTCAAACACTTTCGTTTTATCGAGGCATGAGAGTTTTAAAACAGTTAGAACTTGATAAACCTCTGCTATAATTTGTTTTGTTGTAAAACATTTTAATGTGAGTTATAAATAGGGACAGAAGTTCCCCTTTTGCAACAGCTATTTGAAATGATTCCTGATACTTAGTTTTACTAAAACTCTGTACATTAGCTTAAATAGAACAAGTTACATTTAGATCAATGTTCATTTGTTATATACTGTACAATGATTATTTCTTTTTGTGAGGGTTTTGTCTTAATAATTAGGACTTGTTCTCTAACCAGGTATCTGATGCTATTTAAACACAAATAGCGTTAATATTGTAATTAAAAATGCTGAATTTGGGAAAGTGACATTATGCACCATAGACTTACCAATCAGTCAAACAATCTATTCATGTGAGTCATTGAAAGTTGAAACACAATTATGGTCCAATCTAATGTTGATGATCATGTGTAAAAATGCTTTAATTATATTTTAATACAGGATAACAAATAATTTTTGCAATTATTACGAGGCAATATTGATGTCATGGCTCCAGTGTTTTTGTCTTGGAAAATAGCCTACCTATTGTACCATATCCAGGGTAAATAACTGCAAGCAAATACAGCTGAAACTTGGATGCAAATTATTTTTTTATTGTTCAACAGATAAAATATTTTGTTTCTATAATAAATTCATTTTTTAATGTTTTCATTACAAGGAGTTTTACTGTATTTCAAGATAATTATGGTAAATTGCAAATTGTCTTAAAATGAGACCTCCGAATTTTTAAAAAGATTGCAAATGCTCTACTTACATAAGATATATTTTTAACTATTGCTAAAATGTTGGCAGCAATTTGCATTTTTCAACAATTGTATTTCTCTATAACCATTAAATAAATACAACGGTTTAATCATAACTTAAAGTTATAATGATTTTCAATGTTAATGCTTATGCAATCGCTAATGAAGCATCTTCATTAGTGCATGACAGTTTGCATTATATACCTAGAACCTTCAATTTTCTGACATCCAAGCTATTTTACAGTATGGAGCTAAATGCCAAGTAGTGGAAAGTTACAGGATCATGACAAATCTCCAGTCAAAGAATAATTTTGTGCAGTCTTGTAAAGGAGGAGAGGGCAACATAAAACCTCAGGGGTTTTAGGGAGGGAATTGAAATAAAGATGACTTATGTAACAAGTCAAAGTGAAAAAACCAGAGCATCTTCAACAAAAGAGATATTAATAGTTGGAGGAATTTGCAAAAGTGGATAAGAAATTTGAATTGAATGTACAGTGGTGTGCAGGGGTGGCAACTGGAGAGGAACACTTGAGGTCAGCACTTTATAATAGATGCAACATTGGACTTTGTGGATGAGTTGGGGATTTATAGAGGGTGGAACCTGGAAGCAGTTGAAGCCATGCTGCAAACAGTGAATGTTTTCAGCTGTGGTAGGCATTATGAAACTTGTGAAGCATTTGCTAATTTTTCTGTTTCCCAGTGCTGACGGTCACCAAACGCTTGGGACATATTATGTTCTCACATCCACTGAAAGGTAATGTCATCTGGCAGCTGCTGGCAAAGCCTTGAGTTTCCATATAAATTATGAACATGTTTTGAGAGAGGAAAGAAGCTGCGCATCACAGCTGTGCAACTCTCTTTGATATTTAAATCCAATTTTGATTTAGTTGAAATGACCTGGAGAGCAATGCAGGGTTTTCTCATCAGTGCCTACATGGCTACTACAGGTCCTGAAAAAAGGATCCTATTTAGTACATGATAGCTTTCAGAAGTTGGATAGAGTGTTCATGAGAGACCTGAATGTTACATTACACCACACAACTTTAAAGATACATTTTATTCCAGATTTTAAGCTGAATTTTCATTCTGCTTTAATTTTGCAAAACCACACATCAACACTGTTAACTTAATCACTGTCACAGAAGCAGAAAGACCCCTCAAATGTCTTGCCGTCCTCGCCAACTTAAAAGTCAAATGTCAGGCTTCTGTTCTTAAGAGTAATTCATGTTATTTGTATATAGGGAATCTGGAGAATTATCACTGTCACACAAAGATTATATTGTTAACAAGTAATTGAAAGTTCAATAAAGTCTGATACAGATGCGGCATGGGATACAGTTCTGATGATTGGCTAGAATATACTAATGCTGGAAATCACGATGTACTTGGCTGAACCTTTTCTATGCAAAGATATATTAAGGTTTTTGATTCATGATTTGTACACATCCCTCAGGAGCTGCATGATGCTGATGTTCACCATTAATTTCATGGTAGCAAGGCTCCAGGTAAGAAAATAACAAAAGATCTAAAACAAGATTTAAATAGATTGTGAGAGATAGTGGGAACTGCTGATGCTGGAGAATCTGAGATGACAAGGTGTAGAGCTGGATGAACACAGCAGGCCGAGCAGGAAAGCTGACGTTTCGGGTCTGGACCCTTCTTCAGGTCTACACCTTGTTATCTCTTTAAATAGATTGTGGTTGGGCAGTTGGTCAAGTATTATGTGGGAAAATTTGCATTTTGGAGGAAGACTAGAGAAACAGAATATTATACAAATGGACAAAGTTTGCAGAACTCTGATAAAGAGGGATCTGGGTATTCCAGCACATGAATCTCTCAAGGTTTGTATGCAAGTACAACAAATGATTTTAAAGGCAAATAGAATGTCTGCATTTATTGTCCAAGGAATAAGAGTGTAAAAATATGGATATGCTGCTACAGATGTACAGGACCTTGGTGAGATACTATCTGGAATACTGCATCGAATCTCCTTTCTTAAGAAAGAATATTAATGCATTAGAAACAGTTCAGAGAAAACTTATTCATGAAGAACTTCTCTTCCAAAGAAAGGTTGGTCCAACACGCACTACTGAGACTCAGCAATTCTCCATTCCTCTGGCACCACCCCTGTGTCAAGGAGTGACGGAAAGATTATGGCCATTGCATTCATAATTTTCTTCCTTCACAGTATCCTCAGATGCATCCCCTCTGTACCTCCTGACTTACATACTTTAAGCACAACCAACCTTTATAAACCAATAAATTTATAACTTCTAAAGCCCATCCGGTATCTCAACCAGCTCTGTTTTTAGTAACTTTTTGGCAGTATTATCTTCCTTAGTAACGAGATATGTGAACTACATGTTTAAATACTTCAGCAATGTCCTCTGCTCCAATGCATACATCCCTTTTTTGGTCTCAATCTGTCCACCGTTTTTACTACTCTTACTAAATGTGCCTATTAAGGAAAGTGGGATTTCCTTTTATGTTAGCTACCAGTCTTACATTGTGTCTTTGCTTTCGTTTTTTTTTTCACTTCCCCTCAACATTCTATATTCAGCTTCATCCTCAACTTGTATTATTAACTTAGTTTGTGTTATTAACACCTTTTTTCTAGTTCATATTGCTTGCTTGCTCTCTCTCTCTCTCTCTCTGTCTCTTTGAGGTCCGGGAAGATTTGGCTTTGATTGCCTTACTTTTCCCCCTCAATGTACACCTTGACTGTACCTGAATGATTTCTTCTTTAAAGGCAGCCCTTTACTCTGCTCTCATTTTGCCCGATGTTCTTTGTTCTTTGATTCCAATTTACCTAGGCTGTTCCCACCCTATCAAAATTGTCACCTCCAATTAATCTTTAGTTTTCTGAAGAAGGGTCTAGACCCGAAATGTCAGCTTTGCTGCTCCTCTGATGCTGCTTGGCCTGCTGTGTTCATCCAGCTCTACACCTTGTTACCTCAGATTCTCCAGCATCGGCAGTTCCTACTATCTCTGCTTGCCTATTGAGTCTTGATCCACTTCTCTCTCAAACCCCTAGTTCTAGAGTTTCCATCAACAGGAGAAACATCTTTTCTATGTCCACCTGGTCAAGTTTCCTCAGGATCTTATATGATTCCGTTAAGATGATATCTTTGTTCTTAGCTGACACAATTTGGAAATTGCTAAGATGATCAGAAAACATAAGCATGTGGTTTGTACTATACATCTAAATCATACTCTTGGATCTTCATAAGCAGACATTGTAGTCCTGTCAGCCCTTGTAAGTGGCTTTTGACATCTCCAATTGAATAGATAGGTATAGAACGATTGTATTCTCAAAACTACAGCAAGAAGTTCACATTCAATGTTAGAATATTTTGCCTGAGCTGTTGTAAGGATTTTAGAGCGAAATGCAAAATGGTTTGTCGTTGTCATCCTGTAATAAACATGCTCCGAAGCCTTTGTGGGATGGATCTACTTACAATGCAGTAAGCTTGGAGGGTTTATAATACTGATGTGCACAGTTGGATGATAAAGCATTTTTGAGCGATTGAAAAATATGTTGGTGATCTTCCTGCCAAATGTATGGTGTGTCTTTGTGGATAAGATCTCTTAAGGGAGAGACTTTGGCCACAAAGTTTGGAATATATGGAGATAAAAAATTGAAGAAACTTAAGACTTTTTTGTAAGTTATCTTCATCATGGTGTATGCATGTTCTATACATCTCCTACTTTGGTCGGGTCCTGTCTAATATTGTTTGAGTAGATTTTTCTGAAGAAATCGATTTGGCTCATGCTGATTTTTTTACTGTGGAAAATAAAACCATTGTTCCTTGCTTCATCCTAGTGATTTGTGCTGTATACTGACGGCTGTGATGTCATCTGCAAAGTGGAAACAACCTAATGAATTCTCAATAATGTGATCCATATGTTGGATGATGTCCTGGCTGAAGGATATTTCAAATATAATCTGAAGAAACAATACCTCCTGGAAGGTATTCTGAAAGTTCTAAGTTCCTGTGACTGTGAGGAAAGATGTGTGGACCAAGATCCATTCACAGTTTAGAGTTTGGAAAAATGGCTGGTGCTTCAGACCTTTGGACTAAACTCTTCCAGGCTCTGAACTTGTGAGGGCATTGCTTTAATGCAATCTTTAGTTGCATTCGGTTTAAACATACAAGTATAGTGCCATCTTTCTTCAAAACACAAATAATGGAATCGCACAATTCGGTATGATGTACCACTTTGTGATAATATTGTTTTATATGATGGGATCCAATTCCAGTTACAGCTAAAGTGAATGATGAACATACAAGGAGGATTAATGTTGTGTGGGGCACCATATTTCAGACGTAATACTGCATTGTCTTAAAACTGTTAATAGCATCAAACCCCTCTGGGTAGAGCTTAGTCAGGTCCTGGATAGACTCAATGTTGCAACCTTCAGCAGTCGATGTTGCAAGTCATACGGTCATAGTCATACAGCATGGAAACAACCCCTCCACCCCCAACTGGTCTGTGCTGACCAGGTTTCTTAAACTGAACTAGTCCTATTTGCCTGCGTTTGGCCCATATCCCTCTAAACCTTTCCTGTTCATGTACCCATCAAAATGCTTTTTAAATGTTGTAATTGTACCAGCCTCCACCACCTCCTCTGGCAGCTCATTCATGCACGCACTGCTCTCTGCGTGAAAAAAGTTGCCCCTCAGATCCCTTTTAAATCTTTCCCCTTTCGCCTTAAACTTCTGCCCTCTAATTTTGGACTTGCTTACCCTGGGGAAAACATCTTAGCTATGCCCCTCATGATTTTATAAATCTCCATAAGGTCATTCGCAGCCTCCTACACTCCAGGGAAAACGTCCCAGCTTATCCAGCCTCTCCCTATAACTAAAACCTTCCAGTCTCGGTAACACCCTTTTCACTCTTTCCAACATCCTTCCTACAGCAGGGCAATCAGATTTGTATGCAGTACTCCAAATATGGCCTTACCAATGTCTTGTACAGCTGTAAGCTGACGTCCCAACTGCTGTACTCAATGCTCTGACCAATGAAGACAAGCATGCCAAACGCCTTCTTCACCACCCTGTCTACCTGTGATGCCACTTTCAAAGAACTACGTACCTGCACACCCAGGTCTCTCTGTATGTCAGCACTCCCCAAGGCCCTACCATTAACTGTGTAAGTCCTGCCCTGGTTTGTCTTATCAAACTGCAACATCTCGTATTTATCTAAATTAAACTCTACCTGCCATTCTTTGACCCACTGGTAGTTCACAATGATATATAGATCTGTGCTGGTAGACTAATGACAGCTGGACCAACTGTTTCAACAATGTAAGCATTTTCAGGAGTCCATCCCAAAGACATACCAACATTTAATATGGATAATGCCAAAGCCTGGGACATCGAACCTTAAATAAGCATTTAGCTTACCATGTGTGGATTCTTGAGTACATCTCATGTAAGATGGGTAATAGCATATTATTTGTATCCATGTTAATTTAGCAGATAGTGCGTGTTGTTAACTCCTGAGTTTCTGAGTGTCCATATATTGTGCCAAATTGACTACATGTACTTTTTGATTGGGGCCTATAACTGTATGTTTATAGATACCTCTTGGACTTCCTTGATCTGCTTACGTGCCATGGATGGAACTTTAGAAAAGTCTTTTGACATGTTCCTTGGTTGACTCTTCCTCACATACCTCTGTGGAGCATGGTGTTGCACTTTGGGTTTCTATAAGCATTCAAAATTCTTGCATATTTTAGACCAGTATCCCAGTGGAGAACATACTTTCATACGTCATAAAACGTTGGATACAGTTTTGGTGTGTTAGACAAGCCACATTTAATACAAGATTTTAATACTTGATTTACCCTATTGTTGGCGCCAGTAGTTAAAATCCATAAGAAATAGGGACATGAGTAGGCTGTTAAGAGCCTGCTCCACCATTCCAAAGGATTGATGCTGATCCCACATTCCTGCATTTTCTTGTAACTCTTGATTTCCCTACCGATCAAGAATCTATCTTTCTTCACCTTAAATATACACAAGGACTCTGTCCTCACAGCTTTTTGTGGCAAGAAATTCCAAAGACCCTCAACTCTCTGAGAGAAGAAATTCCTCCTCATCTCATTCTTAAATTGGCACCTCTTTATTCTGAGACTTCCTAGATCCTTCCATGAGGGGAAACATCGTCTTAGCATTTACCCTGTTAAAGCCTCTTAAGAATCCTATATGTTTCAATGAGATCATCACTGATTCTTCTAAACTTCAGTGAGCAGAGTCCCAACCTGTTTAGCCTTTGCTCATAAGACAATTACTCCATACCAAGCATCATTGTGGTGAACCTTCTCTGACCTGCCTCCAGTAAAATGATAACTTTCATTAAATATGGAGAACAAAACTGTTCACAGTACTCCAGATGTGGTCTCACCAACACCTTGTCCAGCTGCAGTAAGACTTCCCTACTCTTATACTCCAACTCCCTTGAAGTAAGTACCAACATTCCATCAGCCTTCCTGATTACCTGCTGCACTTCTCTGTTTTGTGCAGAAGTGCTTCTAAGTCCCTTTGTGTTGTAGCTATCAGCAGTTTTTCTTTTTGTAAATAATACTGTTTTATTTTCTCTCTTCCAAAATGAACATCTTCATATTTTCCCACATTATACTCCATTTGCTAACTTTTTGCCCACTTACTTCACTTACCACTTTTTCTGTGTAAACTGTATCCCTCTTGCAACTTGCCTTTCCATCTATGTTTGCATCATCTGCAAATTTGGCTGCAGTAAATTCACTTCCTTCCTCCAAGTCATTCATACATATTTGTAAACCATTGCAGTCCCAGCACTGATTGTTTGCCCTCATGATTTATTTTCTTTGGCTTTATATTTTTTTAGTCCTCCTTTGCTGAATTCTGCATTTATCCCAGTCTTCAGGGCTATCAATAGCTTTGAAATCACTTTATGTTTTTCTTACAACTTACTACTTTCCTTAACTTCCTTGGTTAGCCATGGGTTGATTATTCCTGTTTTAGAATCTTTCCTCCTCACTGGGATGTATTTTGCTGAGAGTCTTGAGTTACCTCCTTAAATGTTTGCCACAGCTAGAGAAACTCAGCAGGTCTGACATCATCTGTGAAGAGATAAACAGAGTAAATGTTTCAAGTCTGGTATGACTTCTTCAGAACTTAATGTTGTCCACAGATGCTGCCAGATCTTCTGAGTTTCTCTCGCATTGTCTGTATTTACTTCAGATTTATAGCATCCACAGTATTTTGTCTTCATTATAATAATAGTTTGTAATTTCTTTATGTTGTGTGTTCTATAGAACGTAGAAAATAGGAGCAGGAATAGGCTATTTGGCCTTTCAAGCCTGCTCTGCTATTTAATATGATCATGGCTGAGTACCCTGTTCTCACTTTGATCCCTTTAGTCCTAAGAACTATATTCTTCTTGAAAACATTCAATGTTTTGGTTGTCAACCGCTTTCTGTGGTAGAGAATTCCACAGGCTAACCACTCTCTGGGTGAAGAAATTGCTCATCTCAGTCATAAATTTAGTCACAATAGCTATCAGGATAAGTTTCTGGGAGTAACAGAGGTGTGAACGGAGTAGGTGACTTTGACTTACAGAAAGTGCTGAAGGTTCCAATAATTCCTGTCACATGATAATAGCAGCTACTTTAAGAGTCTGGCAGTTTTAACAAAAGATTCAAACAAGAAATTGTGAGGAAAATATAGTTTTACTTACAAAAAAATTATGATTTCTTTTCATTCCTTCTGGGCTTTACGTACGTATCAAACCAGTAAATGTTCAATTGCCTAAATGCAAGAGTATGATGTCTCTGCTCCAAGAAAATACCTTTCTTGTCACACTTAAATGTGGATAAAAGTCAAAAGATTTAACATTAATTGAATAGATTGAAAAGGTTGGCTTTGTTCTACTTGGAGAGAGAAATGCTCGAGAAGATTTAATAGAAGTTTTCAAAAACGTGAGTGGGCTGGATACAGTAGATAGGGAGACACTGTTCCTGCTCTTAAAAGAAAAGGGAGTAAGAAAGTGTAGATTGAAAGTGATAGGCAAAATACGCAATAGTGATGCTTTTCAGAGAGCGAATAGTTAGGATATGGAATGCACTGCTTGGAAATGTGGTGGAGTCAGGTTCAACTGAGACAGTTAAGACAGTATTAGATGATTGTTTAGATAGATGCAGGCATTGAGGGCTGAATGACCTCCTTCTGAAAATTAACATTTCTCTGATCAAGATATCTATCTCTTTGATCTGTTTGCGGTAATTTGAAGTGAGAAGTGGTCTGATATTTTTAGGGCTTCCTCATGCATTTGTACCTATTGAGTATCGCTTGTGAACTATTTAGTTTCTCTGGTCCTTGTTGAGGTTACTCATATCCTCATGGTGCCATTTTGTATCCTTTTTTGTTGAAAGGCTGCTGTATTATCTGAGGTCAAAGGCTATTTTCAATAATGCATTCAGCAAAATATATTTCATTTAAAAATGAAAACACAGTCCTGCCCATTTAAATCACCTATATGAAAATCAACCAAAACAATTTTTGGTTCCCGTTAGTCAATTCCAGAGTTACTACTTAAGCACTCTGTGTGTTTTGGGGAGAACTAGGTGTTTACTCAATGGCTGGTATTTTGTTTAAGTGTAATACATTTGTAAAAAAAATCACTTCTGATGTAATGTCTTAATGTTAACTATTTTAATCCTCTACCACAGGAGGCCAAGTCACTGAATATATTCAAGAAAGAGATACTTTTGTTTTAGATTTTACAGGCATCAAGGGGACTGGGAGAAAGTGGGACTATGCCTTTGAGATAAAGAATGAGCCATGATCATATTGAATGATGGAACAGACTCAAAGGGCAGCATGGCCTATGCCTGCTCTTAGTATCTACGTTTCCATAAACTTTGAAACAAAGCTGCTCCAGCTGCAAATGTACTTTCCTTAGATCATTCTGGCATCACTTTTGCTTCTTTAACTAATGACTTCAAATCAGTGCCCTCCTTGTTCTCAATCCTTTCATGAATAGGAACATTTCGTCTTAGTTTGTCCAGACTTCACATGGTTTAGAATACTTCAATCTCCTCTCAAACATCCCTTCTCCAAGGAAAATAGTAGCATTTTCTCTAGTCTACCTTCAAAACTGAAATTCCTCATTCCTGGAACGACTCTAATAAACTTCTTCTGTACTTTTTCCAATGCCTTCACATAATCCCCAATTCCCCTCAATACTCCAGTTGAGGCTGAATTGTGCCTTATACACTATATTATGTTGTGTAATAATAGCTTTGTGATACCATGCTAATCGGGTATTTTCTTGTTCCCTTCTTAAATAAAAATGTAAATTTGTTGCCTGCTACTCCAATGCCATCATTATAGAAATAGGGGGCTTGGATCATCTAATCAATGCAACCACTATCTTTGCAAGCATTTGTTTTAAAGCTCTGTAATGTACACCATCAGGTGTAAGGCTTTGTCAGCTTTTAGTTATATTAATTGCTCTAGTACATTTTCTTTACTAATATTAGCAATGATATTTTTTATTGGTATGGTATCTTTAATATGGCAAAATATCCCTTCATGCTTTCCAAGAGCAGATGACCTAAAATTTTGTTAAAGAGGTAAATTTTAAGTTTTCAAAGATTTGTTTATGGGATTTGAATGTCGATGGCTATGCTTTGAGGGTATGGGGATGACATGGGTCAGAACCAACTGTGCTAAATGTTAATAAGGCTAATTACACAATAAGGGTGATTGTTCTGGAACTGAATGGCTTTCAGGGTCATTTCAGAGGGCAAGTATGAGACAACTACGATGCTGTAGGTCTGGGAACAGAGATCAGAAGATTGTATGAATTACTTGAAGTTTCTCACGCTGATTTCCCAATTCTGAACACAAGAAGACTAATGATTCTTGATTTCAACACAAGCTTTCCAATAAGAGAAACATAGCAGGCACCATATCTGTGATTTATGAAATGGTACATGAAGATAGTGATTAAAGTGCACAGAGAACATTATATCCATGACAACAAGGTGTAGAGCTGGATGAACACAGCAGGCCAAGCAGCATCAGAGGAGCAGAAAGGCTGACGTTTCGGGCCTAGACCCTTCATCAGAAATGGGGGATTCAAGTATCACTTAGCCTTAAATAGAATTTATTAGACCAAGATTTTAGCTGTATAAAATCAGAGTCAATACTTACATCAGAATAAAACAGAATCAGAAACAAATCTTTCAGTGCAACTGCTCTGTATTAGTATCCTTCCTCCCAATGCATTCAACTCCATTCAAATACATTTATATTCCTTTCTCCATCATATATTTGTCATTCGCCGAGTAGAAGCACAATTTTTTAGACAAATTTACATCCTGTGATTTGTAATTTAAAAAAAAACTTATCTATTTACATCCCCGTAGGGATTATTTCAGACCTGGAAGTGACTTCAGCTCTATCGCTCGCTCTGGAGGATATCTGCCCTCCTCCAGGCGGAACCTATGGCTTGTTCCCGTAGGTCAGTGCGGGTATGATTATGTGTGACACCGAGAGCTTCTGGTTGGTGTGACCTTAAAATCAGTTCGGGGGGAGGGGAAATGCGAAATTCAAGTTGGTTGCACGAAACGAAGGTGAGCAGAAAGATTTGTTCAGGGTTAGAGAGCTGTAGGAGATAGGACTGAGGTTTGGATCAGGGATAAAGTGGAACGGGGAAGGACATGGAGGTGAGAGGTATGCGTTGGGGATATGGGGGAATCTGTGTTGGTTCTAACAATGTGAGGTTGTGGGGATGGTTTAGTGAGAAAACCAGCTGGGCTTTTAGGGTGTGGGGGGTGACTTGGGTCAGAACCAACGGTGCTGAAAGTAAATAAGCGGAATTACGCTGTGATGAGGGCAGTGTGGATTGGGAAAGGTGTTTAACAATAAAAAAAATGGACTGTGGCAAACATTTAAAAATAATTCGTGACTTACAGCAAAGATATAACCCAGTGAAGATGATGGGTTCTAGGAGGGAGATTAAACATCATGGTTAACCAAGGAAGTTAAGAATATTATTAAATTGAAAGCAAATTACCCTATCTTTGCCCCTTTTATGATTTTATAAACCTCTATAAGGTCACCCCTCCCCCTCTCACGCACCAGGGAAAATAACCCCAGCCTATTCAGCCTCTTCCTGTAGCTTAAACCTCCAATCCCTACAACATCCTTGTAAATCTTTTCTGAACCCTTTCAAGTTTCACAATATCCTTCCTATGGCAGGGAGACCAAAGTTGCACACAGTATTCCAAAAGTGGCTTGACCAATGTCCTGTGGACTCTCAAAATGACCTGTCAACTCCTTTACTCAAAGCACTGACCAATAAAAGAAAGCATACCAAATGCCGCCTTCAACCTGCAACTCCACTTTCAAGGAATTATGAACCTGCACTCCAAGGTCTCTTTGTTCAACAACACTCCCCTTACCATTAAGTGTATAAGTCCTGCTCTGATTTACCTTTCCAAAATGCAGCACCTCATGTTTATCTAAATTAAACACCATCTGCCACTCCTCAACCCATTTGCCCAGCTGATCAAGATCCCATTGTACTCTGAGAGAACCTTCTTTGCTGTCCACTATACCTCCAATTTTGGTGTCATCTGCAAATGTACTGACCATACCTCCTATGTTCACATCTAAATCATTTATATAAATGACAAAAAGCAGTGGACCTAGCACTGATCCTTGTGGCACACCACTGGTTGCAGGCCTCGAGTCTGAAAAGCAACCCTCCACCACCACCTTCTGTCTTTACCTTTGAACCAGTTCTGTATCCAAATGGCTAGTTCTCCCTGTATTCCATCTGATCTAACCTTGCTAACGAGTCTACCACGAGGAACTTTGTAGAACGCCTTACTGAAGTCCATATAGATCACAACCATTGCTCTGCCCTCATCAATCTTCTTTGTGTTTTTTGAAGAAAAGTAACAATCAAGTTACTGAGACATGATTTTCCAAGCACAAAGCCATGTTGACTATCTTTAATCCGTCCTTGCCTTTCCAAATACATGTAAATCCTGTCCCTCAGGGTTTCCTCCAACAACCTGCCCACCACCAACGTCAGGCTCACCGGTCGAAAGTTCCCTGGCTTTTCCTCACCATCTTGCTTAAATAGTGGCACCATGTTGCCCAATCTCCAGTGTCCTGGCACCTCATCTGTGGTTATCGATTGATACAAATATCTCAACGATGGACCCAGCAATCACTTCCCTAGCTTCCCACAGTGTTCTAGGGTACACCTGATCAGGTCAAGGAGATTTATCCACCTTAATGCATTTTAAGACGTCCAGCACTACCACCTCTGTAATATGGACAATTTTCAAGATGTCACTAATTATTTCCCACATTCTATATCTTCCACATCCTTCTCCACAGTAAACACTGATGCAAAATACTGGTTTAGTATTTCTCCCATCTCCTGTAGTTCCACACACAGGTGGCCTTGCTGATCTGTAAGGGGCCCTAGTTACCCTTTTGTCCTTACTGTATTTATAAAATTGTTTTGTATTCTCCTTAACTCTATTTGTCAAACCTATTTCATGTCCCCTTTTTGCCTTCCTGATTTCCCTCTTAAGTATACTCCTACTGCCTTCATACTCTTCTAGGAATTCACTCGATCCCTGCTGTCTGTACCTGACATATGCTTCTTTCTTTTTCTTGACCAAAACCTCAATTTCTCTAGTCATCCAGCATTCCCTACACCTACCAGCCTTGCCCTTCACCCTAACAGGAACATACTGTCTCTGGACTCTTGTCATCTCATTTTTGAAGGTTTCCCAATTTCTAGCCATCCCTTTACCTGCAAACATCCGCCCCCAATCAACTTTTGAAGGTTCTTGCCTAATGCCGTCAAAATTGGCCTTCCTCAATTTAGAACTTTAACTTTTAAATCCAGTCTATCCTTTTCCATCACTGTTTTAAAACTAAGAGAATTATGCCCACTGGCCCCAAAGTGATCCACCCACTTTCACCTCAGTCACCTGCCCTGCCTTATTTTCCAAGAGTAGGTCAGGTTTTGCACCTTCTGTAGTAAGTATGTCCACATACTGAATCAGAAAATTTTCTTGTACACACTTAACAAATTCCTCTTCATCCAAGCTTTTAACACTATGGCAGTTCCAGTCTATATTTGGAAAGTTAAAATCCCCCACCGTAACCACCCTATTATTCTTACTGATAACTAAGATCTTACAAATTTGTTTCTCAATTTCCTGCTGACTACTGAGGGGTCTATAGTACAATCACAATAAGTTGAACAACCATTTCTTATTTCTCAGCTCCACCCAAATAACTTCCCTGGACATATTCCCAGGAATATCCTTCCTAAGTACAGCCATCAATTTATTCCTATTGAAAAACACCTGTCCTCCTCCTCTCTTGCTCCCCCCTCCCCATTCTATCTTTCCTACACCCACTGTACCCCAGAACCAAGAATCCTTAAATTCTGATAAAGACCAAGAGGATTGCAAAACTGCTAGTGTAACCTCCTTATTCACAAATAAGACAAAAGTGAAGTAACTATCGGTCAAGTAGCTTAATATCTGTCATTGGGTAATGTTAGAGTTTATTATAAAGGATGTCATAGTAGAGCATTTAGAAATACAGAAGATAATCAAGCAGCATCAACATGGCTTCATGAAGGGGAAATCATGCCTGACAAACCTATTAGAATTATTTGAGGAAGGAGCAGCAGGGTAAATAAAGGAGAAGTTGTAGATGTAATATATTTGGATGTTCAAAAGTCACAAGTTGGCAGTGATAGATTGGGGAATGTTCCTTAAACAGATAACAGTGCAAAGGCAATGGGAGATTTTCAAAGAATGCATGGGTGAACTGCAACAATTGTTTATTCATATTTGGTAATATAGGAAAGTGACTAAACCATGGCTTGCAAGGGAAATTGGAGACACTACTGGACCCAAGGAAGAGGCGTACAAATTGGCCAGAAAAAGTAACAGACCTGAGAAATGGGAGTGGCTTAGAATTAACAAAAGTATGACAAAGGATTGATTGAGAGAGGGAAAATAGAATATGTTTGCAGAGATATAAAAAATGACATGTAAATGTTTCTTTAGGTATGTGAAGAGAATAAGTTTGGTGAAGACAAATGTAGGTTCCTTATAGTTAAAAAGAGCAGAGTTTATAATGGGGAACAAAGAAATGACTGACCACCTGAATGCATACTTGTGTTCCTTGTTCACAAAGGAGGACACAAATAACACCAGAAATGTTGTGGAATATGGGGTTTAGTGAATGGGAGGAATGGAAGAAAATCAGTGTTATTGGGGGGAAATAGTGTTGGGGCAACTGATGGGATTGAAGGCAGATAAATACCCAGGGCCTGATAAATTGCATCCCAGGGCCTGATAAATTGCATCCCAGGGTATATAAAGAAGTGGCCTTAGAAATAGTGAATGTATTAGTGGTCAGCTTCCAAGATTTTATAGACTCTTGAACAGTTTCTACAGATTGGGCAGGGTAGCTAATGTAACCCCTAATTTAAAAAGGGAGACAGAGAGAAAACTGAGAATTATATATCAGCCATTCTTATACCGGTTGTGGGGAAAATGATAGAGTCCATTAGAAAAGATTTAATAGCTGAGCACTTGGAAACCCTGGCAGAATTGGACAGAGTCAGCATGGTTAGAAAAATCATGCTTGACAAATCTACTGGAATTCTTTGAGGATTTAATATGTAGAGCTAATGAGGGAGAACCAGTGGATGTGGTTTATTTGGAAAGCTTTGAGAAGGTCCCACATAAGACATTAGCGTGCGCGATTAAAGCACATGGGATTGGGGTAATATATTGAGTTGATAGAAAACTGTTTGGTAGACAGGAAACAAAGAGTAGGAATAAATGGGTCTTTTTCCAAATGGCAGGCAGTGATTAGTGAGGTATTGCAAGCAAATGAACTTGGATCCCAGTTATTCACAATACATAGTAATGATTTAGATGAGAGAACTAAATGTGATGTCTTCAAATTTGTAAATGACACAAAGCTGGATTGGAGGGGGAGCTGTGAGGAGTATGCAGGGATGTTTCTGTGTGATTTGGACAGGTTGAGTGAGTGGATATCTGCATGATAGATGCAGTATGATGTGGATAAATGTTAGGTTAACTACTTTGGAAGCAAAAGCAGGAAGGCAGCTGCAGAAGGTAGTCAGGAAGACAACTGGTATGTTGGCCTTCAGAGGAAGAGGATTCAGGTATAGGAGCAGGGATGTCTTGCTTCAAATATACAGGGCCTCAGTGAGACCACATCGGAGGTATAGTATGCAGTTTTGGTCTCCTCATCTGAGGAAGGATGCTCTTGTTGTACAGGAAATGTAGTGAAAGTTCATCAAATTAATTGATGAACATTCTGCATTCTGTTCTGTTACCCAGATGTACTCATGTAAGGAATGATTTGTTTGGTTAGCACGCAATACAATACTTTTCACTGTATCTTGATACATGTGACAAATAATAAGGTAAATCAAAATCAACCTATGGGAAGAGGTTGAATTGATTATGATTATATGTGCTGGAGTTCAGAAGAATGAGAGGGGAATCGCACCAAAACTTATGAAATTCTAACAGGACCATACCAAGGTAGATGCAAGAAAGATGTTCTCAATGGCAGGGGGCGGGGAGTCAAAAACCTGGGGACGTGGTCTCAGGATACAGGGTAAATCGTTTAGGACTGAGATGAGGAGAAACCTCTTCACCCAGACGATGGTGAGTCTATGGAATTTGCTACCACAGAAAGCAGTTGAGGTCAAAACAATGTATGATTTCAAGAAAGAGATGCATGTAGCATTTGGGGCTAATGGGATCAAAGGATATGGGGAAAAGTGAGAGCAAGCTACTGAGTTGCATGATCAGCCATTATCATCATGAATGCCGAGCAGGCTAGAAGGGCCAAATGGCTTATTTCTGCTCCTATTTTCTATGTTTCTATAAGGTTCTGCACATAAGGCAACTTAATAAGGTTAGAGCCCATGGAGTTGGAGTAGTATATTATTATTGGTAGATGGTTGGCTAACCAATAGAAGAGAGAAAGTTAGGATAATGGGGATATTTTCAGGATGACAATCTGTGACTAATGGAGTGATATAGGGATCAGTGCTGGGGCCACAGTCATTTACAATGTATGTTAATAACATGGATGATGCAAATAAATGTACATTAAAACAGGTGGGAACACAAAGCAATGAAGCTCCGGTTGGTTGATTCTAGGGATTTTCATATGTGGTGAGTTTGAGTAGGTTGGGCTTGTACTCCTTACAATACAGAAGAATGATTGGAAACCTTACTGAAACATATAATGTTCTTGGGGAGGTTTGTGAGGCTAGATGGGGAGAGGTGTCCTCCGTGTAGAAAGTCTAGGACCAGAGGGCCCCTCAGAGTAAAGGGTCACCCATTTAAAACAGAGGTGAGGAGGAACAACTACTCTGAGATGAGTGAATCTGTGGAACTTTTTCCTGCAGAGGATTGTTGAGGCTGGGTTGTTAAGTACATTCAAGGCTAAGATTGTAAAATCTTTAACCAGTAAGGGAATCAAGGGTTATGGGGAAAGACAGAAAAATGGAGTTGAGGGCTATCAGATCATCCATGATCTAATTAAGTCGCAGAGCAGACTCGATGGGCTGAATGTCCAGTTTCTGTAACTGCATCTTGTGGGTGAGGGGTGGGTTTATGAGAGATTTGTGATGATGTATGGTGGCTGTAGGTTTCAGGATCTGTACGGTTACCGGGAGTAGGCATATGAGCTATGGAGTAAACGGAGCTTGTGGATCTTGTGAGTTGTGTCACTGGGGTACCAGATAAATTCTGAGTCATTAAAGACAGGAACTTCAAGTCCTCTATATGCAGTGAAAGCCATATGACCAATTTGCTGTATAACCATATTTGCTTTTATTCTTTGACAATCTCTGCCCCGATTTCGCCTCTTTGCTTGCTGTATTGAAGCCATCAACTCCTTGATGGAATACAAAGAACAGTACAGCACACGAACAGGCCCTTCAATCCACCAATTTTGCACTAATACATAATGATTTTTCAACTAAAAACCTTTTGCCTCTACACGGTCCGTATCCCTCTTCATTGCCTATTCATATATCTGTCAAGATGCCTCTAAACATCGCTACTGTATCTGCCAACATCAGCTCCTCTGGTGGCGTGTTCCAGGCATTTACTCAAAAAAAAACTCGCCTTTCACATCTTTAAACCTAGCCCCTTTTACCCAAAAGCTATGTCACGTAGTAATTGACATTTCTACCCTGGGGAAAAGACCCTGACTATCCATTCTATCCAAGCCTGTGATAACTTGTAAACTTCTATCAGGTTGCTCCTCATCCTTCGACATTTAAGTGAAAATAAACCAAGTTTGTCCAATCTCTCCTCATAGCTGCTAATATACTCCTAACCAGGCAACATCCTGGTAAACTATTTCTGTATCCTGTCTAAAACCCCCCCTTCTTTCTTGTAGTGTGATAATCAGAACTGCGTACAATATCTCAAATGTAGCATAACTAAAGCTCTATACAGCTGTAACATGACTTGCCAATTTTGATACTCTGTGCCCTGACTGATGAAGGCAGGCATGCCATATCCCATCTTGACCACCTTATCCACTTGTTTAGTCACTTTCAGGTAACTGTGGACCTGTATGCCTATATCCTTTTGTTTTGGTTCTGCCATTTACTGTATAATACAACTCGGTAAAGTCTTCCGCCCTCTGTTATTTGTCTAATACTGGGCTAATACTGATGTGTAGGTACGAACCGTGAATGTTGGCAGGAATATAGATTTGGTTTTGGAGTATAACGACTAATCTGGGATGTGACTGACTTTTCTACCAGGCCTTTAGCTGGCATCTAAATTTAAGTAAATCAGCACAAACTTGAAACTTGTGGCGAAGCTACTGAATAAATTTCTTGGATCAGAATTTTGCTTTTAAAAAAACAAATCTCACCAGTATTGGTTACAAATCCTGCTTTTAGAATCTCTCTGATGTTCATACGTCTATGGAAGCGTGAGGCCAGGCCACAGACCTAGCAATTTAGACATGTGTTAATTTCTACATTTTTTTGAGGGCTGGATGGGAATGGGAGTACGTTTTTAGAGTCTAGAGTAATAGAGGGAACATGATGATTATTCTTTGTGGGTGATAAATAGACAATACAATGTTTGTAATTTCTTGTTATTTTAAAGGTTACAGCTATCAAAGAAACTCCCAGAAAAAATGTATGACGAAGCAGAAAAAACCAAACGTTGGGAAGGAGGCTATGAACGCACTTGGTATGTATTCTAGTTCGACTAAAGAATGAACAATTTCTTTGCTGTTGTGAATATTGCCTCGTGATGTTTAAATCCCAGCTTGGCATGCGGATGTGGGCTCCATTTAATGCCTCATCTGAAAAATGCCACCTTGGGGATTTTAATCAAAATTAAGGCTTCTTTGCATGGATGGGAATGTGGTAAATAAGATTGGTGAGTTACAGGAGCAGATTGTCATGTGGAAATATGATGTAACTGTAACAAAAACCTGGCTCAAAGAAGTGTAAGGTTTAATATTAAGTATTTATTGAGATGAGGCATTCCAGAAAGATCAGAAAATAGGAAGGGGTAGCATCAATCATTAATGGTAGCATTGCAGTGCAGAAGAGAGAGGATGTCCCAGAGATGTCTCACTCAAAATCTCACTCAGGAACACAAAAGGTGTAGATACTTTGCATATTGTAGTCTTTGGCCATCAACCGGGGAAGAAGTAGAAGAATGAATTTTCCACGACATTCAAGATGTTCAAGAATTGTAGGGTGGATTATAATAGGAGAGTTGGATTATCCAAAAAGTGGCAAGAGTTCCTCGAGTACCTTCAAAATTTTCTACAGCAGTATTCTTCCAAGTTCAGTACTGACTCCTTTTTAGTGGACCTAGTTCTTGGGAATAAAATGGGCCAAGTGGATCAAGTATCAGTCAAGAACCATTCAGGGGACAGTGATCATTATATCATAAGATTTAGGTTTGCCGAGCAAAAGAACAAGGAACAATCAGGACGTAAGGAATCATCTGGGAGAAAGCCGTCTTTAATGGGGTATGAAAGGATCTGACCCAGATTAATTAGAGTGAAATATTGGCAAGCAAAACAGTATCTGAACAATGGGCTGCTTTTAGAGAAGACTGAGTATAGCACCGTAGTGTGTGTGGAAAAGAAAGCAAACAAAGCCATTTGTTACATCTCCAGCATCTTTGCAAAGAAATCCAGAGCTCCCTGATAGCCAAATGAACAGATTAAGATGAAGAGGAAAAGTGTGTTTATGACATATCAGTTGGAGAATCAGACTGAATGTATGAAAGTTTGGCAGGCAAGTGAAAAGGCATGTAAGATAAGCAAAGAATATGTAAAGGGACAAGCAGCTAAAATAAAAGGCAACCATGAAGTCTTCCAAAAGGCATTTAAATAATAAAAACATGGTAAAAAGAGGAATAGGGTCTATTAGGCCCCTAAAAGGGATTTATGCATTGAGGCAAAGAGCATGGGTGAGCTATTAAATTAATACTTTATGAACAAGATGCTACACAGATCATGGTATAACAGGAGATAATTCAGATACTTTTAAGGGTTGAAAAGTTAAAAAGGCAGAATAGGATGTAATTCTTTCACGCATGCTGAAGGAAGTGGGTAAAAATTGCATTGACCATAATTTGGATTCCCGGGTGGTACCACGTCAATAGATTATGTTAATAGGTTATGTAGACAGATTGGAGAAGTTGGGATTGTTTGACTTGGAGAAGAAAAGTTTGAAAGGATATTTGATGGAAGTATTCAAAATCATGAGCAGCCTGGTCAGAGTAGATAGGAAACAATGTTACCATTCGTGGATGGATCAAGAACAAGAGGGCACAGATTTATGGGAAATGACAAAAAGCTGCAAGGAAGACATGAGGAAAACTTATTCATGCATTGAATGGTTAGGATGCACCACTCCAGCATATGGTGGGGGCAGATTCAATCAAGGTATTCAGAAGGAAATTGAATTATTACCTACCTGAAAGGGAGGAATACGCAGGTAATAGAGCGGAGATAGTGACATTGCTCTGAGGGAGCGCTGACGTAGACACAGCAGGCCGAGTGGCCTCTATCCTTACTGCAAATTAAGAATGTGCCCTTGCCTCAATATTGAATTGAAGTGTATTATGTACCTGAGTTTATACTGAGCCTGTGTTCATTGATACGAGAGCCACTGCCCAACCCAGCATTTATTGCTCATTCCTAATTGCTCTCAGGATAGTCCAAAGTTAACCACGTTGTGTTTCTTTTCAATCCATTTGTGGGAAAAGGGCATCACTGGCTGGCCAGCGTTTATTGCTTGTCCCTAATTGCTCTTGAGAAGGTGGTGGGCCTCTAGTTTGATTTCTTCATTGAGATTTTGTAGCAATTGATACAACTGAGTGGCATGCTAGGCCATTTCAGAGGACAGTTGAGAGTCAAGCACATTACTGTGGCACTGTAGTCACATGTAGGCCAGGCCAGGTGAAGATGGCAGATTTCCTTCCCTGAAGAACATAAATGAGTCAGATGGATTTTTCTGATAATTGACAATGATTTCATGGTCATCAGCAGATTCCTAACTCTCGATATTTTTGTTGAATTCAAATTCCACCATCTGCCATGGTGGGTTTCAAACCCAGATCCCAGAATGTTAGCTGAGTTTCTGAATTCAAATTCTAGCAATAATACCAACAGGCTATCACCTACCAACTGGACTCGTATGTAGGCCAGACCTGCTAAGGATGTCCGTTTTATTCCCTAAAGAACATTAGTTAACCAGATTTTTTTTTTTCCTGACAAGTGACAACATTTCATGGTCATCATTAGAGTTTTGCTAGCATATTCATTATTGAATTCAAATCCGTTATCTGTCGTGGTGGGATTCAAATACAGAACATTACCTGAGTCTCTAGATTAGTAGTCTTATGATAACACCATTAAGCCATTGCCTCCCCATGATAACCTTCAAATTTCCAGCAGTAATGCTAATAATTGCACTACTATTAACAAGTAGCTTGTCAACTTCAGACATTGACCGAATTTGCTTTATTCAGTACCCCACTTTAAATGTTTTGTAGCCATCTCGCGTGATTCTCAACACAGCATTTGAATGCTTTGTCGTTTCATAGAATGTCTTGCTTGAATGATAGAAATTCCTTCCAACTGTCTATTACTTTCACTCACAGGGAAGTCCTGAAAGAAGATGAGTCAGGTTCTCTTAAAGCTACTGTTGATGACCTTCTCTTCAAAGAAAAAAGAAAAAGGTAACATAGGGTCCAAGTTATTATACTTTTATTCATTGATGGATAACAGTATGAGAATTCATTTTATGTATTGTAGAATTGAGTATTTTCTGTCTGCTTGATTCAAACAAGACTTTAAAATAACACAACAAATGAGTGAGACAACGAAGTACAGTAACCATCCACTTGCATGCTTTCAATATGTAGATAATTTGTTTGCTATGTTTGATTTCGCAGCTGCAAAAAAGCAGTTCCTGTGCATCTCAGGTTCACTTGAGGCGTTCAAGACGGCATTGGGTTTTTTTTGGGACATAAAGGTGTCCAGGGATATTGGAAAAAGGCAGGAGGCTGGCAGTAGAGAATAGAGCTGGTGCAGGTGCAATAGGCCGAATGACCTTCTTCTGCACCATAATAATTATGTGAATTCTATGATCTTAATAGAAAATCAAAATCACCTTTAAAAAGGAGGAGCAATTCCATTTCTTCAATGTACAAGTTGTGAAAGCTGCCAAGGAGTTTTGTACTATTACCTACTGCAAGTCTACATTCATTAGTAAATATATAAGCTAGAATTCCGACAATCCTGTACATTACGAGATGATGCTTATTTGTGATCTTGTAAATAAGGGCCCAGTGTTAACTGCGACACATTTTTGAATAGATCTAGGATCATCAGTCGGGCTCACAGTACGATTCGTTTGCTGTGCTAGATGCTACATTTCATCATACATGGCGCCCTGTTCTTCACAGGTGAAAAAAAAGTCAGAGATAGTAGGAACTGCCGATGCTGGAGAATCTGAGACAACAAGGTGTAGAGCTGCATGAACACAGCAGGCCAAGCAGCATCAGAGGAGCAGGAAAGCTGACGTTTCGGGTCTAGACCCTTCTTCAGAAAAAAAAAGCCAAATTTCCCTGGATCCCATGCCTCCTTACTTTCTGAATGAGCCTACCATGGGGAACCTTATCAAATGCCTTGCTAAAATCCATATACACCACATCCACTGCTCTACCTTCAACAATGTGTTTTGTCACATTCTCAAAGAATTCAGTAAGGTTTGTGAGGCATGACCTCCCCCTCCCAAAGCCATGCTGACTATTTCTAATCAAACTGTGCTTTCCCAAATAGTCATAAATATTATCTCTTGAGAATAAGAGAATATAAATATAAATAAATATATATAAATAAATATAAATAAAATAATAAAAGAGAATCTTGGCGAAGGAGTCACAGTTTAAAAATAAGGAGTAACCCATTTAAGGCAGATGAAGAAAAAGCTTTTCTCTCAGAGGGTTGAGTCTTTGCAATTCCATATATTTTTAAAGGCAAAAGTAAATAGATTCTTGATTACCAAAGGGATGAAAGATCATTAGAGGCATGCGGGAATGTAGAGTTGGAGGTTAAAATCAAATTCAGCTCAAACTCCATTTACAAATTTGCCGATGACACCACTGTAGTAGGTCAGATCTCAAACAGCAATGATGAGACAGAGTATAGGAAAGAGATAGACAGCTTAGTGGCATGGCATCAGTCAACAATCTCTTCCTCAATGTCAGCAAAATGAAAGAACTAGTCATCAACTTTGGGAAGCCGAGTGGAGGACATGCCCCTGTCTGTATCAATGGTGTTGAGGTGGAGGTGGTCGAGAGCTTCCAGTTCCTAGGAGTAAATTTCACTAACAAATTGTCCTGGTCTATCCATGTCAAAGCTACAGTTGAGAAAATACACCAACGCCTCTACTTCCTCAGAAGGCTAAGGAAATCCAGCATGTCCACAATGGCTCGTACCAATTTTTATAGATGCACCATAGAAAGCATCCCCTCTGAATGCATCATTGCTTGGTATGACAACTACTCTGCCCAAGACCGCTAGAAATTACAGAGAGTTGTGAACGCAGCCCAATCCATCACGATAACCAGCTTTCCATCTCACTTACCTCATTTATACTTCCCGCTGCCTCGGGAAAGCAGCCAACATAAATCAAAGACGCACCCCGGTTATAATCTTTCCCACCCTATTCCATCAGGCAGAAAATACAAAAGTTTAATAACGTACCAGCAGATTTAACAACAGCTTCTTCCACGCCGTTTTCAGACTAATGAAAGGACCTCTCATCTATTAGAGTTGATCTTTTTCTGCATTTTCTCTGTAGCTGTAACACTACATTCTACATGCTGTTCTATTACACTGATGTACTCATGTAAGGTATATTTGTCTGGTCAGCATGCAAAACAATATTTTTCACTGTATCTTGGTACATGTGACAATAATAAATCAAATTAAATCAAATCTTATCAAATGCTGAGCAGGCTCAAGGGCCAAGTGGCCTAGTTTTGTTCCAATGTCATATGTTTATATCTTTCACTTGCACTTCTAATTCTAGTTCTGATTTCTATTGTCTTAATTTCATTTCCCTTTGTCTTTCTCTGCCTTTTTTTTGTCTTTTGCAGCTATCTCTAGTTTCTACGTTCTCTCCTTATTGCTCAAGCTGCTTTAATTGTAACTGAATATCTCCTGATTTTAACATTTCATAGCCAAAATACTCAGCCTCCTTTTATTTCTTCATAACCCAAATGCTGTGCTAGTACCTCATTTATCTCTGCCTTTCTAGTTGTGCAAGCAAGGCCACCTCCAGTTTACCCACCAACTCAATCAACCTGGACTTTGAAAGTTCCTTTAAGACTACTAAGGCGAACCCTAGCCAATTGTAGGAAATCCTTTGCTGCTTTCAGTGCCTTTTCTTAAATGCAGACCAGAATCTGGTGCTTTTGTTCACCTGTTTTAGTTCCTAATACAACATCCAAATCTTCATTGCCTCCATTTCAAATCCAATCCCGGACGAGCCACCAAACATTGTCACCACTCATGGGGTAGTACACTGGAAATCAAGCCTCACTTTTCCCAGAGTAGTCAAAAATGTTAAAGATTTTAAAACATATGCAAAATGCCCCAACTTACCTGATTTTCAGGCCAAAGTTGATCGAAAGCTGTATTTAACAAGACTTATTTATTACAAGTATTTAGATTTTAGTTAGAGTTGTAAATCATACCTACAGAGGGACATTGGTGAATTAGAAGCAGTTCAGAGAAGGGTTTACTACCTGGAATATGCACATCACGTTATGAGGAAAGACTAGACCGGCTAGGCCTGTATCCGCTGCAGTCTAGAAGAATCAGAGGTGACCTAACTGAAGTTTACATGATCCTGAGGGGATTTGATTTGGTGGAAAGGACATCTCCTGTTGTGGGAGAATCTAGGAGTAGATTTTGGTAGATAGCGTTACATTTAAATCTCAGTAGATAACATCACAAATTAAATCATTAATCCCCTTATAAATTCCCCCTTACATAAACACAGACAGACATAGACAGGCAAAAATACATGAACAGAGGGAAAGCCAGAAAAGCAGATCAGTAGTCTTTGTTCACAAGGTCTGTTGAGCAGTTTTTTTACTGATCAGAAGGTTTCCTTTTCCAAATGCTTCTACTGGTTTACAAGAGGCCCAGCATGGCTGCTTCACTTATAAAAAAAGTCCCTGTCTTATCAATTTAACAAGTCACAGCTTACAACAACTGCTGAAGGAAAGCAAAACGTCTGTTCTCTGCCAGTTGCTTGGAATTGACCAAGATCATTTACCATTGTCATCCTAAACCCTGTGTCCCCTAAAAGTTCCTGCAACTGTAATTTGATTTATTTGGTTTTCCTTATTCCCCAAACAGGTCTAGCAGTGCCTCCTTTCTTGTTGGATGGATACACACTGTGTAGGACATTCTCTTGAACAGTCTCGGAATGCTTTTTCCCTTCTGCTCATACAACTACCACTGTCCTTTTTGTTACATGAGTAGTTAAAGTCCCCTGTTATAACACCATATGATATTTACACCTCTCTGTAATTTCCTTGCAGATTTGTTCCTCTGTATCCTTCCAACTAGTTTGTGGTCTGTAAATTACATCAAGCAATATAATTACCTTCTTATTCCTTAGCAATAGCCAAACTGATTCTATCCTTGAACTCTCTGAAACATCCTCTTTCTCAGCACTGCAATATTCTCCTCAACCAAAATTACCACCTTTTTTACCCCTCTCCTATGTTTTTTGGATGCCTTTTAACCAGGAATATTTAATACACAGATCTGCCCTCCCTTGAAGTAGGGCTCTGTTATCACCACAATGTCATAATCCGGAAAGGCAATCTGTGCCTGTAAATCCCAATCTTATTAACTGTACAAAGCAAAAAAACTGCGGATGCTGTAAATCAGAAACAAAAACAGGAATTGCTGGAAAAGCTCAGCAGATCTGGCAGCATCTGTGGAGAGAAATCAGAGTTAACATTTTGGGTCGCATGACCCTTCCTTAGAACTGGATTTAAAACTCCAGTTCTGAGGAAGGGTCATGTGACCCCAAATGATTTCTCTCCACAGATGATGCCAGACCTATTGAGCTTTTCCAGCAATTCCTGTTTTTGTTTCTTATTAGCTGTACTCTGTGCAGTGTAACTCTGATTTAGATTTCATTACTTTCTCTCTTAATCTGATTCCACCTATTAACTTAATATTCTCTATTTTAGTGCTATCTGTCTGTCCCAGCATTCCATGCACCCTGGTATTATTGTTTACTATTACTTTATAATATTCACTCCTGCTCTACACCCTGACTGAATTAGTTTAAACCTCCCTTACAGCACTAGTAAGCTCCCATAAGGAACTCAGTCCTGGTTCTGTTTAGAAGTAACCTGATTAGCTTGTATAGGTGCCATCTTCCCCAGAGCTAGTCCCAGTGTCCCAGGAATCTAAAGCCCAGAAACAGGGACCCAGATTTCAGCATAGTTTTTCAAAGTGTGTGAATCTTTGAGAAAGGCAAAAAAGAACGTGGAAAAAAGGCATGGGAATGGTACTTTGTGGATCGCTGTTTCGGGGAGGCACAATGGGCTCACTTGGTGTTGTGAAGTTCTAATCTCTCAAGACTTTCTTCCTAATTGATTCTCCAACAAACCAGAGTTTGTTTTTGACTCTTCATGCTGCCTGTTAAATCCTTCGTAATTTTAAAATGGCTCTATTTAATCAAGATGCAGGTGGATGATTCTGATCTTGATTCGTTGAAGTTTCCCTTTACATATTCTGCCTCCCCTTGTAGGGTATTTGAGCACCATGGACAAGTTAGACTTGGAATGGTAAGTGTTTTGTATGTGATTTCTAACTTTTTTGCAGACATTGGAATGACAATTGAGTAGCTTGTCATCAGCTTTTCTGCAAAATGGAATTTTATTAAATTTATTGCATTTGTACATGTGAAAGCTGCATAATCGCTAAAATCCACTGTACCTCAGCACACCTGCTTACTGAAACCCTCCTAAGTGTCTATTAACTCTAGACTAGACTACTCTGATGCATCCCTGGCCAGTCTCTCATGTTCTACCATTTGTAAGTATAAGTGGGCCGACTCTCATTTTCTCCTGGTTAAATGATACCAGTTTTTTCTAACTCTTGTCCTTGGTTTTGAATTCTTTCTTAGTTTCAATCTTCCCTATCTCTAATCACATCAAGCTCTGCTACCCTCTGAGATGTCTGAATTCATCCAATTCTTGCCTCTTTCATATCTCTAACCCTAATTACTCCACCATTAGGCAGCTAAAATTTCCAAACTAAACCTCTCTGCTATTCTCTACACCTTTTAAGATGATTGATAAAATTAGCTGCCCACCCAAGATTTTGGTCACCTGTCCTAATATCACTTATGTAGCTCGTCAGAGTTAGTTTTGTAATTCCTGTGTAGCACCTGGGCAAATTTCACTATGCTAATAATGCTGTATAAATAAAAGTTGTTGTTGTTATTAAACAAACAGGGGATGTTGAAGAAATTCAGTAGGTCTGGCATCATCTAAACTATAATCAAAACATAAACTCTGTTTTTCTCTCCTAACTCAGTTTCTTTCTCCTTAGATGCCAGACCTGCTGAATTTCTCCCAGCATTCTCTGAGTTTGTTTCAGATCTCCAGCACACACAGTATTTTGCATTTATGGTTTTGTTGTTACAGTTGTACAATATTCTGAATATTGTTTGCCCTTGGATTGATCTTCTGATTTATAGATGCGACACTTGTATGTGATAATAGACATGTCAAGATCAATGGAAGATCAGGATTTGAAACCAAACCGACTTACGTCAACATTAAAGGTAAGTTAAACAAACATTGCCTCCCAACATTGTAACCTTGACAGATCAGAAAGTTTTCATAAATTATTTTCATAGATATGAAAACAGTGCATGAACCTCTACAGAAACTTACCACTAAGTGTGTACATTGGTGCATGTAGCACGGAACAAGAAACCACTTCCACTAGACTGAAACATCTAATGATGACAATGCCTGTGCTGAGATACTACAATATCAATGATGAAGTCACCTGGCAGTGGAAGACAGGACTTCAAGGCAACTCTAACGCAGCAAGGAGAACCAGTTGCATCTGCATGCAGGGTGTTAACACAAACTGAACAAGTCTGTGCTCAGTTTGAGAACAAGTGCCTAACTGTTGTCTTTGCTACTGAGTATTTTAATCGCCTCTTTGGGAGAGACAATGACCAGAAGCCACTTCAAAGTATCGTCCTGCATGTGTCTCTCTCCGTTCCAAAGCATCTGCAAAGAATATTACTTCACTTGGATGTGACGTACAAGCATGGGAAACAGATGTCAACAATGTACATCGTGTTGAGGGCAGGACTCCATATGTAGAAAGTTGAGGATCCTAAGACAGTGTGTGAAATCTTCCACTTTCATTGAGGAGAACAACTTAATATGCTCTGGAAGTCATCAGAGACATTGATTCTGAAAGACAAAATAACATGCTCAAATCAATGAAACTGTGCAACAAAATATAATTCTCCAAGCTGTACCAGACGTAGTGATGAAGGAATAGCCCAAAAGTATCAAGGGCACGTCTGTTGCTATGAGAGAGATTGGTCATACAGAGGTGAAATGGCAGCCTAAGATGGCACCTTGTATAAAGCAAATAAAGTTATTATCCATGTGGAGATAAGAAAAGTGATGTTGAAGTGCATCAATGCAATATATAGGAAAGAATTGAGTCGAGACTGAGGAAGGCAAGAGAAGTACTCTGTCAACGAAACATGAGCAATGAAATTTAAGGACCACGCCATTAGTGTTTGTAACAGATACAGAGATAAGCCAGCTAAAGAGCCACTTAATGATGCAAACCTCCCTGATAGACCATGAGTGAAGATTAACCTAGATTCCCTTTAGCATGAACCAATTATGTTGTCAATGTTGGCTTCTATTCTGATTACTGAGAGTTAGACCAGTTAGCTTCAGTGACTTCCAGTGAGATTGTAGAATGTTGGAAAGTGCACTTCAGTCATTTCAGCATTCCAGACATTGTGATGACTGGTAATGGCTCTCAATTAACTCGTGAAATGTTCAGCTTCTTCATTAAAATATTGGGGACTTCAACACTACACATCATCTCCACACCAACCCCAGTCAAATGGAAAAGCTGGGGTAACCGTGAAAAGCGGCAAAAGTATCATAAAGAAATCAAGCAAATCCAGGATTTGTACAAGGCAGTCCTTGAGTGGAGTTGAGTACTGAAGGCATAGAAAGTAGTCCAGTCCAAAGACTAATGTTGTGTTAAGCTCAAACTATTCTTCTAGTGAAAAGCTACCAAAGTCAGAAGCAGTAATAAGGGTGATTGATAAAATTAAAGTGAATTGACAGACAAGTTTAAATTTGGTAAAACTGCATAGTCATTGTTAGAGCTGAGCACTTGGGTGCCAGTCACAGAACAAACGTTTAACGTTCTGAACAAAAGTTAGCCCATGTGACAACTTGAGACTCATGTAGAGCAGTTTCACTGCGATCATATGCAGTAAACATGAGCAATACAATATATTGTTGCAATTGTAGCCATGTACCTACAACAATAGAAGTTGTTCTTTCACTGCAGGCAGTGGGTCAGAAAGAAATGATCTCGCCATCTGCATAGAACTGACCATCAGTCCCAGAGGTCCACTGTTCCCCAACAGCAACAATGGATAAGCAACAACAGTTACCACAAGATCAGCACTTGATGCAGGACCAACAATTCCCAGAGAATTTCGAAGAGCTTAATTCAGGGTGCTGACTGTTTCCTAGCCATTGTATTTCTGCAGGTATTAACTCCAGTACAGTTCTGCAGAACCAGATACAGTACCCCAGGTACCTTACTTAAATAGCCTTTTGATGGGGTGCTTGTTGTCAAACTACTTCACAGTAAGAGAGCTTCATAGCCCTGACCTCACATAACAATATATACGCATGCACTGGATAGAAAACGTAGAAAAATAGAAGTGGATATAGGCCGTTTAACCCATCAAGCTCATTTCACCATTCATCATGATCATGTCTAATTCTCTCTCACAACACCATACTCCCACACTCTCCCCACATCCCATGACTAGGGAACAAAACTAGATATTTGTGGTTTGTACAGCCTACTATGTGTTATTAAGGAAGTTTGGCCAGGTTAAAATGCTCTGTTTTGAATAGAGCTGTGTCATTTAAATCTAGAGTCAGATATTCTTTCCTGTATTTGTCAACATACCAGTTTGTATGCTGTTATCAGAAGTTTGCAATGAGGCTAAGCAACATTAGTATTAATGGACATGTGGTTTTGCTAGATTGACCATGCATACATTTGGCTTTATATTACAGTTTAGGAAGCAAACAACATAAATCATATATAACAGAAAATGCTGGAAATACTCAACAGGTAAGGCAACATCTGTGCACTGGGCAACAAAGTTAATATTTCAGTCATCGGCCGTTCGTTAGAATATAAATTTCCTAAAGGTCATCAACCTGAAACTTTAATTCTGTTTTTCTGAGCATATAGTTTGCTTTCAGATTTTCAGCATCTGTAATATTTTGTTTTGATCTTCCATTTTCTTTCTTCTATTTTGCAGTTGCTGGAATACTTTGTAGAAGAATATTTTGATCAAAATCCTATTAGTCAGGTATGAACACAAACATTCGTGCATCAAAACAAGTCTACTCCTTCCCATGCTAGTTTCTCTCCTAATTTCTCATTTCATGGCTAATTTGACCTTGTTCATATGACAAATTTTTTACTATCTTGCTCCATTTGCATTAAAATGTTGGTTACATCACTTCTGTTTCCGGTCCCCGTGCTAGTTGTATTGTAAATGGTTCCCTCTCCCTATACAATGTCGATCTCACTTTTAAAACTTGACATTAAATTTCTCTTCGAAGAAAGCACACTCAAATACATTTGTCTTCGCAGCTCAATTTCCAATGAGTCTTTCCTCTCAAATCCTTGAACGTATTAGTGCCTCCTTGATTTGCATTTAGCTTTATTCCAACATTGGAACAAGAATAGGCTAATCAGTTTTTTGAGCCCATACTATTTGATCATGTCTTATCTTAACCTCATTTCTGTAAACCTGCCTTTGTTCCATATCCTTCAAAAACCGTCAGGTATAAAAACTTATCAATCTCACTCTTAGAAATAATAGTTGACCTCGTATTCACACTTTTTGAGGAAGAGAGTTCATAATTTCCAAAGCATTCATTTGTATGAACAAACACTTCTTAATTTAACTCTTAAATTTTTCCACCTTTAATTTAAGTTTCTCTCCTCTTCTTATGTATTCCTTCAGTAAACAAAATGATTACCTTACTTTACCCTGTTGAATTCATTTTATAATTTACAATACTTTTGAGATTAAGAAGGCCTTAAGACATGGGAGCAGAATCAGGCCATTTAGCTCATCGAATCTGCTCCACCATTCAATGAGGTTATGTCTTATCTGATAATCCTAAATTCCACTTTCTGCTTTTCCCCATAATCCTACATTCCCTTACTGATTAAAAATCTATCTAAGCCTTGAATACACTAATGACCCTGTCTCTCAGCCCTCTGTGTTAAAGAATTTCAAAGATTCAGTACCCTCTGAGAGATGAATTTCCCCCTTGTCCCTCCCTTAAATGTGCAACTACTTATTCTGAAATTATGACACCTGGTCCTAGACTTTCCTGCTAGGAGGCAATAACCTTTGCACGTCTACCCTGTCAAGTCCTGAAAGATTCTTGTATCTTTCAATAAAGTTGCCTGTTATTCTTCTATATCCCAATCAGTACAGGCCCAATCAACTCAGCCTCTCCTTGTAAGACAGTTTCTACATACCTGCTATCAGCCTAGTGAACCTTTTCTGGATTGCCTTCAATGCCGTCTTATCTTTCCTTAGATAAGAGGCCCAGTATTCCAGCCGTCATTTGACTAGAAACATGTGTTGTTTTAGATAAACCTCCCTACTTTTATACACCATTCCCTTCGAAATAAATACCAACATTCCATTTGCCCTCCCTATTACTTGCTAAGCTTGGATGCATGCTTTTTGCGTTTTAAGGATGAGGATTCCCAAATCCCTCTAATTCTGCAGTCTTTGTCCATTTAAATAATATTCAGCTCCTCTATTTTTCCTGCCAAAGTGCATAACCTCACATTTCCCCACATTATATTCCATCTGCCAAATTTTTGCCCATTCACTTAACCTGTCTATATCACTGCAGACTCTTAATATCATCCCCACCACTTGCCTTCCCATCTATTCTTGTGTCATCTGCAAACTTCATATAGTACGTGCACTTTCCTCATCCAAGACATTCATATATATTGTAAATAATTGTGGTCCTTGCACTGATCCCTGTGGTACACCACTAGTTACAAGTTAACATCCTGAAAATGCATCCCCTTTTCCCAACTCTGTCTTCTATTAGTTAGCCAATCCTCTAGCCATGCTAATATACTATGTCCGATACCAGGGCTCTGATCTTATTAAGTAATCTAATGTGTAATGAACACCTTTTTAAAAACCCAAATATATTACATCCACTTCTTCTCAGCCTTTTGAACTTCAAGCGATACCACTCAAGGTTCTGCGACCTAGTTAAACCTAGCCCTGATATAATCTTGGTGAATAGTTTATTCTGGACTCACATCAGTTAAAAACATATCGTCTAGTCATTATGTGGGACCTTGTGCGTAAATTGACTACTGCATTTCTCTACATTATAACAACCAATCATCTCACAGCCGATGAAATATTTGGGAAGCCCTAAGCAACGAAAGGTACTATGTAAAGAAAAGTTCATTTTAAATTTTCATTTGATCCCCTTAATCCCCTCTACTGTAATGAATGCAATCCTAGTTTTTCCTGGCCCTTCCAAAAACATATTCTCTTGTTCCTTTTGGCATATGAATAAACGTACATTGGACTATTACTACGGATTTTCTTCTGGATTCCAACCAAGTACAATTTATGTAACAATATGCATCACTTTGAATTTTGTTTTGTGGGATTCGTAAAGTATTTTGTCTTTCTGCCTTACGTTGAGTCCAGTGGTGGTTTATTTCCGTATGTGTCTTTAGCCAAGGATTAAGTATTTTGTTCATTTTTCTTCTCATGGCAGCTAAATATGCCTGTTGCTAATTGCACTTTCTTTTATTTTTAGATTGGTATTGTTACTACAAAAAACAAAAGGGCAGAAAAACTTACTGAACTTGCCGGTAATATAATTTTGTACCATATGTGTTTTATATTTTAAGGCTGCATTGAAGCAATTTGTATGAAGTATGAAATCAGCTGTATAACATTGCATTCAGTAGCAAACTGTTGAGCAGCTTGTTCAGCTCCACCCTCCAGATTTTCTATTGACAGCATACGTGGCAGTGATTCTGCTCTATTCTGTCCCTGGACCATTTTCCAAGATGCAAGAGCAGTGGGATTACCTGTCTGAAAGTGGCATGTAGCCAATTTAAGGTAATTAAAGGCCTATTGAAGCTGATGGAGGATTTTCAGATTGCAGTTTGAGTCGCATGCTGGAGTGGAGCAGCCCACAAGAAATTCTTGCCTATTGTTAGTTAGATTAAAAAGTCTAGCTAAGGACTCAAAAGAACTGGAACCTAGATCTCACCTCTTCTATTCTTGAGCATATTTCTGTATTCATGCTTGCACTGTGAAAGAAATTTTGTAATATATCTCTTGGATGTTATTCGTGGATTGCATAGCATTCGAGTGACTTTGTAACTGTATGTTGTTTGAAAAAGATCTATGTACAAATCAGTCATCTTGTCTGCATTCCCAGAGTCATGTTTCCCACTGTCATCAATTTTGAATGATAACGTGTAGTGTATTTGCATGCTGTGAAAATGATATCAGGGAAAATTACATAGAGTGGTATTGTGATAGCCTTTGACCCAGAAGCAGTACTGCACAAAGAAAATTTGTAATTTCTTTAAATAGTCTGTTGGTATCTGTAGTTATTTCCAACAACACTTGTGTGAAATTGACTTTTCAGATTTTGCCTCAATTGTAAGCATCAATGGAATTTTCTTGGATAATATAAATTCTAATTCATTTTACCTGAATACCCTTGGCCTGGAAACAGTGCCATTAAAAGGAAGTTAAGACAGAGGTCACATGGCTAGACATGAAGAAAAACTATAAGCAGGAAAACTGGAGGGTGAAAGCCATCAGCACAAAGTTGCAGATACAAATAGAAAGCTGACAGAAACAGAAAAAGGAATACTATGAATTTGTGTAAATAAAAGTCAGAAAAGCTCCATAAAAAGATTGGCTTGTGTTTCCTGGTAAGAAAAATTGATTTCTAAGAATTTTTGAGGAAGTGATGAACAAACATGCTAAAAGGAACTAAATCCTAAAAGGTAGTATGCAAAAGGCAGCGTGCAGAAAGTTTGAGAGTTTATATTAGGGAATCAGATTGTGAACCAAGCATTGTTGATAGGCAGTTGAAAAGGAATTCTGGAAAAATATATCATCGAGACTGACATCATCCAACTGAGAAGGTTGCCATATGTTCACTGGTTAATTATAAAGAGATATGGTTGGTCAGTGAGGGCTGAATTGATTGAGTTTTAAAGACTGTGAGATTCTGCATGGTACCATATTTGTGTGAGTGGTCATGTGTGTACTTTCAGGTGGTGAAAATGTATCTTTATTTCATCTACGAAAGTGAAATTTACGTTTTTTTATTTGAAATATCATTGCCTATTAATTATTGTTTCATTTTCATTTTCATTAGTTATGATTTATGTTACAAAAAGTGAAATCTTGTTGGTAATTTCTTTATTTGGAAGTAGTTTGGTACATTGCATTATTTTGGTTTATGGTTCACACAAGGTAATCCTAATAGTATTAGTCTTTATTATTTTGCACACAGTGGACACCTGAACCATTGGAAAACAAAATTCGTTTGAGCAAGCTATTTCCATTGTGTTTCCTTTTTATCCCAGAAGAAATTTGATTTAGTCTGGCAATGCCTTTTAGTCTAATTGGATTCCGTGACTGTCATGTTGTTTCTCATACCTATTTAAAACAAATGCAGTATGCAAATTCCAATATTTCATTTATTTGTGACATACAGTTTTTCTATTCCTTTGCATAAAGGTTATTTGTAATTTCCAATTGAGAATGGTTTTTATCATTGTTTCTGTGTTAGGAAATCCAAAAAAGCATAAAGAAGCCTTAAAGAAAGCTGTAGGTTTGTCATGCAGTGGAGAACCTTCACTTTACAATTCACTCAGCTTGGCCATGGAAACTTTGAAGTAAGTGTTTTTGGATTGATTTCAACAAACTTTCACCAACCCAGCCCACCCCATCCTTTTGTTTGTTTGGTTTTATTTCTGTTTGTATTTTTTTTTTCATCTGAGATGATTTGAGCTGTATTTTATCAGATTTTGGACTAGATCAGTACAGATGACAGTCTTCGTTTTGATTCTTCTCCCCAAAAGGCACATGCCAGGACACACCAGCCGTGAAATACTTGTCATTTTTAGCAGTCTTACAACATGTGACCCATCCAACATTTATGACCTTGTGAAGGTAAATGCTTCATATTTTTTGATCCTACGAGATAGAAGTAACGCATGTGTACCTGCCTGGTATATGTGTGCACATGTCTGTACCCGTTCTTCGGTATCTCAGAATCTGGATTCCAGCCTTTGATTTACTTGATAGATTCTCTACGAGCAGCTGTTTTTCAAGAAGTTATTATCTGGATTGGACATTTCATTGGCCAATTGAATAGGAAGAATATTCAAACTGAGCTATTTTTCCACATCTCGTCCAAAATCTGGCACTCTGCTCTCAGCTTAAGGTCAATTGTTGTAATTTTGTGATGTGGTGAACGGGCTAGGGAATGAGATTGTGCATTGTCCTTTTTAGATTTGGCAGAGATACACTTGTAATATTTATCATCTTTTTTGATTTCTTCAATAATTGGAATTCTCAAGAGACTTTATTGCCTGCTTTGTGTTGAATTGGTGATCATACCTGGGGTGATGGAAGAGATACTACTTTTGACTTGAGTGCCAAGGGTCAGGGAGGAGAAAATCAAGCAAGGTTTCTGCTTCTAATTGCTATTTGACATATGTCTGCTGGAAGTTGTAAATATGGATAGGGAGGAAGTACAGTTTGTACAACTGTTATGTTCACTGCAGTTGAATAGCTTGTTGATTTTGCACATGAATAAGGACCATGATCGTGAAGTACTGGAGAGTGGATGGAAGAAAGAATAATAATTTGCAGAAAACTGAAGAAGGAAAAATGTTTTGTTAATGTTGTTACATATTCACTTTTGGTGTTCTAAGGCTTTTGATACAGTTATGCTAATCTGTCTGTTTTTGTTTTACTTTCTGAAGTGCTTGAAAGCTGCTAAAATCAGAGTGTCTGTGATTGGCCTATCTGCAGAAGTTCGAGTTTGCACTGTTCTCACCCGCGAGACTGGTGGTAGGTAATCTGAACTATACAACTCATCCTGTTCATGTTAGTAAAGAAAATGAAAAATATTTTTCTAAGTGTTTGCTTTAAATCTCTCTTAATCAGTGGGCTTAAGGCAAAAAGTGGCTCAACAGTGTAGACTAAGAGAGTCCTAGATTTGATTTTTGGTCTGTCCTGACTTGTTGCTGAAGCAGTTAGTGTACTACAATTATTGTTTATGCTCTGTATTAAGAAAGGGAACTGTGGAATGTTTTCCTGCTTCTGGTTGCGATTTAGAACTCTTAGTTAAAAGTCTGCATCTGAACATTGAATAATTGGAGAATTAGACTCTGGTATGATATGCTCAACCTGCCAAACCTGGAAGATGATTGATACCCAGGGCAAATATCCTAGCAATAAATCAATCTTTCAGAAGAAGGGATGGGAAAACTAGTGGAAAAAAAGTCGAATCTGTTTTATTATCTATTTGCATATGTGACAAAAAGTTAATTATGATGAATTTAAACTGGCAGTTAATGGTCAATGTTTTAACTCATTTTTACCACCAATCAAAAGTGACCTATCAGGGTGGGATTATGTCGAAAGGTGGTTTGTATAATGTTTTTTATCTCTATGCAAAAGGATGTGTTTAACTTTGTAATATTGCTTTACTTTTATGACCAACTTAACTGTATATATTTAAGCAAAGTTCTTAACATGAAATGGGCATTCTTCCATGAAAGCGGAGTTGCAGGTAAACAGAGTAGTGAAGAAGCCGTTTGGTATGTTTGCCTTCATTAGTCAGTGCGTTTTGTAGAGGAGTTGAGATGTCATGTTGCAGCTGTACAGGACATTAGTGAGACCACTCTTAGAATATTGCATTCAACTGGGGCAGACGGTGGCTCAGTGGCTAGCACTGCTGCCTCACAGTGCCAGGGACCCGGGTTTGATTCCAGCCTTGGGTGACTGTCTGTGTGGAGTTTGCACATTCTCCTCATGCCTGCGTTTCCTCCCACAGTCCAAAGATGTGCAGGCTAGGTGGATTGGCCATGCTAAATTACCCATAGCATCCAGGGATGTGTAGGGTAGGTGGATTAGCCATAGGAAATGCAGGGGTACAGGGATAGATAGGGGTTAAAAAAAAAATAAGTTGCTGGAAAAGCTCAGCAGGTCTGGCAGCATCTGTAAAGAAAAATGTCAGAGTTAGTGTTTTGGTCCGGTGACCCTTCCTCAGAACTGAGCGTAGCTAGGAAAATGATGGTTTATGTGAAGAAGATAGGAGGGGGAGGAGGTAAGGAGCAAATGATAGGTGGGGATAGAGACCAAAGAGAGAGAAGAGCAGTTCAATAGACAAAGGAGTTGATAACGATCTGGCTACGAGGGTGAATAGCTATTAATGGGACTGTTAGTGACTAACAATAGATAGTGTGTAATGGCAGGCTATGTGATAACAAGGCCTATGGGGTAGGGCGCTAGGACATGGGAGTGTTTAGACCTTAATATTATTGAGCTCAATATTGAGTCCAGGAGGGCTGTAGGTTCCCCAAGTGGAAAATGAGGTGATGTTCTTCCAGCTTGCACTGAGGTTCACTGGAACACTGCAGCAAGCCTGAGACAGGGATGTTGGCCAGGGAACAGGGTGGTGAGTTAAAGTGGCAGGCAACTGGAAGCTCAGGGTCGCTTTTGCAGGCAAAACATAGATATTTTGCAAAGCGGTGACTGAGCCTACGCCTCGTTTCCCCGGTGTGGAGGAGACCACATTGTGAGCAGCGAATGCAGTAGACTAGATTGTGGGACGTGCAGGTGAAGTGTTGCTTCACCTGGAAGGTGTGTTTGGGCCCTTACCTACAACCTCACCAGCATCCACATCCAGAAGATCATCAGACGCCATTTCCGCCAGGGAATTTCTGGAGTCTTGGTATTCCAACTGGAACTCCATCGACAAACACATTGAATTAGACTCTCTATACAAACCACTGAGAAACAGAACCAAAAGTAATGCCAACTAATCCAGCAAACCAAGGCATATAAGTAACAAGTGGGACAGAACACCGACACTTCACCGGAGGCGCGGTGACAAAACGTTTGCAACCAAACCCACTGGCTTGGCGAGCAAGTCTACAACCTCAATTTTATATGTTTCTGTAAGATCCCCCTTCATTCTTCTAAATTCCAATGAATATAATCCCAGTCAACTCAGTCTCTCCTCATAAGCCAACCCTCTCAACTCTGTAATCAACCTAGTGAATCTGCTCTGCAACCCCTCCAGTGCCAGTACGTCCTTTCCCAATTAAGGAGACCAAAACTGCACACAGTACTCCAATACAGCTGTAACATAACCTCCCTGTTTTTAAAGTCAATCCCCTAGCAATGAAGGACAAAATTCCATTTGCCTTCTTAATTACCTGGTGCACCTGTGAACCAACCTTCTGCAATTTATGCACAAGGACACCCAGGTCCCTCTGCACAGCATCATGCTGCAATTTTTTACCGTCCAAATAATAGTCCATTTTACTGTTATTCCTACCAAAATGAAGACTTCACATTTATCAACATTGTACTCCATCTGCCAGACCTTTGTCCACTCACTCAAATTATCTATATCCCTCGGCAAACTTTCAGAGTCCTCTGCACGCTTCGCTGTACCATTAATCTTAGTGTCATACATGGTCCCCAACTCCAAATCATCTATGTAAATCGCAAACAATTGCAGTCCGAACACTGATCCCTGAGGCACCCCACTAGTCACTGATCGCCAACCAGAGAAGCACTCATTTATCCCCACTCTTTGCTTTCTGTTAGTTAACCAATTCTCTATCTATGCTAATACAATTTTTCCAATCAAATCAGTAGATCTGATATTATTGTGCAACATCTCATTGTACACTTCTTCGAAATATTTAGTCAGTATTGCCATTTGAAAATTAATTTGCCATATATACCCATGTAAAATCTTTGAGACCAATTTTTTAAGCTGAAAGTCGTGGGGTTAACTTTTACATGAGTAATGCGTTAGAGGAATTGCTTGATTTTGGCCCGAGAAAATGTGCCGCAAAGGAATAAAGTTTTAAAACTAACAACACGAATGAATTCATAACACTAACACTTATTTCATAAAATGTCAACTATATATACATCATACAATGCAATATGTGAGGGAATATGATAACAAATTAACAATAACACTTCACATTGAAATACTTCAAAATCAGTCCGATCACTGAACCACTGTAGACTCAAAGGGCCAAAGGTCCTTTTACTGTGCTATAGATCTTTATGACTTTATGACTGAACGATTTGTCCTAAAAGCCTGGTTGGAATACATCGTACGAAAATTCATTGTCTTCATCATTGCTTGTACCAGTAGCTTCAGCATCATCATTTCAAAAGTAATTTTAGTTGGTACCATTGAACACATTTGATATTCCTCATTTTAGAAACATAGCTTTTGAAAATATGGGATCAAATTCATACCATGCATCTAGACCCAATTTTGGTTAATTTTTTGCAACCACCTCTTCTATTCAACTTTTCTTGTGAATATGGAACATAGGAACATGCAAACAAGAAGCAAGTGTAGGCCATTCAGCCCCTTGACCCTTCTTTGCCTGTTTTATAAAATCATGGCTGATCTGAATTTAACTTCAAATCTACATTCCCACTGATCCTGATAACTCTTCACCCCCTTACTGAGAATCTATGCACCCCTACCTTAAAATATTCAAGAAACAGACAATAAAACTTTGTTAAATTTGTTTTTCGGGAGAGCTTTCAACATGAGTATCACCATTGATTTTGTGCCAGACAAGATGGACCACTGTCAGCTGTGGCTTTTTGTGACCAGTTGTCTGTACTGTAAGAGACCACATTGTTTTTGGGACGATAAAGCTGAAATGAAAGCTGGACTGTTTTATAACTGAAATACCAAGAGAGTTTTTAAACTTGCAATGAATGTTCTACGTAACGTTGAGCTATGCTATACAATGTTGCTTTCTGAAACAATGACCGGGAGAATACTAGATTGAATTCGAGTGTTGTAGCAGTAGTGAAACAACTAAACTAGGGGCATGACTAGTTCTGGAGCACTTGCCTTCGGTACTATTTCTGGAATATTGTCAGGTTTATTGCCCTTTCAGTTTCCAGTACTTTTGGTCATATTGGATATCACATACAGCGAATCAAATGGGCTGAATACCGACATTTGTGATGCTGGCGATCTCAGGCAGAGGTTAAGATTATTATCTACTCGGCACTTCTAGCTAGATACAAATGCTTCTCTCTTGACTTTTGCACTGATGTGCTGGGCTCCCCCGTTGTTGAGGTATCAGGAATTGTGAAGGGTGCAGAACATTGTGTAATCATCAACAAAAGTCTCGACTTCTAACTTTTTTTTAATGGAGGCATGATCATTGATGAAGTAGCTGGTGTGGCAGGACTGCAGAGCTTTGATCTGATCCATTTTGTTGTGTAAAATCCATTGTTATGAAAAATAATTTTTCAAAGGCTCAGTCAATTTGACTTTACACTAAATTGACTTTGGACTTTTATATGAGTATATATGGTATCAAACCCAAAACGCAGTATCATATGTACTTTGTAAACGTTGGGTCGGGATTTGACTCCTGCACTAGTCATGTCACTCTCAGCAGAGTTTGTGTGAGGGAGTGAAGTCACCCCTGTGAATGTTTTGCTAACTAATTCTTAGTGACAAAATTTAAGTCACAACAATGACACAGGAATATAAAAGTTAAAAATAAAATGATCTAGTTCACAAAAAAGGTAGAATTTTAGGTGTGATTTTGTTTTCTTGTGGCCCCTTCTATAGGTACATACCATGTTATTTTAGATGAGAGCCATTTTAAAGAGTTGCTTAATTATCATGTGAGTCCACCGCCTGCCAGTTCCAATTCAGAGTGTTCTCTCATTCGTATGGGTAAGTACATTTTTAGTCAGTTCATGCTTGAGTTTGTGATGCTGTTTATGTTCTTTGTTATTTGGAATATAGATATGGATTTTTTGCATGCAATAATTATGAAGTAATTTTCTCAGTTGAATTCAGACTATTTTAAGTTTGATAAGGAAGGTACTAAATACTGGGCAATTTGTTTTTCATTAATAACACTTCCACACTAATATGAAGTTTATTGCTATGCCATGGAAGGCATTGCCAGATGCCATCTTAACAGACAGCTGAGGTTGTATTCCGAGAGAAGAAAAGCATTCTGAGGATAGTTGTCATCTGCTGTAGGGGTTGAGAACAATTCTATTCAAATATTTTTATTTCTAAGGTTTAAAAAGTTAACGTTGAATATTCTATCATTTTGCTCTCACTTCGTGTTCAATGACAATAAGAATTCTGGATAAGGACCAGAAGTGGAAGCTCTCGTCATTCTTACTCCCTATCCAAGGATGATGTTGAAACCTTTTACAGTGACCCCCTGCTAAATTTGCAAAATCTGCTAAAACCAGGCAATGAACCAAGATGTTCATAACCTGTATGCTTCAACTGTTTATAAGATAGATGATATGAATCAAAGGAGATATTCCAGTTTATCAAATTTGTTAAAACATAGCTGAGTAAAAGCTTAAAATATTTGTCCAGCTAAACTTTTAAATGAAACATACGTATAATATTAGCAAACCTGACACTGTGAATACAGTGTGGAGCTGGAGGAACACAGCAGGTCAGGCAGCATCAGAGGAGCAGGAGAGTTGATGTTTTGGGTCAGGACTGTTCATAAGGACTGGGATGACACTGACACTCTGTGAAAGTTGATTAACAACAATACAACAAAGCCTTGGATTTTGGGCATGAAGAGCAAAATGTTGCAAACTTAAAAGAGCTATGGGGATGTTGGTCTGTATATCCAGTTTGCTGAAACAATGCCCTTCTACCTGTAATTGATTTTGTCTTTGTGAGAAAGAATTGACACTTCTTCATTTAATGTTGCAGATATTCCATTAAGATACATATCATTTACACTGGCATCAGCATTGATGATAATGGAGGTTTCTTGATAAATCTACTCAGTTTTTTTTAATGTTAAGGAATTAAATATTTTGATTATGAAATAGAAATGCTCATTTTCTTTCTATTGTAAGGTTTTCCCCAGCATACAATGGTATCCTTATCAGATCAGGATGCAAAACCATGTTTCAGCATGGCGTAAGTATAATAAATGTTATTTAATGTAAACCGTTAATTTGGTAGTTGGCTTCCCAAAGCATTTTGGTTAGATAGGAAATTGACATGTTATTAACAATGAAAGGAATTGACGCTGCAGATTTAACTATACAGTGGTGATTTGGGCTGTTGCACATCGTTTTGAAGATTATGTCAGTCAGTTGGCTAACATTAATTTTCTGCAATTTACTAGTTTTGGTCATTTTTAAATGGTTACAGCTTTCCTTAATAGGCAAATAGGTAAATGAAATCTGTTCCTTTATTAATATGCTTTCTTATCAACAAGAGCAGATCAGAGACTGGGGGTCCACAGTGAGTAACTCACCATCTGACTCCCCAAGGCCTGTCCACAAGGCATTAATCAGGGGTTTAATGGAATACTATCATGTTACCTGGGTTGAGTGCAGCTGCAATGACAGTCAAGAAGCTTGATGCCATCCAGGCTAGAGCAGCCTCTTTGTTGGCACTACACCCATAAGCATTCACTCCTTTCATCACTCCTGCTCAGTAGCCACATTGTGTACCGTCTACAAGGTGCACTGCAGAAATTCATCAAGACACTCCAGGCAGCACCTTCTATCCCCATAGCCACTACCACCTACAAGGACATGGGCAACAGATGCCCAGGAACACCACAATACCACCAGCTGCAAGTTCACCTCCAAGTCACTCACCATTCTAACTTGGAAATAGATCACTGCCATTCCTTTTCTGTCAAAGGATCAAAATCCTAGAATTCCCTTTGCTATCTACACCACCAGGAAGGACTACAAGTGATTCAAGAAGATGGTTCAACACCACTTCCTTGAGGGCAATTACAAATGAGCAATCAATACTGGCATAGCCAGTAATGCCCATATTCCATGAACAGATTTTTTTTTAAACTCCTGACTCTGCTAAGGATTACATTGGAGATGAATTTAGGATCATCAGTCAGACTCTCAGTGTGATTCATTTGCCTGTGCTAAATGCTACATTTCATCACACACAGCTCCCTGTTCTTTGAAGCAAAAGCAATATGTCAGCATTTTCCCCAGAACAGGTGAGTCCAAAACTAGAGGGCATAGGTTTAAGGTGAGAGGGGAAAGATTTAAAAAAGACCTAAGGCACACCTTTTTCACGGAGAGGGTGGTGCCCATATGGAATGAGCTGCCAAAGGAAGTGGTGGAGGCTGGTACAATTACAACATTTATGGGATGGGCACATGAATAGGAAGAGCTTAGACGTATATGGGCCAAATGTTGGCAAATGGGACCAGATCAGTTTAGGATATCTGGTCAGCATGGGTGAGTTAGACTGAAGGGTCTGTTTCTGTGTATGACTCTAAGGCAACCTGTTCTTGCTGCATCCCCATAGTGAGGGTCTGACAAATCAAGTTTGAATTTAATCATATAATGAGAACCATTAACAATTGCTGCTTCATTCATATTCCAACCATTGCCCACCCGATTAGAATCCTCTTATGCTGTATTGATTGTTTCCTTCCAGAGTTGCTTTTTGTTGTGGTTTGGTCTTGTCCACGGCAAAGCTAAAAGCTTTGACTTCATGTCTCTCTTGCAATAATTAAGTAACAAATGAATGATAAATAGCCACATAGACCAGTGAATGTATTTTAATTTTAACACCTAATAGTAGATTGGGGAGTTAGGTATTAAATTTGGACAAAAATATGAGGCAAATAGGAAGAAGATGTAGACATCACACGTAAGGAAAAAAAATGACTAGACGAATAAAGTCACATGGGATTTAGATACTAAAGTTTTAAATTTGATAAAAACATTTCAAGCAAAGTGTCTCATCATTTTATTATTGGTAGAGAGTTTTGAACAATGTCTTGTTCCCAAGCAATTGTTTCTTGTCTCAGTAGTTAGGGAATGGAAGTGATCAAAAACAGTAGCTTCCTGATACCGAATTGGAGGAAATTTCTGTTCACCCAACACTGGATGTCAGATAAACAGTTTTATCATTCGGAAGGATTGAGAGAAGTGGTAGTGAGTTAGAGCTGAATGTCATTGGTATATGTGTGAAAACTAACACCATGCGTTCAGTTGATATTGCTACATAGATGGGCAGCATACAGATGGGAAATAGGAGGGGACCAAGCCATTGGGGGATATTGGAGGCAATGGTGTGGGAATAAGGCATTGCAAGTGATTCTCTGTTGAGCACTGAATACAGTTGGAAGTATGTGAGAGCAGTTTCTCCCAGCTGGGTGTCAGTGGAGAGGAATGTGAGGAGGATGGTATGGTGAATTGCATCAAAGGTTGCAGACAGGTTGAGAAGGATGAGGAGGAAAAGTTTACCTTTGACATAGTTTCACATTGATAAGAGCCTATTGGTATTGTGGCAGGGGCAGAAATCTGACTGGGGAGATTGCAACAGACAAGCTAAAATATTTGGGAACTTCCAGATTTATGAGGAACAAAAGAAAGTTGAATCGGAAAACTAAATAATTTAGTTAATTAGTTATTGCATTGCTCTCACCCTCTTCAAATTTTCATAAGTCCTTCACAAATGCATAGAATTGTTACAGTGCAGATGGAGGCTGTTCAGCCCATCATATTCACATCCGCTGTCTCAGTACTTTAATGTCATGTGTCAGGGCCCACTTGAGAAGCGCACTGATACCTGTGTCCCACTACTCGCAGTCACAAAAATTAAACATTTAGTCAAATTACTCGTAGTACCCAATTTGCCAGTCTGGTAGACTTGGTTAACAAAAAACACTAGGTGTCTGTACTTACTGTGAATTGTTAATTATTACAAATTCACACCACAGGCAAACATAAATATGAAATATAAACACATAATTCTACTAGCTGAAACTCCTAACCCCTTCTTCAATCACATGCACGCACACGCACACAATCCCTTTTACTTCATCCAAGTTCTTCTTATCCACGATCGTCATATCCAAGTCCTTCAGAGGCAGTGAAGTGACATATGAATTGTTCAGTTACTTAGTCAATGATTAGAGGCAACAGCTTACAGTGAATGGTAAGAGAGATTAGCTATCTTTGAGTTCTTTGTTACTTCACTACAGAGAGACAAAAAAGAGAGACACTGTCTATTGCATTCTGGAGACCTGCTGTCTCTGTGTTGTTCACATAGAAACTATCCACCTGTCCAGGAACCAATCAGAGAGTTGATGTCATGATGATGACTCTTGGCCTCCCCATCTGGTCTTAATCAGAAAAAAAAAAATCAGCAGTTTGTCTTTGGGTGAGGTTTGCCCTGAACACGCATCCATCCATGGTGCCACTGAGTCTCAAACATTTTCCCCTCCTGCTTGAACAAGGTAACATGGAAACACATCTCACAATGAGTTCCAGTAACTTGTTTTTTTAAATGCACAGCAACTCCTTCCACAGTTTTAGGCAGTCCTTTTCCCATTTTGGTCCATAATCCGAAATAAAGAAAGGTAGAAAGATGTGGTTTTTACGATTGCCAATATCCTGCCTTTTCACTGTAACACTGCACGTTGTTTATAGTTAAATAATTATCCAGTGTCCTTTTGAATGCCGCAATTCAGTCTGCCTCCATCAGCTTCAAAACCGTGCATTTTGGATCCTCTTTGCTGCTTTTTACACCTTGCATTTCCTTCTTTTTGTAAAACACTTCCAAACTGCGCCTTTTGGTTCTACAGCTGTTTGAGTGGGAACAATTTTGCCTATTAACTTTGTTCCGCTCTTGTTCAGTCTCTTAGTCATTGTTTACAGGCAACAGTTTATAACAAGCGGTGGCAAAGGTCAGCTTTCTCTCAGTCCTTGATTACTTCGCTACAGAGGGAGGAAAAAAGGAGATGCTGTCTCTTGCATCTTGGAGACCTGCCTTTGTATTATTCATTTACAAGCTACCTACACGCTCAGGATCCAGTCAGACACCTGTCATGCTGTTGCCTCCTGGCCTCCACATTATATTTAAATATATTGCTGTTCCTTCACTGTTGCTGGATCAAAATCCTGGAACTCACTCCTTAACAATGACTTGTGTGCCTATACCACATAAACTGCAGTGGGTCAATAAGGCAGCTTCCCAATGGCAATTAGGGCTGGGTAATAAATGCTGGCCCAACTAACAAAGCCCATATCTCCTGAATAAAAACCAAAAGAATTACGGATGCTGTAAATCAGGAACAAAAACAGAAATTGCTGGAAAAGCTCAGCAAGTCTGGCAGCATCTGTGAAGAAAAATCAGAGTTAATGTTTCAGATCCAGTTCTGAGGAAGGGTCACTGGACCTGAAACGTTAACTCTGATTTTTCTTCACAGATGCTGCCAGATCTGCTGAGCTTTTGCAGCAACTTCCATTTTTGTTTCCATATCTCCTGAATAAGACTTGTTAAAAATGGTGTAAGATATAAGAGCACAGGTGGATTGTACTGAATGTGTGTAAATCCATTAGTTGAGAATTATGTGCAGTTTTGGTTATCTCATTACAGAAAGCATGCAATTGCGCTAGACAGTGCAGAGAAGAATTATGAGAATTTTGCCAGGACTGCAAAAATGTAACTGTGACAAAAGTTTGGCTGGATTGGTCGTGTTCTCCTTGAAATGGAAAAGGTTGTGGAGATTTGATTGAGATTGGAAACTGTGGTGTCCATATAGAATGGATGGCAAGGACCCATTCACCTTAGCAGGGCGGCTAGTGATTAGGGAGTGTAGATTTAAAGTAATTATTGGAAAGATTAGAGGGGAGATGAGGAAAATTCTTTTTTTTTCCCCCAAGAGGATGATATGGGTCTGAAATTCACTGCTTGCAAGTGTAATAGAGTCAGAAGCCCTCAGTTTATTTAATAGGGGTCCGGAGGTAGATTTTGAGTACTATAACCTCAACCAAATGCTCGAAAGAAGGATTGGACTGTATTGGCTGGCATGGACATGTTGAGCTATGTGGAATAAAAGTTATATGGCCTCTTTTACTTTTGCAAACATTCTGTGACTGTAATTTGATTTCCAACTTGCCTGGCAACTCTGCCTCTGAGGATTTGAGCAAGTTGCACCCTTTAATAACAGGTCAAATTTTCTCATTCCTTTCCCTTTCTGGGACATGTTGCTGTCTTCTCTTTGTGTTTCTCTATGCAATGGGAACTGGGAACTCAAACTTAGAGTGGAACATCAATCTTTATCCATCCTTGATCTGTACTGGTATTCACAATTTTCCTTTAGGGTTTTGGAAATTTACAAACTTTATGATGTAAATTAAATGTAATCATTACAAGGAAATTAATTTAAATTTTTTGTGTTACCTTCTTGTATTTTTAGACATTTAGATAGCAATAGTGGGCCAATCTTAACACTTGGTGGATATTATTGTCCTCAGTGCAGAGCCAAATATACCGAACTGCCCGTGGAATGCAAAGTATGTGGTGAGTACATTCACTTTCAAACATAGAATTGTGGTAGAAAAAAATCAGATTATTTGATATGTCTGAAGGTGGACTAGTGAATAATGAAGTGAAGTGGTTTTTGGGATGAACTATGGACATCAGTCATTGTGCTTTATATTGTAGGACAGAAGAAATTGGAAATGGTCAATAATCTTGGGATCAAAAATGTAGATGGTGGAGGTAGAACCTCAGGCTGGAGTAAATCACTCAGAGGAGCCAATTGGGTAGATGGAGCTTGGTGTTGCATATACACATGCAAGCTAATCCTATGCTTGTAGATGACATTAAACTGGTAATATGAAATAACAAATGGGAGAGAACAGTTCTAGTCACCACACTACCAGAAGGATGTGGATGCTTTGGATAGGGTAAAGAAAAGGTTTATCAGGATGTTTCCTGGTATGGGGTATTTTAGCTGTGAAGAAAGATTGCATAGACAGGGTTTGTTTTCACTGGAATGCAGGAGTTTGAGGGGCGTCCAGATAGAAGTTTACAAGATCGTGAATGGCATGGATAGAATGGAAAGTATGAGGCTTTTTCCCAGGGTGGAGGGGTCAATTATTAGGAGAGACAGGTTTGGGGCGGGAGGGAGGGTGGTGGTGAGGAGGAGGAGGGAGGTTTAAAAGAGATGTACAAGGCAAGTTTTTCACACAAAGGGTGCCTGGAACACGCTGCCAGAGGAGGTGGTGGAAGCAGATACAATGGCAGCATTCAAGAAGCACCTGGATGAATACACCAATAGGAAGGGGATAGAGGGATACGGATCCTGTAAGTGAAGACAGTTTTAGTTTAGAAGGGCAAAATGTGTTGGGGCAAGCTTGGAGGGCTAAAGTGCCTGTTGCTGTGCGGTATTGTTCTTTGTAAAACCAAGCGTGGAAAGCTGCAGTACTCGGGAGGTGATCGTGTTAGGACGGGAGAACGTATTGTTTACCTGAGATTATATATTTACTGCGCTGCATAGGTGATAATCAAACCTTGAGGAAAGCAATGCCCTGGAGGAGTGACAGCAGAAAAAGTTGACTTGATCAATATTAGCAGTGAATCTAAAACAGGCAGTATGTCACAGTCAAGAGTTGTATTAACTTTGAGGTTAATTATGGTGCTGAGGGTAGGTTGAATAATGGAGTGGAGGAATCCGAAAAAGAATCAATTAATAAGGAACACAATTAAAAAAATCTCAAGTGAAAAACCTTTTCTGTTTGGCATTATTATTTGACTTTGCCGGTCGTTTTGTTAGCCAGATAGGCTTCATGGGCTGCACTGTGGACTGTGGCTGCAATATGCAGTGAAATCCTAATTTATTGGGAATGTTAAGCATTGATTACAGAAAAGTAAGTTCTATATTAATCTATATCCTATTGTATTCCAAAAGAATGTGTGGGGACTTGCCCTCATGCAGCTGTAAATCCTTCCTGATATATATTTGCTATTTGGTTGGTGTTCTGTGTTCTTGTGTGTTTCCTTGTCTTTTTTGCATGATGATATTTTGAAAAATAAGTGAAGGTTACACACATGGCTCAAATTGTTTTTGACGTTCTGTGTTATAATAAATCTTGTAGATGGACATTGTGTATCAGAAGGGAAGATCTTATCTATAACTAAGTTGTTTTCATTTCTTTTAGGTCTTACATTAGTGTCTGCACCTCACTTGGCCAGGTCTTACCATCACCTGTTCCCACTGGAAGCTTTCAGAGAAACATCCTTGGAGGAGATTCAGGGAGAAACGTATGTTGTAATAAAAAAAATCAGTGGTTTTGTTCAGTAAAAAGTAGTGGTTAATATTGTTCTCCTCCTAAAATCAGTTATCATTTATCTGAAAAAATTCTTTAAACATCTTTTACATTTACTGCAGTAATAGAGAAATCATACCTGTGTGGCTCTGTTGATAGCTCATCTCAGTAACGTTCTCACCTCTGAATCAGGAGGTTGTGGGATCAAATTCTAATAGAGATTTGAACGCATGGCCTAGATTGATGCTTAAACATATCGCTGAGACACTGCTGCACTGATAGAATTGCAGTCTTTAATGCAATGTTAAACTGTAGTTCTGGCTTCCTGTTAAGGTTCATTTAAATATTCCCAAGGCACTTTTAAAGAAGATCCAGCACTTCGTCCACAAAAACACCTTAAAAAATAACTGATCACAATATGATAGGGCACAATTTAGGTACTTTACGGCGTGCGGTAGGTTTTATTTTGTGTGCAATAATAGAATTCTTAACAAAATAACTGAAATTAAATGATCACATTTAGAATATTGTGTTCAGTTCTGGTCACCATATTACAAGAAGAATGTGGAGGCTTTGGAGAATGTGCAGAAGAGGTCTACCAGGATGCTGCCTGGATTACAGGATATGAGCTATAAGGAGAGAGCTAGGAAAACTCAGGTTGTTTTCTCTTGAGCAGCGCAGGCTGAGATGAGACTTGATAGAAGTCTATAAAGTCATGAGATGCATAGATAGTGTTGACAGTGAGAATCATGGGCTGAAGGTCTCGTACCAGTGTTGTACAGTTCTATGTTCTATATGTATATTTTAAGTAAATTAAGAAAACTGCAGATTTGTTTCTCTTTCTAGATCATTTACAGACTGCACAGAATTTTACATCTGCTATTATCCACGTAGCTACAAAAGTTGTATATTGTATTGTGTGAAAATCTGCAATGTGTTTATGCATGCCCTAGTTTAGAAGTACATGAACTAATTTGTATTCAAAGAATGGAATTTTACAAACTGATCTTCATGCATCTCAGTTTTTTGCACCTTTACTGGAAGAGTGGATTCCACACATTTGAGGCAGACAGTAGGAGCTTTGGCTATGATATGTTAATACTTTGCCAATGCTAATAATTGAGGCTTACACACAAGAAGTGGCATTTAGGAAAAGAATTTGAAGGCCTCTAACACCATATCTCAAAAAGGAATCCATGATTTCAGGACAGGAATAGAAAGAAAACAAGATTGTCAGAGGAAAAAAAATAATATTTGTGTTATTTTTTGTTAGGTATTGTCAAGGTTGCCAGGGAGAGTTGAAGGATATAAATGTAAGTATTACCTATAGAAGATTATTGTAGATTCAAAATTTGGAAAGGAGTTGGACCCTGTCAATGCTGCAGCCATGTCTAATATTAGAGTTGAAGAAATTGCCCTCCCTAGGATACATTTGTATTGTTCCAGTAATGATACTGACTTGTGTTTTAATATGAAATTCATGTATTGGATTGTGTGTGTGAGTTGGCAATTTATTGAAACAAATGTAACTTTTTCATCAGGGAATCTATTTAATTTGGACAAACAGACTTTTAATTAATTAAGTAGAGTGTCGCATTTAACAAACTTAGTATGTGCTGTGAATCATTAAGTCCAATCCAGTGCTGAGCTTTTGGATCTAATTTTGAATGTTAGGATGTCAGTTGTCATTTGACATTCTGACAGTCTGAAGCATATAGCCTTACCAAATAAATCATGTGCCTAGGTATTTACCATCTGGTTGATTTATTGATGCTGGATCTCCAGCAGCCAGTTATTCAAAGAAAATGGTTCTGGAAAAGTTCAAAAACACTTTTTCATCAAAACATATAGACTATGCTAATCTCAGCCAGGCAGAAACTGGCTTCTGTGGTTACTTCTGTAATACTTAGTTGTTTGGGGGTTGCAGGCAAAAGTCACCAGGAACCTGTTTCTAGTCACTAATTAGTACTCCCTGCAGGAAAAATGTTGTGACTAGTGGATGATGATAGGAGAGGACTTTGGTGTGATGCCCTCAACAGTTCTGCAGCCTTAATCAAATGTTTTGTTCTCCTTCAATGTTACAGTAAGTTAAATGATTCATCTTTTAAAAGAAGTGCTTGCTGGTGGGAAATTGGAGGACGGACTGTATTTGAATCCTTGCAGCTGACTTAATAATATTACTGACAAATGAGATAGAATGCTGGACTTGCCCTTTCATTTTACAGATGGGTGCATGGTATTGAGGAAAAAAATGCATTAGCCAATATGCTTGCACAATTTTACAATTACTATCTGACACTGTCCTTGTTTACTTGCAGGTATACAAATGCAATGCATGCCAGAACATCTATTGCGTGGAATGTGATATATTTGTTCATGATACCTTGCATTGTTGTCCTGGATGTATTCACAACCAATCCAATCCTCAATAACCATCAAATATATATTTTAACTTTTACTGGAGGAATATCAGCTGTACCCATTGCTAAGAGCCTCATTCACTGAAATATGCTTTGTATGTACAACAGCCGAACTGGGAAATGTGATTTTGACAAGAAGCTTTACAATTACTGCTTTTATTCAAAATAAATAGTTTTGCAATTCTATCAGTTACATAAGTTAATTGGTCTTGGTCACATTATCATTCACATATGTTGTCTACAAGTTAACATGCTTTGTTTTTAGTTTTTATTGGTTTTTCATTCATAATTTTACAAATTTATTTTCTGGCTTTTTAAAATCAATTTTCACATGAAAAATAATGAGCTGGAATGTACCTCTGTTGGATCAGTTGGTCAATACTTTGCACAATGTTACATTGAACATTATATTTTTTTTTCTATTCACTTGTGGGAAGTGGGTGTCGCTGGCTGACCAGCATTCCTTGCCCATTCCTAGTTGCCTTTGGGAAGTTGGTGGTGAGCTGCCTTCTTGAACTGCTGCAGTCCACCTACTGTAGGTTGACTCACAGTGCCATTGACCCAGCGTAATTGACCCAGCATATCAGCCATGATTTAATGGCAGAGCAGACTTGATGGGCCAAATGGCCTATTTCTGGTCCTATATATCTTATTAACTCGGTGACCATAATTTCTCTCTACTGTTGAATTAGCTCATTTTAGTTGGAGTAGCTTTAGAAACAACTAAAAGATTTTAGAAATGGCTTCTCTGTACCTCGGAAATAAGATCAGCTAGTCTTCCTACTCAATGAGTTCTGCTTGAATTTACATGCACTGAATGGAACTGGGATTGGCTTTCATGCTCCAAAATCACAATGATCAGCAGTTGTTTAGGTCATGGAGAATAGCCATTTGGGTAGAGGAGATGGTGGTATTGTGATGTTACTGAACCAATAATCCAGACACACACAGGTTCTGGGGCCGTAGGTTCAAACCTACCATGGCTACTTGTGGAACTTGTATTCAATTAATGAACTCACAATTGGAAGCCAATTTCATTAATGGCGACTGTGAAACAATCTGTGTCATAAAAAGCCATTTGGTTCACTAATGTCCTTTAGGGAAGGAAGTCTGCTGTCCTTACAGACCTATAGACTCTCAGCAATGTGGTTGACTAATAACTGTCCTCTGAAGTGGCTGAGCAAGCCACTCAGTGCACGTACAACTGGGAATAGGCAAGAAGTACTAACCCCACCAGCAATGCTCAAATCCCATGAATAAAGAAAAATTGATCTGGGAAGGTAAAAATTCCTCGCATTTATGCAGCCCAGCGTGAGTCAAAACATCAGGGTCAGACTAATTTATCAAAAACTTTCTTTGTCTGTACCCGTCAGCTGCATTATTCTCTGCTGTACCTTGAAGAGTAAACAATATATCCTTGTGGTAGTCCTACTTTCTAATTTTTAAAACAAGAAAGTTATCCAATGACAAAGTCATGCAAGTTTTTTTTTGTTGAAATTCATTAGTTTCACTGAGAAATAGATAATTTTAATTTTACTTAAATTTACCATTTTAAATTTGCTTTTTTCACTGCTGCAGCAACCATGGAGTTCAGTGTGGTTCTGGACTGACAAACGTATACATACGGTTAGAAGCACTGAATAGCAGTCTGAATGAAAACCATAGTGGAATTCCTCCAGTCTTAGTACCCATGACCAATTTGTAGCACCTCTAGCTTAGATTAGTTAAATTGACAGATTGCTAATTAAATCTGAGAACCTCTTGTATGTGTGCTTTACTACTATACAAGGCAATGCCTCTATCCATAAGAAAATCAGGAATTAAAGCTTTCTGAAATTTAAAACATATTTGGGAAATAAAAAAATTGTTGAAAGCTATTAAAAATTTAATACCATAAAATCCATGTTTGTTTGAGAAAAGTTGGTTACAACTGCTATTTTTTATACATGTGGTTCCTTTTTTAAAGTTATAATTTGACATCCTTTTTAAGCACTCTGCACTCTAATCTTTCAGAGTTGTTCATCATTCCAGAGATTACGAAGAAAACTGAATTTGCTTAAAAACCAAAAGAACTGTGGATGGTGTAAATCAGGAACAAAAACAGAAGTTGCTGGAAAAGCTCAGCAGGTTTGGCAGCATCTGTGAAGAAAAATCAGAATTAACGTTTCGAGTCCGGGTTCTGAGGAAGGGTCACCAGACCTGAAACGTTAACTCTGTTTTTTTTCTTCACAAATGCTGCCAGACCCACTGAGCTTTTCCAGCAGCTTTGTGAATTTGTTGTTTTCTTGTTTCACCATATTGGAGTTCATGCAATCTTATAGAAGTACTGCTGTAAAATTTTGAAAATGTTAATGATTGGTAATATCTATTAAGTTATTGTGTGTCATAAACTCTAATTGTTACCTTGTCCTTTATCCTATAAAAATGTTTTTTAATTTGAATAAGCAGCACATAATTGGAACAATGGACAGGAAAGGGAAAATACAATTTACTTATCAAGAGTCATCGAAATCACTTTTATGACATAATTGAAATGTTTTCAAAATCTAAGTGTATTTTTGATGATTATAGGGTTTTCAAATATCGGTTACCCATGGATGTTAATTTAGATTAGGTTTGTGAGGAAATAAAAGATTTATTTTACAGGAATGTTAGAAATTAATATTTTGTATTCTAACAATCTGTACACTTTAATGGATACATTTTTGTGGTGGACCATTAAAGTCTTAAACTGTATAAGCAGTCAACCTTTGAGAAGATTGATTGTTGGAAAATTTAAAATTATATGTTCCACATAAGTTAATTTGTTGGAAGTTGATCCCATCTTTTTAAAGCATTTAATATTTATTAGGAGTAGTTTGTTTCCTAATGCAATTGCGAACGGTTTATTTTAGTTTCAAGAGATTAGTTTGTAAGGTTGCTAAATATTATGTTTGTTAAACCAGCCCAGTACTCTGTAAATTGTGACAAAATTGCCTTCCTAAACCAACTTAAGTTTTGTAAAACTAATGTATTCGAGACAATTTGTATTTTTATTACATGACTTATAAGAAAAGTGAACATTTGGTGTTGTTTTTTGTAATCTTTCTAAAAATAAATGCTTATTTATAAAAAGATCAATTATTCTGTTTTTCTTAGCCTTCGGTGGACAATCCCAATCTTCAGGTGGCCTGTCAGTTTAATTCTCCATCTTGCTCTCACACTGACATTACTGTAACAAAAAACATAAATTGCTGGAGAAACACAGCAGGTTTGGCAGTATTAGTGGAGAGAAAGCAGAGTTAGCATTAAAGGTCCAGTGACCCTTCTTCAGAACTATCCTTGGCCTATTGCATCATTTAAAATTAGGTTTAATGTGACCTTCAGGAACAGCACCTCATCTTTCACTTAGGCATGGTACCTCTGGACTGGACATTGACTTCAACAATTTCATGCTGTAAATTCTGTACCCATTTCTTTTTCTTTTCCTTTTCTTTCCTTTTTTAGTTAGCAGCACACCTCCTCTAGACACATTTGTTTCTATACTTGCTCAATCTCTAGTTCCATTGGCCCTGGAGGACTAAGTTTTCAGTCAGTCAAGTCTCCTTTCTTCTGTCATTGACCTGCCTTTTGTTCTTGGCCTATTCTCCCCTTGCTCAATATCTATCACATCTCTAACATTTCTCAGTTCTGATGAATGTCATAGACTTGAAATGTTATTTCTGTTTCTCTCCACACAGATGCTGTCTGACCTACTGAGCTTTTCCCCCCGCAGTTTGTGTTCATTATCACAGTCTTCTTTTAAATTAGGTGTTACAGTGCAGACAGACAGCCAAATTAAATCGTCATCCTTATTCCTGTAGTTGTAACACTGTAAAATTAACATTGAATGACCCTCAAGATTGACCCCAATGGTTCCTATTTTCTAAACAACCAGTAACAAGCCAGTTAACATAAGCAGTCTCTGCAATCCATAATCTCAGGGACATGGGATTGTATCTTGCTTGATTTCTGAAGACACCAGTGCATGCACATAGCTTCTAGTAGGCTTTGAGGACTTTATACTTATAATTGAGACTCTGTTCTCCGAAATTTCAATTTGTTGATAATGGGAGGTCAACTAGGAAGCAGTCAAACCTCAAATCTGTAGTCACAATCCTTCTGACTTAAACACAGTTCAAATTTTGGTTTCTCTTTATTAGACTCATTGCCTTGCTTTGAAGCTCCAGTTAACATTTAACATCTGCTATCTGAACATAATATATCTTCAGATCTGAAACATCTAGAGTGTTCTTTGAATGAGAATCAGTGACATTGGCCACCCACCGTCCTGACTTATTTACTGTATCACCACTCCTTCACTGCTGCTGGGTCAAAATCCTAGAACTCCCTCTTTAACAGCATTGTGGGTGTCTTATGGAATAGGGCATCTCATGGAAACCCACTGTCAGACTTACCATGGACTACTCTTTGGAATCAGTCTCATTCTTGGACATGTCTCCATCAGGGATGGACACCTCAGTACCTCACTCTACTGCAAGCCCACAGATAACCTGACGATGCTGCACTTCTCTAGCTTCCACCCTAAACATATTAAAACAGCCATCCCCTAGAGACAAGCCCTACGCATACACAGGATCTGTTCAGGTCAGGAGGAATGCGACAGACACCTGAAGGTGTTAAAGGACACCCTCATAGGAACAGGATACGATGCTCAACTCATCGATCACCAGTTCCAACCTCCACAGCGAAAAACCGTAATGGCCTAGTGGTATTATCACTGGACTGTTAATCCAGAGACCCAGATAATGTTCTGGAGACCTAGGTTTGAATCCTGCCACAGCAAATGGTGGAATTTGAATTCAATAAATATCTGGGATTAAGAATCTAATGATGACCATGAATCCATTGTCAGAAAAACCAATCTGCTTCACTAATGTCCTTTAGGGAAGGAAACGGCCATCCTTACCAGGTCTGGCCTACATGTGACTCCAGACCCACAGCAACGTGGTTGACTCTGAACTGCCCTCTGGGCAATAAGGGATGGGCAATAAATGCTGCCTGGCCAGTGACACCCTCATCCCGTGAATAAATAAAGGAAAAAAAACCTCTTTAGAAGACAGACACAGGATATGTCCAATAGGTAGCCTTTGTTGTCCAGTACTTCCCGGGAGTGGAGAAACTACGCCATGTTCCTCGCAGCCTTCAACACATTATCGATGACAATGAGCACCTTGCCAAGATCTTCCACGCCTCCATTTCTTGCCTTCAAACAACTGCCAAATCTCAAACAGATCATTGTTCGCAGCAAACTACCCAGCCTTCAGGACAACATCGACCACAACACCATACAGCCCTGTCATGGCAACCTCTGCAAGACATGTCAGATCTTTGACATGGTCACTACCATCACACGTGGGAACACCACCCACCACATTTATGGCAGATACTCATGTGACTCGGCCAACATTGTCTAGTTCATACGCTGGAGGCAAGGATGCCCCAAGGCATGGTATATTGGCGAAACCATGCAGACGCAAACACAGATGAATGAACATCGTGCAACAATCGCCAGACAGAGATGTTCCCTCCCAGTGCGGGAACACTTCAGTGGTCAAGAACATTCGGCCTTGGATCTTCGGGTAAACGTCCTCCAAGGTGGACTTAGGGATAGGCAACAACACAGCGTTGCCGAGCAGAGGCTGATAGCCAAGTTCGGTACCTGTGAGGATAGCCTCAACCAGGATCTTGGGTTCATGTCGCACTACGGGTGACTCCACCACACTATACACTCTGTCGCATGCGCGTGCATACGCACACTCTCTCTTTCACACTCTCACACACACACACGCTCCTTTTCTCTCACACACTCACTCCCACATACACACACTCTCTCATTCACTCTCTCTCCCCCCCCCCCAGCCCCAAAAAACACACACACACACACACACACACACACACACACACACACACACTTTAAAAAACACACAATTTATAGACGGTCAGTGGCATTTAATAAATTCCTACTTTAGAAATAAAACCATCCTGCCTCCAAACCAAAACACAAACAAATTCTAAACAAGGCCTCACACCTAACATGTATTCTCTGACCTAAAATGTCACCTCTTTTTTTACACTGGTAAAATCTATAGTTCTCTCAGGACAGTGACTTGAAAGGAATTTGGGGATTTCGTATACATATTAATCAATTAAAACCTTTAACTGATTAAAGATTTAACAGCATCTTAGGTTTGTTTAATATATCCTCAGCAGTGGTGTGGATCTTTTACTCATAAATTCTGTTTCTCACGAACACCTGAAGAAGGAGCGAGGCTCTGAAAGCTTGTGTTTTCAAATAACCTGTTGAACCATAACCTGGTGTCGTGTGATTTCTGACCTTGGCCACCCCAGTCTAACACTGGCATCTCCACATCATAAAATTTGAACAGGATTGGACAGGATGAACACAGGAAGGATGTTTTCAATGACCTGAAGACTAAAATTAAAGGTCAAATCTAAGAATACGAGGCCATTTAGGACTGAGATGAGAAGAAATTTCTTCACCCTGGGAGTGGAGCGCCCGTGTACTCTCTGCTGCAGAAAGCAGTTGAGGCCAAAATATTGAATGTTCCCAAAATATAGTTCTTAGCATTAAAGAGGTAAAAGGGTTTGGGGAGAAAGTGGGAATTGGCTACTGTGCTGGATGATCAGCTGACCATATCAAATGGTGCAGCAGGCTCAAAGGTCTTAGCATCCCACTGCTATATGTTTACCACATGAAATGCAGCAGTTCAAGAAGGCAGCTCATTACCACCTTCTCACCAACTGGTTGGGGGTGGGGGTGAGGGCCAGAAAATGCTGGCCTGAATGGATGGATGAATGAATGGATAAAAACAAATCCATATTTCCAATTAGTTGATTGTGACATGGCCCAGTAAATTGCCATGCGTATCAAATTGCTATTAATAATGAAGTACGTCAGTCGCAACCTAGACATTAGGGAATAGGAATTTAGTCAGTTCAGCATTTGATGAGTCAATAATGGAGGTGGGCAAGCAATTTATGATGGTTTCTGTGATAATTGTTAAGCTCCATTATACTCCTAAATGGTATACATCACCAGTGATATCCTGTCACATTTGGAACTAGGAACCAGTAAGGTTCTAGGAATGCTGTCTTTTGCCTAATTATCTGTATATACTTGTTAAAAGGTTTCTGTTCACTGGAATGAAAACTGACTCCTCTCTCTCTCTTCACAACATTAATATGATCTCACAACATGACAGTGATAAAGATCTAAGAAAGTGTTATTCAGTGAAATGTGAACTGCACCCATGACGAGAGCAAAAAATTAAAACAAAGGTGACCAGCTATAAATAAGCTACCACACGGAAGCAGTGAATGATATATGTACAGATCACCAAGGTAAAAAAGAGGTGGTGCTCTAGATTCTGCGCTGCAAAGACAGAAAGACCTTGAGACGTCCGCATTAAAGATAACAAATACAAGCAGCGGCTGAAAACCAGCAAGGACAGACTGGTCACCACACCAATTACCGTGAGAGAAGAGAAATTGATTCAAAAAGGGTTCTACAGGGATGGCAGCAGAGCTGTGAATGGTTTTGGCAAAAGCGACTAACGTGATCAATCCAAATCTTGCAATAGATTCACAAACAAAGTTGCTGGAAAAGCTCAGCAAGTCTGGCTGCATCTGTGAAGGGAAAAATAGAGTTAACTTTTGGGTCCAGTGACCCTTCTTGCAAATAGATTGTTGTGATCCAGTGGTAAATGCACATTTTCAACCCTCAAACAAGGGAGCAAAAGTAGGAATGGTATTGGGGGAATGACAGGTATTGAAGATGGAATTGAGATGTTGTTATGTCTTGTAGTCAGTATGCCGTTAAAAAACATGCTCATTGTATCATCACTGTATCAATAGCATATGGCCTGAGGGTTTAAAGATCTTGTTCTCCATCTTACACTGGGATCACTTGAAGCATGGCATGCTACTCTATAATAAACTTAGCTTAATACTAGCCCAGACACTTTTGTTCCTGAGAAAAGCATTACATTGAGTTTTGAAATGTTGGTCTTGTAAACTCTGTTTTACCTGTCTATATAATTACTGAATTGATATTATATGCCTGCATAAAACTGTGAAGGGCATCAGCTAGCTGGATAACTTATTTGCAATGCAAAGTGATGGCAACAGGGTTTGAGTTCAATCTCCACACTGGCTGAGGTTACCATGAACACCCTCCTTCTCAACTTCTCTCACCTGAGGTGTAGTGCCCCTCTGATTAAACGACTACCGGTTGTCTGTCTCTAATGAGAGATCAGCTTATGGTCTGGTAGGACTATGGCAACATTACTTTCTAACTGTTTGGAATTTCTTTCATCTTAAGAAAAAATGGATATGTTATGTCTCAAGGTCGCGATATCATTAATAGAAATGCTCATGATATTATCAGTGTCATAACGTGACATTAGGGTATAAATACCCGGTACAAAAACAAAGTTGCTGGAAAAGCTCAGCAGATCTGGAAGCATCTGTGAAGGATGCGACGGGTCAGACCTGGTTGAGGGCCCTGTCGACAATGGAGCTGGGGAAACCTCGGTTGAGGAAGAAGGTGGACATTT
>NC_063334.1:94207786-94225822 GCF_021869965.1 Rhincodon typus
CATATGTTCAGATGAGGCCAACTTCGACAAGGGAGCCTCCGAAATGTCCACCTTCTTCCTCAACCGAGGTTTCCCCAGCTCCATTGTCGACAGGGCCCTCAACCAGGTCCGATCCAACTCCCGCACTTCTGCCCTCACCCCTTCTCTTCCCTCCCGCAAGAGCGATAGGGTTCCCCTTATGCTTACCTACCATCCCATCAGCATCCACATCCAGAAGATCATCAGACGCCATTTCCGCCACCTCCAGCAAGATGCCACCACCGGACACATATTCCCCTCCCCTCCCCTCCCCTCCCTTGTCCGCCTTCCGCAGGGACGGTTCCCTCTGGGACACCCTGGTCCACACTTCCTTCACCCCCAACACCTCCCCACAGCCCTACGGCATCTTCCCCTGTAACCGGCGAAGGTGCAACACCTGCCCATTTACATCCTCCCTCCCCAGTATCCAAGGGCCCAAATATATTTTCCAGGTGAAACAACACTTCACCTGCACTCCCCAGAATCTAGTCTACTGCATTCGCTGCTCACAATGTGGTCTCCTCTACACTGGGGAAACGAAGTGTAGACTTGGCGACCGCTTTGCAGAACATCTACATTCTACTCGCAAAAAAGACCCTGAACTACCTGTTGCCTGCCACTTCAATGCACCACCCTGCTCCCTGGCCAACATCTCTGTCTCTGGCTTGCTACAGTGTTCCAGTGAAGCCCAACGCAAGCTGGAGAAACAACACCTCATTTTCCGCTTGGGGACCCTACAGCCCTCCGGACGCAATATTGAGTTCAATAATTTTAGGGCCTAAACTCTCCCCTGTCCCAGTCCCCCACCCCACACACATTTTGTTACCACATAGCCTGACATTACACACCCCCTGTTGTTAGTCACTAACAGTCCCCATTAACAACTATTCACCCTCCCAGCCTGATCGTTAGCAACTCCTTTGTCTGTCCAACTGTCTTTCTCTGATGAAGGGTCTAGGCCCGAAACGTCAGCCTTTCTGCTCCTATGATGCTGCTTGGCCTGCTGTGTTCATCCAGCCGTGCACCTTGTTGTCTCGGATTCTCCAGCATCTGCAGTTCCTACTATCTCTGTCTTTCTCTCTCTTCGGGCTCTATCCTATCGTTTACTCCCTACCCCACCCACCTCCCTATTTTCTACATATAAACTGTCCTTTTCCCAGCTGCTATTAGTTCTGAGGAAAGGTCACCGGACCCGAAACGTTAACTCTGTTTTCTCCTTCACAGATGCTGCCAGACCTGCTGAGCCTTTCCAGCAACTTTGTTTTTGTTCCTGATTTACAGCATCCGCAGTTCTTTCTGTTTATAAATACCCGGTACTCCGTTTTACCCTGAGGTCACTTCAAGCACGCCCTTCTGTAGTTAAACCTGTTGCTTAATAGTCACCTAGACACTTAATGTGCTTGTGAATATCATAGATATACATAATAGTGTGTCTGTTTGATGCTCCAGTAACCACAACAGGTTTATAAGTTACCAAAGATAACAAGCACTGCCTCATCAAATGCTGAAAGCAAACTGCTATGACAGTGTCTTCGGAGAGATGTTGGGGAAAAGAAACCTAATCATATGTGAATCAGGGACAGTAATAATTGGGGTGGGGTTTAAGCACCAAAAAATGACAAACAATAATCAGCAAACCCGAGAAAGAGGGTCACAACCCCTGGAGGGAGCAAGGAAGGTGATGCCATGTTCCAATCGCCAGGTCGCCTGAAGATGACACAAACAGTGGTTTGAGCCAATCAGCAGCGTGTTGGTCGCAGTTTGATGAGGTAGTGAGCCGTGTGCAGGAGCTGGGCGCTGATGATGGGGGAGGACAGTCAAGTGGGAGAGGTGGTGTTCAGGCGAGGCTGTGGACAGGTAATGGCGGCTCTGGGCCCGGCCCTGGCGATCGGTGACTAACCGAGTGGGGCAGGGCTTCGGGGGCGGGTGGGATTCCCTCTTCTCTTCAGCCCGGGAACTGGGATCCCGCTCACCTGCCTCCCCAGTTTCCTCCTAGTCCAGCCGGCCGCTCATTCTGTCCTTTTCCTCATTTCAGAGCGACGACTCGGATATTTGGGATGACACGGCGCTGATAAAAGCCTACGATAAGGCGGTGACCTCCTTCAAAGTAAGTTCGCTTCATGCACTGAAGTCACGGGGAACTGGTTTAGATCACACGTTCAAAACAAAATCCCCAAAGAAATCGGAAGTAACTGGGGAAACTCAGCAAGTCTGGCAGCATCTATGGAGAGAAAGCAGAGTTAATGTTTCGGGACCGGTGACCCTTCCTCAGAACTGATCATACGTTCAGTTCTGAAGTTCTACCTCTATCATGATTTAGGAAAAGGTCAACATATAACGGGTTCTAACTAGTGTTTTCAATTAAAAATTGGAAGTTATTCTTGAGTAAGAGATTGCGGGTTTACTTTTTGAGACAGTGAATTTCCAGTAAAGTGAATTCCAAAAATATGCAGCAATTCTCTTACTGTATGTTGGGGGTGGAGGTTGGGGGTTGAGAGGGGGGAGATAGAAAAAGTTAACATTTCAGGTGTTTTGACCTCAAAACAATCTACCTTGTGAAGCCTCTTAAGAATACCATTTGTTTCAATGAGATCACCTACCATCCTTCTAACTTCTAATGAAATTTTACAATATTATTTGGAAACATGGGTTTTAAAGTAGAGGTGAATGGATTTTTGCTTTTTAGTTCTGTGAGGATGATTTTTTCTTCTCTTAAAAGATCAGAAACTCCCTTTTTTGTAAGCAGAGTCAAAATAGCATTAAGGTGCAGGGCTGGATGAACACAGCAGGCCAAGCAGTTTTCTGATGAAGGGTCTAGGCCCGAAACGTCAGCTGTCCTGCTCAAGGGTCTAGGCCTGAAACGTCAGCCGTCCTGCTCCTATGATGCTGCTTGGCCTGCTGTGTTCATCCAGCCCTGCACCTTGTTGTCTCGGATTCTCCAGCATCTGCAGTTCCTACTATCTCTGATTCAAAATAGCATTAAAGTGACTACGCAAGGTATCTGATAAGATTATTGCTGAGGTGTTTACTAAGTTGAGCTTTTATGACCTATAGAAGGGGCCCAGAATCCAGAAGCAGGTTGAATTCAGAAGAAAAGATCTGTACAGCAGATCTACTGTTAACAACCTCAGATTCAGTGAATTCGCCTGAAAGCCAGAGAATTGCAGATGACACAAAAATAGGTGAAGGGACAGGTAGTGTTGAGGAAGCGGGGAGGCTACAGAATGACATAGACTTGTTGGTGAGTGGGCAAAGAAATAGCAGATGAAATACAATGTGGGAAAATATGAGGTTATATGTTTTGATAGGAAGAGTAGAAGTATAGCCTATTTTCTAAATGGGGAAAAGCTTTGGAGTCCAAGTACAGGATTCTCTTAAGGTTAACATACAGGTTCACTTGGTGTTTAGGAAGGCAGTTGCAATGTTGGCATTCATTTCAAGAGGGTTAGAATACAACAGTAGAGATGTAATGTAGGCGCTACATAAAGTTCTGGTCAGACTGCATTTGGAATATTGTGAACAGTTTTCGGCCTTGTATCTAAGGAAAGATGTACTGGCTTTGGGGGTTCAGAGGTGGTTTACAGGAATAATCCCATGAATGAAGGGCTTGTCATATGAAGAGCGTTTGAGGACTCTAGGTATGTACGTGATGGAATTTAGAAGCATGAAGGTTGATCAAATTGAAAGTTAGAAGATACTGAGAGGCCTAGATAGAGTTGTCTTGGAGAAGATGTCTCCATTAGTAGGAGAGACTAGGACCTGAGGGCACAGCCTCAGAGTGAGGGGATGACCCTTCCAGAAGCTGGTGACTCTGTGGATCTCACTGCCACAGAGGGCTGTGGAGGCCAAGTCATTGAGTGTATTTGAGACAGAGAGATTGATTCTTGATTAGTAAGGGGATCAAGGCTTCGAGAGAGAAGGCAAGAGAATGGGATTGGGAAAGATATCAGCTATGATCGAATGGTGGAGCAGACTGAGGCTGATTGGCCTAATTATGTTCCTGTATCTTATGATCTTTTGGAATCATCTGCTGAATGTGCAGAAAGTCTCCAAAAATGCATGCAATCTTAGTGACTAGTGACTTAGTGAGGAGAAATAGAAATAACAATAGGAGAAACCAAGGATAGAATTTATAAACCAATAATTGAAATGAGTGACTGATCTTTGTAGCAATGATTGTACATTTTCTGTCCATGTGGAGTGTGTTCTTGCTGCCTTAGTGTCTTTATTTTATGGAATATTTTGAGATTGTAAATTGACTGACCATTAAAACAAACTGGAATTGGATTAGTTTATGATCAAGAGTAGAGAAATTTAGTTTGAGATAGAAGAACATTTTTCAAAGTTTGGAACATGTAGGGCAAATTCTGTGAAACAAAGGGCCAATATCTTTTGTCTTTGCTGGTATTCTATTTACTTAAGATTGACGCTTGCACTGTTCAGTGACCATAAGGGCTAACATGGCTGAGACAGAACCTATCTTCACCTAATGGTCAAATCCAATAAATGGTAAAAGTGGTTTGGTAAGCAGTTAGTCTGATTTTGATGGTGTTATTTGCAGGAAGAATTTTGGGTAAGACAGTGGAACAGCTTCCCTTTTTTTTGTTGGTGCAATCACATCTAGGAGTCTATTTGTTCAGAGTATGGTCAATCATCATTTTATGTGATCTATTAAACAGTAGTACTAAATGGAGAGTATATCTGTGATCCAGTTTGCACTGTTGATTTTTAAGTTTTGCTTGATTGGTTCCTGTGCACACTAATGTTCAAAGCACAGGAAGATCATGGCACAGTTCTGGGCTTTGGATTGCTGTAGCAAGCTAGTCACAGCCCAAAAGGCCTCTCTGGTTTCTATTTAGTGATCCATATTTCCCTCCTGCCTCAGCTATTCTGCTAACGGCATTCCTAGCCAGTCCAAAGGCCCTGCATTTAGAAATGTGCCTGATATCTAGAAATATTGTAGAATCACCAGAGACCCAATGGGGGAAAACCCCTTTAGATCTGTGTTGTATAATGTTTATTTTGCGTATCCTGTTTGCTATTTCAATCTCTGAAGATTGACTGAAATACCAGAGAGACAAGATGAGATGCAAACTTTTCAGCTGTCATATTTTACTTATTTCTCAACTAAGTGCAGAATCCTTCTTAAGGACATGCCATTCCATCTCAATTAGCTGACTTGCTTAACTTTGGTCAGCCTTCTGAAATGGACTGGTGCTATAGGTTTCTCCTCATTAGGCTAGGCTTTCCTAGATCAAACTGACTTTCAAAGTCTTGTTTTCTGTTTTCTCTGTCTCAGTCAATCTGAGTTTTGTGTACATTGTTTTGCCAGTATGGTTTGCACTTTAAAAAGATTTGTTGTTTTCAGAAGAGTGGCCATCCTGAATGGTGGAGTTTGGATCAACTCTCTGACCCTGATTATGGAATTCCAAATCCAGTAGAAAAATAAGGCTTGGGAATCAGAGTTCAGTGCCTGAGACCTGTTTCCACTTCTTTATATCATTCTCTTCCACCACCACCACCAACCCCCCAAGTACTCGGGGAAGTGTCTGGTTTCTGCTTTGTTCTCTGAGGAGGCAGAAAACATTTAAGATATAATGAGGATCTAAGACCCTGAGCTCAGATGTCTATGAAGGTTTAATCTTAAAGGTCCAAAAGGTGTAGGAGTAGAAATAGGTAGTTCTCCACTCGAGTCGGTTCTGGCATTCAGTGAGGTCATGGCTGTTCTAATAATCTACAATCTCCTGATTTATTCCCATAAGTCTTGATTCCCTTAAAAACTAATTAATTTTCTTTCTCTGGGGAGCACAAAAATTTGTGTCAATGATTCCTGGAATTTTTTAATTATGATGATCTCCTTTTTCTTCAGAATGCTCTGAAGAATGGTGAATATATTCAGCCGTATACCAAGGATTGCAGTGGAACTGGAACAAAACAAAAACAGAAGAAAAACAAAAACAGAAAGAAGAGTCATGTGCATCTGGAGAGAAAGGTATAATACCTTTTCTTACTTAGATCCTATAAATTAAAACTACTGGGTATTTTTGGAGAGAATGTAGAAGAGAAGACAGATGTTTAGTGGTCACAGATGTGATTCAGGGATGGTATGTTTCAAATGCAGAGCTCTCTGAAGGAGCAGGGTGAATATCCAGAGGTTGTGATACATATTGATGCCAATGGCAAACGTAGAAAGGCGAATTAGATCCTGGAGATTATAAGCAGCTAAGAAGGAGAAGAATGAGCAGGACCTCAAATAGAGTAATGCTGAATTACTTCCTGTGGCTTATTCTTATGGCAGTAAGTATAAAAATGGAGGACAGCCCAGACGAAAACCTGGCTAGAGAGAGGGTGCAGGAGGGAGGGCTTTGGAATTGGTTCCGTAGATGGTGAGACCTGTATAGGAACAGTGGGTCATTCATAAATCAGGAATTCCCAAACCATGATTCTAAATCCCCATTGGGGTTTCAGGCTGATCTTTCCTGCTCCTGTTTTGCCCAAACATTTGATCAGTTGCTGGAATTAAATTTGATAAGTCACCAATAGCAGATAGAATGCCAGAAGAAGTGAGGTGACAACTGTTAAGGACTTGGCCATAATCTTTTGACACTTCTGGGTAAGTATTTACTTTCTCTTAGACCCAATTTGAGTCAGCACTCGATGCTTAATTGTCATTTGAGACTTTGACAGTTCAAGCAATAGGATATTTTTGTGGCCACAGATGTGATTCAAAGATGATAAGTTGCAGCTGCAGGGCTGTCTGAATGAGCAGGGTGAATATGGGCACCAATGGCAAAAGTAGAAAGAGGGATGGTGATACGGCTGAGGAAATCTTTATTAAGTAATAAAGAACTGTGCTAGGAATAGTGTCCTGCAGAATCAAATAACTCATTGTAGAAAGGGCTTTAAACTAATTAGATGGGGCCCTGAACTGAGTTTAATACAGACGTTGAAACAAATGAGTAGGATTCGTAAGGGTACACAACAACAAAACAGGCCATCCAACCTAACCTAGCCAGCACTTACACTCGACTCAAACTGTCATCTGCCTCAACTCAACTAAATCTACCATTGTAACCTTCTATTCACTTTGCCTTCCGGCTAGTTTCTCCTTAATAATTCTGAAATAATTTGTGAATCTGTGGCTTGCTGTGATGGGGAGCTAAAATTGTCTCTGGATGAAAGCCAGGATGAATGTTTTGACTGAAAGTTTTCACAAATTAAGATATGGATGATGAAAGACATTCGGGCTAGAAACTGATCAAGAATTTGATATCAACAAATGTGGGCTCGATTTTTGAGAGGTTATTTGTGCAGAATATAAGGCTATTATTAGTTTAGCTTGTGAAAAACTTTGTACTCTCAAACACTGGAAATATTGAACAGGTCTGGTAACATGAATGGAAAGGGGAATAAAGTTGATGATTTGAGTCTAATACACTCTTCTGAAGAATGTCATACGGAAACACAAATGTTAACTTTTTTTTCTGCTCCACAGATGCTGCCAGACTTACTGAGTTTTTCCAGGACTTGACAGCTTTTAGTTCACATTTCCAGCATTTACAGTACTTTACCTTTTAAAATATTGATGTTACTTTAAAGCTTTATATTGGAGTTGCTATTTCTCTACACTATTGTGCACAAGCAGTACCAATGTGAACAATGTTATGCAATAGACAACGCTGATGACATAAGTGTGTGTCAATCTTAGGTTTGAAGACTTCTTCCTTATTTGTATTCATGCCTCTTCATATTGTTCTTTGTGTTAATGATCACTTAAGCCAGACATTGACAGCTTGTGAATGACTTTTATCATTTGGTTTTTGTTTTGTATTCAAATGTTTAAAAGACTTCTTCCTCTGAATGAGATATTGATATATTCAGTGCAGTATTTTGTTTTCTCAGTGTAAAATAAGACGCTAGAGAAAATGAAATTTAAGCTATTGATTTCTGTCTTGTCCCAATTCAAAACACAGTGGCGAGTTGGTGACCCCTGTAACGCAGTGTGGTCTGAAGATGGCAACATGTACCCGGCAACGATTCAGTCCGTTAATGAAAAACGTGGAACGTGTGTGGTGATGTATACTGGTTATGGAAACGAAGAGGAGCAGAATCTAGCAGAGCTGCTTCCAGCTGACAGCTCTGAGGCAGAGAATGAGAGTCCTAAACAGGTGAGCAATAATAATTTGTGCTTTTGCTATGCACGTTATCTTTCAAACCAAAATCTGGCAATACTATTTAACAGCTGTTTCCTTTTTTGTGATTAGAAAAATGGGCTCAACCAGCAATCAACAGATGAAAGTGATGCTGTTTCACCTGCCTATAAATCTCGCCAATCAAATGAAACCAAATTAAAAACACCATTGGATCAGTTTACCTGGAATCACTGTCTTCCCCCTCAACCACCACAAATGCCAGGATTTGGCTTTGTAAGTGCTTGAATAGAAATGTCTGGTGAAATTTTATTATTAATTTTTAGATTACATATGTACAAAATATATTTTTTGCCTTATCTCCATAAGTATATTTTTAAAAGAATGTTTCTTTTATGTAACTTACTCTGTCAAGAATTTTAGTTAAGTTGAAGAAAGATTCATTACTTCATGTCCTGCATGTGTGCATCTACCTTGTCTTGAAATTAAAGGATTATTGCCAGATTTTAAATTCTTTTTGCTGTTTTTATCTTCAAGTTACTTTGTTCATCCTGATCTCCTGTTAGTCAGTGCCCTTGATTTCTTGCTCTGTTTCTCGCTGCTGTTTTCTAGTCCATTCTTTCTCTTGTGTCCTGTTTATTCTTCCTCTCAACATGCCCAGCCCCACCATGCCTCATGCTTTATTTTGCTTTTGAGCTGTTTGCAGCTTTTGAGCAGTTTGTGCTCCAGGCATTTTTCTGAACAATGCATGTAACGGGAATGGGAGTTTACTACCTTGTGTGTGCGCGCTGATGCTATATAAGTGGTATTGAACTATATTTAAATGATTCTGTTCAATTCCGATAATTGTATTTACAAAAAAAAAGTAGAGTTCTTTTTATTCTTTTATGTAAAATGTACATTTCTAGAAATGCCAGGATTTGCCCATGCCTAATGCACTTGAGTGATAAGAAGCCACTTTTGAGTTGTGCATCCATTTGAGGCAGGTACACTCATGGTGCCATTAGGAAGGGAATTCTCGCATTTTTCATGCCATGACATAGAAGGAGTAGTAATACAGTTCCAAATCAGGATAGTGTGTGGCTTGGATGGGATTTTGTGGTTCCTGCTGCTGTGATGCATTTGCCGCTTTTGTCCTAGATGGTAAAGGTCATAGGTTTGGGAAGCAATGCATCTTGTAGATGATATACACTGCTGCCATTATATCCCATTGGTAGATGGAGTGTATGTAGAAGGTGGCAGGCAGGGTGCTAATCTGTCAAGCTGTTTTATCTTCAATTGTTGAATTACTTGGGTGGTGTAGGAGCTGCTCTTATCTCAGCAAGTGGGGAGTATTCCATCGCACTGTGTAATGTGTAGAAGAGTCACATTTGACTCGATACACTAATTGTGTTTCTCTCTCCACAGATGCTGCCAGACATGCTGAGTATTTCCAGCACTTTCTGTTTTTATTTCCATATTCCATCATGCTCCTGACTTGTGCCTTCTAGATGGTGGACAGGCTTTGGAAAGTCAGGAGGTGAGTTAATTGCCTTGAAATTCACAGCCTTTGACCAAGTCTTGTAGATGCAAAATTTATATGGATAAGTTCAGATCAGTTTCTTGTCAGTGTATCCTCCTCTAGGCAGTTGTCATTGGAAGATTCTGTGATGGTATTGCTGATGAATGTCGGGGGGATAGTTAGATTCTCTTGTTGGAAATGGTAATTGCCTGGTACTTGCGTTGCATGACCGTTACTTGCTACTTAACAGTACAAAACAGACTATTGTTCAGGCTTGGCTCCATATTGACGCAGACTGCTTAGTGCCAGAGGTATTAAGTGATATGCAGCATTGTACAATCATCAGCGAATGTACCCCACTTCCAACTTCCAACCTTATGATGGAGGGAAGATCATTTGCTGAAGCAGCTGATGGTGTTTGAGCCAGGAGTCTACCCTGAGGTTGACCTTTAATAACCATAATCTTCCTAAAGTGCTAGTATTATTCCAAGCAGAAGAATATAAGAAATAGAAGCAGGGATAGCATGCTCCATTAATAAAGATAATTCTTAGTTACCTTATGTTAATTTGCATTAAGTTTGTTTTTTTTTAGTTAAGGGCTTGTTCGTTTATAGACTTCCAAAATCATGGGAAGTATAAAACAAAGTTGAGATCAAAGTAGAGAAATGAATATGAACAACAAAAGTGATCTCCAATTTTAATTAATCAAGTCACCAGTTGGGACAGTGATTAGAGAAAAAGGTTGGAATTCTTAATGTGTGTGTGTGTGTGTGCGCTTAGAAGAATTTGCTTGCATGGAGGTTATATGTTAATATGGACTTTATAGACTGAATGATCTGTTTCTCTTGCATCTTCTATGTATTTTTATATTGTCATATAATCTGCTTTTTTGTTCTCTACAGCCCGGTGCAAAATTTCACGGTCCACCGCCTTTCCTACCTGGATGGTTACCAACAGTTCCAGCAGGACCACCAGTGAGTGAGTTTCTTGTTATGCAGTACCAAAAACTGCAGGTAGAATTCTTGGGGTGGCTGCTGTGTACAATTAATTGCAGTGTTGTACAGGAGCCGATAAATACTCCTAAACAAAATCAGAAATTGCTGGAAAAACTCTGCAGGTCAGGCAGTATCTGTGGAGAGAAAGCAGAATTAACGTTTTGGATCCAGTGACTCTTTGTCAGACTGATAGTAGCTAAGAAAAAGTTGGTACATAAGCTGGAGAAGGGGTGGGTAGAGTGGGAAGGAATAAATGATAGGTGGTGATGGAACTCCGAGAGAGAGAAAAATGGTTGGGCAGGTAAAGGAATGGTAAAGGTCAGCTCCGGAGAATGAATGGCTGCTAATGGGGATCATTAGTAGCTGACAGTGGGTTGTAAATGGTAGCAGCCCATGTGATGACAAGGCCTGCTATTTGGGGATTGGGGTAACGACATGGGAAAAGGTGCTCAGGCCCTGAAATTATTGAACTCTATGTTCGGCCCAGAAGGTTGCAGGGTTCCCAAGCAGAAAATGAATTGTTCCTCCAGCTTGCACTGAGCTTCACTGGATAAATATTCCTGATGCTTTGATTTGCACATGTAGCATTTTAATGCCTAAATTAATGGGATTTTTGAGTAAGTTGCTGAATTTTTAAGCAATAGTGTGTTGCTACTTTGAGGTTGAATAACATAAAATTTGGTTAGACTTGTTTTCTATGTTTCTTTGATCACAGGTTAAATTGTGCTTTGATGTCTACTCACCACTGTTAATGATCATTTAATGAGCTCAATTTAAAAATGCTTTATTTGTAAAATGTTGCAATATGTCTTTAACTACATTTGTTATATTGAAAATTGTCAAAACGCAGAATTGTGTGGTTTAACTATTTTCTCAATTTAAATTCTTGACTGATTTTACTTTAACAAGTTGTGAAATGTATTAGTGTCACTTTCTATTTTCTTACAGTGCCCAGTGTTGGTTATGTTGCTTGATTTTTATTCTTGGCCACAGTTGGAGTAGAAAAGGGTATTTGCCCATTTTGTTTTTTGACTGAGGTACATGGATGGGAGAACTGGAGAAATTTAGCCAGATTTCAGTTTTACTCTCATTATATTATAGAACATGACCTAATTAATATTCATTTGAAGATTTTTTTTCTTAAAAAGGATTTGAGGCTGCTTACACTGAAATGTAGAGACAGGAATACCTTTTTACCTTTTTGGAAATTTTAAAATATTTCTTCACTGAACTTTACTTCATTCCAATGTAGTTAATTCCGCCTCCACCTCCAATGGGGCCAGATTCAACTGATGAGGATGAAGAAGCTTTAGGAAGCATGCTAATAGCATGGTACATGAGTGGCTATCACACTGGTTATTATTTGGTAAGTAGTTACAATCTGAAAGTAAACTTCTATGAAACCATTAGTCTTCAATTATACATTGTGTACAAGGACTGTAATTGAGTCAATGAGATGATCATAATTTGTGCTTGTGCATTTTATTTTTGTCCAGCTTGATTTATTTTTCATTCTTGTAGTCTTGAATTTTTAATGTTGATGTCACTTAACCTAGAATTTTTAGAAAATATGTCCCAGACACACTCGAAGTATGTACAGTGAATTATGGATCTACGCAGATCAGGAAAATCACATTCAGTTCTCCAATGTGACTTAGTGAGTAAACAGTAGAGCTTTGCCTCATCAATGTTCAGAGGGTGAAATTTGTCCAAGATTATTGCTTTGTATGGTGATCCAGTTTTCCCTAGTCTATCCACAGACAGTTAGTGTGAAGAGGATTGAGTTTGTTTGCGTTCCTTCCTGCCCTGGTCATTTAGCAAATAGGAGCTAGAGTAGGCTAATCAGTCCCCGAGCCTGCTCTATCACCAACGATATCCTGGTTTAACTTCTAATCACCATTTTCCTGCACTAATCTAGTGATCCTGTGGGAGGAAAGAAAATTTTTTTTTAAACATCGAGTTTTTCACACAGTGAATAATTAATTAGATTCTAGAATGCATTGCCTGCAAATGTGGTGGAGGCAGGTTCATTTGAGGCATTCAAGATGCCATTGGTTAGAAATAGTGTGCAAGGGTATGGGGAAAGGTAGGAGAGTGGCACTCGGTAATGATGCTTGTTTGAAGAGCTGGTGCAGGCATGATGGGCTGAATAGACGTCTTCTGAACTGGAACAGTTCTGTGATTCTGTAATTTTAATATTTAGCAAACTCCCATCTTTACCTTAATATAGAAACAGAGAATAGAGGGAATGTAAAAGTAAAGTTGCTTTATTTATACAATTACCCTGATTATGCATTTCTATGCATTTGCTCGCTCACTCACTCATCTTGTCCAAATCACATGCATCTCTGCATCCTCCTCACAGCCCATCTTCCCATCCAGCTTTTTGTTGCCTGCAAATTTGGAGATCTTGTATTTAGCTCCCTCATATAGATCATTTAAATAGTGTAAATGGCTGTGGTACCCCATTAGTCACTGGCTGCCACTCAGAAAATTACACATTTATTCCTCATCTTCATTTGCCACCTGCCAACCAAGTCTGTATTCGTTCCTGTAGAGTATCTCCAATCTCAAGCGCTTTAACAAAATATGCTAATCTCTTATGTGAGATATTACTAAAGCCTTCTGAAAGTCTAAGTAAACCACATTCACTGGTTCCCCCTCATCAACTGTTGAGTTGCATCCTTGAAGAATTTAATTTCACTTCTGTAAATCCATGCTGACTCTGTCCAGTCCTACCACTGTTTTCCAGTGCTCTGCTATTAAATCTTTTTTAATGGTCTGTAGCACTTTCCCAACTACTGATGTCAGACTAACCAGTTTAAAATTCCCTGTTTTCTCTTTTTTAAAATAATTGGGCTACGTTAGCTACCCTCCAATCCATTGGAAGTGTTCAGATCTATAAAATCTTGAAAGATGACCGCTGAAGCATCCATTGTTTCTAAGCCACTTTCTTGAGGACTCTAGGATGTGGATTTGTCAGCATTTAACCTTATCAATTTCCCCAATACCATTTCCCTACTAATACTGATTTCCTTTAGTTTCCCCCCTCTCACTCGGCCCTGTGTAACCCAACATAGCTAGAGTATTGTGTGAATTTCTGGAATCCACATTATAGGATGGATTGATTGAACTGGAGAATTTTAGTTATAAAGAGAGATTGGATAGACCGGGATTATTTTCCTTGGAGCAGTGGAGACTGAGGTGGCTACATAATTGAGATGCGTATAACTGAGAGGCATAGATAAGGTAGACAAGAAGGAAATTTTCCCATCATGAAGGGATCAGTGAGCAGGGTGCACAGATTTAAAGTAAGGGCAGAAGGAGATGTTTAGAGGAGATGTGAGGACATTTTTAAAAAGCAGAGTGTGGTGGGAATCTGGAACTCATTCCTCTGAGCATGGGAGCGGCGTTTAAGAATGTATTTAGATGCACACTTGCGATGCCAAGGCTTATGGATCTTATGCTGGAAAATGGGATTAGAGTAGGTAAGGCTGAGCTTTTGACTGCTGCAGACTTGATGGGCCAAAGGGATTTTTCTGTGCTGTAACCTGTGTGATGCACTCTAAAACCTATTTTCACCAGAACATTGATCATCTTACCTAATACTTTAGGCTCTATTTTGTTTTGTTATGTGATGCTCCTGTGAATCACTTTGTGATATTTCTTATGTCCAAGGTGTTATATAAAAATGTTGAGGACAAAGACAAGTTTGACACCATTGCTCATTCTATTTTTTCCTTAGGGTCTCAAGCAAGGGCGAATGGAAGCAGGCATGGGGAAGAATCCTCGTTCTTAGTTTGTTAGAAAAGTAAGCATACTTATTTTAATCAGTTCCTGAAGGTACTGAAACTTGTATGTTTGCTATTTCAGAGTTGATATCAACCCTGTGATAAATCAATATGTATTAACTTAGATGGTTATTAACCTAGAGAATCTCCAAGCTATTTAGCTGTGGAGGGAATTGGAACCAGAATGATTGTGTTCTTATCCCAGGTTCATGTCCACCTGGGACCATTAAATGAGAAGCTGTTGCTAACGTTTTATTGCTGCTTTCTAATCCAGAAGCACAAAAGCAATTGTAGAGCCCAGTTTAGTGTTCAGACTTGCATTTGAAGCTGATTCCTTTTTTTTTCTGGGTAGCATCAGTCTTTTGGGATGTGGGGATTGGTGGCAAAGCCAGCATTTATTGCTCATCCGATTTCTCCTGAACTGAGAGGCTTGCTAAGCCATTTCAGAAGGCAATTAAGAGCCAACCACATAACTGTGGGTCACACATAGATGAGACCAGGTGAAGACAAAAGATTTTCATTCTCTAAAGGACCTGAATGATCCAGATGGGTTTTAAGACACTGACAATAGTTTCATGGTACCATTAGACCAGTTACTTTTTAACTTCCAGATTCATTAATTGAAGTCAAATTCTACCATCAGCCTTGGTGGAATTTGAATCCTCATCCCAGGAACATTAGCACGGGGCTTTGGATTGAGTCCAGTGCCGTTATGCCTCCTCCCCTCTCCAATTATTTTTATTCATTTTCCTGAACAAAAATAAATAGACACAACCTGAAAATACTTCCCTAATGCTAGAGGGCTCTTGTGCAAAGTGGCAGTGTCTGTACCTCTGCACCAAGAAGCCTGGGTTCAAGTTCCACCTGCTGCAGAGTTGGGTCTGAACAGGTTGATGAGAGAATATCTACTTCCCTTTTAATTATAATTGTTATGGCAAAATGAGATTATCTCAATAAACATTCCATTTTTGTTTGTTTTTTTGAATAACTAATTCCCTAAGGTAAATTGTTAGATGCATCACGTGCTATGATACAAGCTGCATATACTGTTCTGGATTTGTGCGGAATCCTGTTTCTGGGTCTTAGAAGGGCCAAAATGGTAGTTGGTACCTTTGTATGGTTTATATGAACAAGGGGCAAGATTAGGTTACTCAGCCGTTTGGGCCTGCTCTGCCATTCAGTAAGATCATAGTAGATCTGATTTTGACCTTGAACTCCACATTCCTGCATATCCCCTTCATAATCTTTCAACTTCTTGGTAATCAAACATCTACCTACCTCTGCCTCTGCCTTAAAAATATTAAAAGATTCTGCATTCACTGCCTTTTGAGAAAGGGAATTTCAAAGACTCTCAATTCTGAAAGAAAAACATGTTTTCTTGTCTCCACCTTTATTGGATGATCCCTTATTTTTAAACTATGACCCCTTGTTCTAGACTCTCTCATACAAAGGGAACATCCATCTGACATCCAGCTGGTCAAGTCCCAAAGGAACTTGCATACCTAAATTTAAGTCTGATTCTTTTGAAACTTAAGGATACAAATCTAGCATGTCTAACTTTTCCCGATAAGATAATCCGCTTATTCCAGGTATTAATTGAGTAAACCTTCTCTGAACTGCTTCCGACGCATTTCATCCTTTTGTAAGTGTGGTGACCAGCACTGTGCACAGTACTCGGATACAGTCTCACCATTGCCCTATATAATTAAAGCGTAACCCCTACTCTTGCATTCAATTCCCCTTGCAATAAAACATAACACTCTATTAGCTTTCCTGATTACTTGCTGTACCTGCATATTAAGCTTGTATGATTTGTGCACAAGGACACCCAAATCTCTGCAACCTCTCATCATTTATTCTTTTTACTAAAATGGACAATTTCCCACCCTGCCACATTATACTCCATTTCATAGAACATAGAACAATATAGCACAGTACAGGCCCTTCGGCCCACAATGTTGTGCCGAAATTTTACCCTAATCCTAAGGTCTATCTAACCTCCACCCCTACCTTATACTATCATCCATACACCTATTTAATAGCCGCTTAAATGCCCCTAATGAGGCCGACTCCACTATCCTCTCCGGCAATGCATTCCACGCCCCTACCACTCTTTGAGTAAAAAATCTATCTCTGACGTCTCCTCTATATCTACCTCCACTCTCTTTAAAACTATGTCCCCTTGTAATAGCTACCTCCACCTTAGGAAAAAGTCTCTGGCTGTCCACTCTATCTATGCCTCTGATCATTTTGTACACCTCTATCAAGTCACCTCTCATCCTTCGTCGTTCTAAAGAGAAAAGCCCTAGCTCTCTCAACCTTTCCTCATAAGACCTTCCCTCCATTCCAGGCAACATCCTGGTAAATCTCTGCACCTTTTCCAACGCTTCCGCATCTTTCCTATAATGATTCGACCAGAACTGGACACAATACTCCAGATGTGGCCAAACCAGGGTTTTGTATAGCTGGAGCATAACTTCATGGCTCTTGAACTCAATCCTTCTATTAACGAAACTAACACACCACACGCCTTCTTAACAACTCTATCCACCTGGGTGGTAGCTTTCAGGGAACTGTGGACATGAACCCCAAGATCCCTCTGCTCCGTCACACTCCCAACAATCTTTCCCTTAACTCCGTATTCTGCTTTCACGTTTGTCCTTCCAAAATTAATCACCTCACACTTTTCAGGGTTAAACTCCATCTGCCACTTCTCAGCCCAGCTCTGCATCCTATCAATGTCCCTTTGTAACTTAGAACAGCCCTCCGCACTATCCACAACGTGACCCACCTTCGTATCGTCCGCGAACTTACTAATCCACCCTTCCACTCCTTCGTCCAGATCATTTACAAAAATCACAAATAAAAGAGTACCCAGAACTAATCCTTGTGGTACACCACTCGTAACTGAGCACCATGTTGAATATTTTCCATCCACTACCACCCTTTTGTCTTCTAAGGGTCAGCCAATTCTGAATCCAATCTGCAACATTTCCCCCTATCCCATGCCTCCTTACCTTCTGCATTAAGCCTACCATGGGGAACCTTATCAAATGCCTGACTGAAATCCATGTATACCACATCCATTGCTCTACCTTGGTCCACGTGTTTGGTCACCTCTTCAAAGAATTCAGTAAGTTTTGTGAGACATGATCTACCCCTCACAAATCCATGCTGACTATCACGAATCAAACTGTGCCTTTCCAAGTGATCATAAATCCTATCTCTCAGAGCCCTTTCCAGTAATTTGCCCACCACTGATGTAAGACTAACTGGCCTGTAATTTCTGGGGTTATCCCTATTCCAGTTTTTGAACAAGGGAATGACGTTTGCCTGTCTCCAATCTTCCGGCACTATACCCATGGACAGTGAGGACGAAAAGATCATCGCCACGGGTCCTGCGATCTCTTCCCTCGCTTCCCATGGAATCCTTGGATAAATCCCATCAGACCGAGGGGACTTATCTATCTTCAAGTTCCTCAAAATTCCTAGTACAGCTTCCTTACTAACATCGATCTCCTCTAGCCTACCAGCCTGTTTTACACTGTCCTCCTCTACAACTAGGTCCCTCTCAGTTGTGA
>NC_063334.1:94225832-94293385 GCF_021869965.1 Rhincodon typus
GTAGGAGATGGAGGTGCGGCTTGAGGTGGGAGGAGGGGATAGGTGGGAGGAAGAACAGGTTAGGGAGGCAGGGACGAGCTGGACTGGTTTTGGGATGCGGTAGGGGGAGGGGAGATTTTGAAACTTGTGAAATCCACATTGATACCATTGGGCTGCAGAGATGTCCTGGGACTGAGATGACTAACCTCTAGTAGTCTCACTATCTTCCTTGGACTTTGGTATGACTTCAAGCAGTGGAGAGTTTTGCCCCAGTTCTCATTAAGTACAAGAGCTCTTAAATGACATAATTGGTCAAATGCTGCCTTAATGTCCAAGAGTTAGTCTCCCTTCATTTCTGGAGATCTGAATGAACACAATTGCAGATGTGCTCAAAATTGTGGTGCTATTCACAACCCTGTGAGAGTGGTCCATTTATTTCTGGCTCTGGCCTCTATATCTGTCTCTTCCACTACTGACAGACTGTAGCAGCAGCATGTACTACTTGCAAGATGCAGTGCAGCAGTTTTGGGGAGTTGGGAGGTAATTTACTCACTATGGGATTCCTCACCTCAGACCTGGCCACAGTATTTATATGGCTAGTAGAGTTTCTGGTCGGTGGTAACTTCTAAGTTGATAGCAAGTGCTGCTTGATACTGCTACGAATATTACACTTTAATTACACTTTTATTACACTTTGGGGAGTAGAGTGACGGGGCAGTAATTTGCTGGGTTGAATGTGTCCTGCTTTTTGTGTGCCAGATGTTACCAGGGGAATTTTCCACATTGCAAGATAGGTACAAGTTTTTTTTTAGCTGTAATGGAACAGCTTGATGAAGGGCACAGCTAGTTCTGGAGCACTTGTCTTCAGTACTATGGCTGGAATGTTGTCAAGGATCATAACTTTTGCACTTTCCAGTACACTCAGCTGTTTCTTAACCATGTGGACTGAATTGAATTGGCTGAAGACTGGGATAGATGATGCTAGGAATGTCCACAAGAGGCGGAAATTGACTATTCACTCAGCATTTTTGGCTGAAGATTGTTGCAAATGTTTCAGCCCTGTCTTTTGCACTGAAGTGCTGGGGTTCCCCCATCACTGAGGATGAGGCTGTTTAGTGGAACCACCTTGAGTTATTTAATTATCTGTCTGTATTCACAACTAAATGGAGCTTACATCTGATCTGTTGGTTGTGGGATCACTTACCGCTCTATCACTTGCTACTTGTGCCATTTGGAATTTAAATCACCCTGTTTGGTAGCTTCATCAGGTATATGGTGCATGCCCTCCTTGCTCTTCATTGATTGCAAGCCACAACATAAAACTTTGGATTTAGACCTGTGAGTTTCTGCTTCAGAGTGCTACCACTTATCACAAAATATTAAATGACATTACTGAAACCAATGATCTAATGTTTATTTTGGAGGAAACCTGACACAAACTATGCAATGTCCGGTATGCAAAGTCACTACAGTTCATTCGTATTCCCCACAGTGATTACAGATAAGGAAATCAGGGTCATTCACGTCGCTTTAAAAATAATATTTCAATCGGTGGCACTTTTCAGAATTAATATTTCTCCCGCTATTTAAGTAGACTTGCAGCCTTTCTGATCACAACTCTCACTAGTGACGGCTATTGACACAAATGAATCAAAACAAAAACTGAACAAACAAAACTGGAAATGCTCCACAAGCCTAACAGCATCTGTTTTAAAAGTGAGAATTAGAACATAGAACAGTACAGCACAGTACAGGCCCTTCAGCCCACGATGTTGTGCCGAAATTTTACCCTAAACCTAAGGTCTATCTAACCTCCACCCCTACCTTGTACTATCATCCATATGCCTATCAAATTGCCGCTTAAATGTCCCTAATGAGGCCGACTCCACTACCCTCTCCGGCAATGCATTCCATGCCCCTACCACTCTGAGTAAAGAACCTACCTCTGACGTCACCCCCATATCTACCTCCGCTCTCTTTAAAACTATGCCCCCTCGTAATACCTACCTCCACCTTTGGAAAAAGTCTCTGGCTGTCCATTCTATCTATACCTCTGATCATTTTGTACACCTCTATCAAATCACCTCTATCCTTTGTCGTTCTAAAGAGAAAAGCCCTAGCTCTCTCAACCTTTCCTCATAAGACCTTCCCTGCATTCCAGGCAACATCCTGGTAAATCTCCTCTGCACCTTTTCCAATGCATCCACATCTTTCCTGTAACGAGGGGACCAGAACTGGACACAATACTCCAGATGTGGCCAAACCAGGGTTTTGTATAGCTGGAGTATAACTTCATGGCTCTTGAACTCAATCCCTCTATTAATGAAAGCTAACACACCATACGCCTTCTTAACAACTCTATCTACCTGGATGGTAGCTTTCAGGGAACTGTGGACATGAACCCCAAGATCCCTCTGCTCCGCCACACTGCCAAGAATCTTTCCCTTAACCCTGTATTCTGCTTTCAAGTTTGTCCTTCCAAAATGAATCACCCACACTTTTTTCAGGGTTAAACTCCATCTGCCACTTCTCAGCCCAGCTCTGCATCCTATCAATGTCCCTTTGTAACCTAGAACAACCCTCTGCACTGTGCACAACTTGACCCACCATCGTATCGTCCGCGAACTTCCTAATCCACCCTTCCACTCCTATATCCAAATCATTTACAAAAATCACAAATAGAAGAGTACCCAGAACAGATCCTTGTGGTACACCACTCCTAATTGAGCACCATGTTGAATATTTTCCGTCCACGACCACTCTTTGTCTTCTAAGGGTCAGCTAATTCTGAATCCAATCTGCCACATTTCCCCCTATCCCATGCCTCCTTACTTTCTGCATGAGTCTACCATGGGGAACCTTATCAAACACCTTACTTAAATCCATGTATACCACATCCATTGCTCTACCTTCTTCCACGTGTTTGGTCACCTCTTCAAAGAATTCAATAACGTTTGTGTGGCATGATCTACCCCTCACAAATCCATGCTATCACAAATCAAACTGTGCCTATCCAAGTGATCATAAATCCTATCTCTCAGCGCCCTTTCCAATAATTTGCCCACCACTGACGTAAGACTAACTGGCTTGTAATTTCCGGGTTATTCCCTATTCCCTTTTTTGAACAAGGGAATGACGTTTGCCTCTTTCCAATCTTCCGGCACTATACCCGTGGACAGCGAGGACGAAAAAATCATCGCCAAAGGCCCTGCAATCTCTTCCCTCACTTCCCATAGAATCCTTGATAAATCCCATCAGGCCCCAGGGGACTTATCTATCTTTAAGTTCCTCAAGATTCCTAGTACAGCTTCCTTACTGACATCGACCTCCTCTAGCCTACCAGTCTGTTTTACACTGTCCTCCTCTACAACTAGGTCCCTCTCAGTTGTGAATACCAAAGAAAAGTATTCATTAAGGACCTCCCCTATCTCTTTAGGCTCCGTGCACAAATTCCCTTTACAATCCTTGATCAGCCCTACCCTTTCTCTGGTCATTCTCTTATTCCTCACGTACGTGTAAAAAGCCTTGGAGTTTTCCTTGATCCTATCTGCCAATGTTTTCTCATGCCCCCTTACAGCTCTCCTAAGCCCTTTCTTCAGCTCCTTCCTGGGTAACTTGTATCCCTCTAGAGCCTTTTCCGATCCTTGTTTCCCAAACCTTATTTAAGCATCCTGCTTCCTCTTAACCAGTCGTTCGACCTCTCTCGAGAACCAAGGCTCCCTCACTCGACCGCATCTTCCCTGCCTGCTAGGGACAAACATATCGAGCACACACAGTATGCATTCCTTAAACAATCTCCACATTTTAATAGTGCTCTTCCCTGACAGCATCTGTTCCCATTTTATGTTACCCAGTTCTTGCCTAACAGAATTATAATTACCCTTCCCCCAATTATGAACCTTACCCTGCTGTATGTACCTATCCTTTTCCATGACTATTGTAAAAGTAACAGAGTTATGATCGCTACCGCCAAAACGCTCTCCTACCACCAGGTCTAACACTTGGCCCGGTTCCTTGCCAAGCACCAAATCCAAAGTGGCCTCTCCTCGTGTTGGTCTATCTACATACTGTGTCAGGAATCCTTCCTGAACGCGTTGGACAAAATCCACTCCATCTAAACTATTACAACCAAAATGTTTCCAATCAATATTTGCAAAGTTGAAGTCACCCATGACTACAACCCTGTGACTTCTCACCTTTCCAGTATCTGCCTCCCAATCCGCACCTCCACTTCTCTGCAACTATTAGGGGGTCTGTAAAAAAAAACCAACATAGTGACTGCTCCTTTCTTGTTCCTGACCTCAACCCGAACTGACTCTGTAGACATATCATTCTCGAACTGCCTTTCAGCAGCTGCTATACTAGGCCTGACTAACAATGCCACTCCCCCGCCTCTTTTACCACCGTCCCTATTTCTGTTAAAGCATCTAAATCCCGGAACTTCCAACAACCGTTTCTGTCCCTGAATTAAGATAGTCCAGCATCGTTCATCTGAACCCAACATAAGCCTGACGTGCTGTTGCAATGCAGTGCAACAGCTGGAGCGCGGCGCATGCTGGGGAATGAAGTTGGTTGGGATGTAGCGGACTACATCTCCCGTGAGGCCGTGCGACCTCCACTTGCCTGATGGGATAGTGGAGGAGAGTCAGGTAGCTGGAGGAGAGGATGGGTGATTGAGTTTGGTCTTCGGTCGGGGTTGTGTGAGTACTCGGGAGTCGGAGACAACACGTGTCCGGTAGGGTGACAGGGAGGTGCTCACAACGCCGGCGGCAGCAGTCGCGGGTCAGGCCCATCCCGGCTGTAAGAGGTGAGTAATTGGGGGTAGCAGGGCATCACTGGCCGCTGGAAAAGGCCCCGAACGGGATCCATGCCTCGGTGTAAAACTTTCACCCCGACAGGTCCCCGCCGGCGGCAGCAGCAGCACCGGATTGTGTGGCGTTGTAAACATCCACAAAACAGCTGCACACACCAAAGCCTACGATAGTCAGAAACATAGCTTTCCTGTGAATTTAATCCGTTCCTTGTATTTTTTTCATATGCATCTTCGATGAAATTGAAGTTGTGGTTCAGTGGTACCACCGTGGCCTCTCAGCAAGTCCCATTCACAAGGTTTTAACTCATAAATTTTGTTGACACTTCCATTCAGTTACTGAGTGTACTCTCTTTGCGATGCTATATTGAAAGGAGGCTCTCTCTGCCTTTTCAGGTGGAATAAGATGCTGTTTTGAAGAAAGCCAGTGGTATTTTAATATTTTGATGAGTATTTTGTTTGGAATGGTTATTTGTCTCTACCATTTGTAAACCTGCACATCAGTCCATAAGTTTCACGAGATTAAAACAGAAGCCACACTTCAAGAGCTCATAACTCATTTGTATGTCAAATTATTATTTGCCCATGAGTGTTATGCTGGCTCGTCCAGCATTTATTGTCTGTTCCTAATTGCCCTTGAGAAGGTGGTGGTGAGCTGCCTTCTCGATCTACTCCAATCCACGGTGTGTGGATGCACCTGTATGGCTGTTAGGAAGGGGTTCAGAATTTTGATGCAGTGACAATGAAGGAATAGTGATAATGCTTCCAAGTCAGGATGATGTGTGATTTGGAGGGGATCTTGCAGGTGGTAGAGCTCCCATGTACCTGCAGCTCTTGTACTTCGAGGTGGTAAGGTTACAAATCTCAAAGACACTGTTGAAGGAGCAATGGTGAGTTTCTGCAGTGAATCTTGTCGATGTTACACACTGCTGTTTTTCTGTGTTGAGTGTGATAAGTGAACGTTGAAGGTGCGGGATCAAACAAGCTGTCCTGCATGATGTTAAGCTTCTTGAGCATTTTGGAACTGCAGTCATCCAGGGAGTTGTGGATTCCATCAGATTCTAGACTTGTGCCTTGTAAGTGGTATGTAGGATTTGAGGAGTCAGGAGATGGGTTACTTGCCACAGAATTTTCAGCTTCTGATCGGCTGTTGTAGCTCTAGTGTTTGTATGGCCCATTCAGCTCCTGTTTTAAGAGGTAATCCTCAGTCTGTTAATAGTGGCAAGTTCACTGATGATTCACCTGCATGGGCCTCTCAGCTCCTGCTCTCACTACAGCCTTGGTTCAAACATGAACAAAATAACTGAACTCAAGAGGTGAGGCAAGAGTGATTGCCCTTGACTCAAGGTGCGTAGCAAAACTTGATTTACTGAGAAAAAATGGATGGGGAAACTCTTCACTGATTTGGAGTCATACCTAGCTCAAAGAAGGTGGTTGTAGTTATTTGTGGTCAGTCATCTCAGCTATAGGATATCACTCTGGGGTTTCCTCAATACATGTTTTCTAATTGGCCTTTTCAGAGATGTAATGACATATCTCTGGGCCAGGTGGGAATTGAACCTGGGACTCCTAGCTAAGAGGTAGGAACACTGTCACTGCATCGCAAGAGCCCGTGGTTCCTCGGGATACTATCCTAGGCCCAACATTTACGATTACTTCATTAATAACCTTCTCTCAACGAGAGTCAGACATGGGATATGAAATTGTCAGCAGATACTGTTCAGCACCATTTGTGATTCCTTCAATACTGAAACACTCTATGTCCAAATGCTGCAAGGTCTGGACAGCATCCTGGCTTGGGCTGATAAGTACGAAATAACGTTCACTTCCCACACATTCCAGGTTATGCTGAGGGAGTGTGTCTAACATCCTGCTGGCTACAATTGACTAGAAACCGAAGTGGACTCCCCATAATTTACAATGAATAGAAGAACCGGTCAGAGCTTCGGAATCCAGCAGCATGCAATTCACCTACTGGCTCCCTAGATCATGGATACCCTCTACAAGCAAGGAGTGAGGTGGAATACTCTTCACTTGCCTGGATAAGTGCAGCTGCAACAACATCAAGAAGCTTCATACTACCCAAGACAAAGTTGCTTGATTTGCGCCTCATCCACAACCATTCATTCTGTCCATCATCAATGCACATTTGTAGTAGTATGTACCATCTATGACTTATACAAGATACTCACTAGGGTTCTGAGCCAGCACTTCCTATTCCCATGACCACTACCATCTAGTAAAAAGTAAAGCTGCCATAGTCCCAGAGAATAATAGGGCTGCTCTCTTGTTAGAGCTAGGTGACTTGTGGTGTGTTTAGCCTGAGTGTCAGCACGCCAAAGGGGAGGGATGAGGTTGAGAAAGGCGGGGCCTTCATGGCATCCTCACCCATTATGGGAATTGTACCCATGATACTGACGTCGCTCTGCATCACAAAACAGCTGTCCAGTTAACTGACGCCCAATCCTCTACCATCTGGAAGTACATGGGCAGCAGATATATGGAAACAATACCACTTGCCAATTTCTCTGCTAGCCACTCACCATCCTGACTTGGAAATATATTGCCATTCCTTTGCAGTTGCAGTGTCAGAATCCTCTCTCTGTAACAACATTGTGTGTGCACCTGCATCAAATCATCGAATCCTTACAGTATGGAAGCAGGCCATTTGGCCCATCAAGTCCACACCAACCCTCCAAAGAGCTTCCCACCCAGATCTACCCCTTACCCTCTCCCTGTAACTCTGCATTTGCCTAGCCTGCACATCCTTTCGGCAGTTTAGCATGGCCAATCCATCTAAACTGCACACCTTTGGAATGAGAGAGGGAACCGGAGCACCCAAAGGAAACGCACGCAGGCACGGGGAAATATGCAAACTCCACACAGGCCGTTGCCTGAGGGTGGAATTAAACCATCAATGACCTGGCTAACTGAAACAAAACATCCTTTCATGTTCAATTGCTCTTGAAATAATGTAGAGAATCCTGTTAGTTTTCTTAAGTGCTGTACCAGCATAATGACTTTTTCTGATTCATGCACTATAACACCTAGAACCCTTTTCACCTGGGAATTCTGCAGTCATATTCCATTTAAAATAGTACACCGCTTTCACATTTTTCCAGTATTATATTCCATCTGCCACATTTTTTGTCACCTCACTCAACCTGTCTATATCTGTAACATCCTTACACTATCTTCACATCATACTTTAGTATGTATTGTGGTGCTGCCTGTGAATTTAACTACCATGCTTTAGATGTAAATTGTGGAAAGTTGAGGCCCCAGCACAGACTGCTGCGGGACTCCAGTCATCATGTCCTGGTAATCAGATAAATACCCATTTAAGCATACTTTATTTTCTGCCAGCGAGTCAATCTTCTATCCATGCTAATATGTTACCATCTACACCATGAGCTTTTGTTCTCTGTCATAACCTTTGTTGTGCCACCATATCAAAACGCCTTGTGGAAAAACACTGACACAAACTCCCCTTTGTCCACAGCATGTGTTGCATCTGCAATGAGTTCCAATAAATTGGTTAACTATGATATCCCTTTATTAAAACCATGCTGACAACCCAATAACGTTGAAATCTTCTAAATTCACACCTAGAATCTCTTTATCAATCAATTCTAAAACATGCTCCGTGACAGATGATGAGCAAACTGGTCTGTAGTTTCTTGTTTTATGTCTCCCTCCCTCCTCCTCCTGTCTTTCCTTAAATAGAGGGGCTTCATTTACCACTTTATAGTCTGATGGAACCTTTTCTCTATTTGGGGAATTTAGGAAAATTTAACACCATCTGACATATTACCTCATTGGCTACCTGTCTTAATCCCTAAGATGAAATCCAATTGATGCAGAGACTTGTCCACAGCTATTTGCTTAGTACCATTTCTTTGGTGGTTGTACTTTCACTAAATTCCTCTCTCCCTCCTCCTGATTTATTGCTATTACTGCATTTCTTTTTGTATCTTCTATAATGAAGACAGAAGCAAAATATTTTTGTTTCATCCATCATTTCCTTATTTGCTATTAACTTCCTATTCTCATTCTCCAGAAGAACAACACTCATTTCACTTACCCTTTTACTTTTTGAAAACCTGTAGAAACTCTTGCTATCTATTTTTACATTCTTGCGTCCCTTCCCCTCACGCTCTAATTTCTTCCTCCTATTAACCTGTTAGTCATTACCTGCCGCCCTTTATATTGGGAGCAGTCATCTGACCTGCCACATGCATAGGTGCAGCAATATGTTTTTTTCTTTAGGTTTAATGCTTTCCCTTGAGAATTTTATCTTTTAGTAGAAATATAAATATGCTGAGTTGTGAAATATTCCTTTAAATGCCTAGAATAGTTGTTTGCTTTCATGTCCACATATTGCCATTATTTAAGCTTTAAATACTAGTCTTAGCCCAGTCTACTGGATGTAAAATTTAACCAAATTGCGTCGCAGTTACCAGTGCCTGCCTTAACTCTGAGGTCTTTAGTTAATCTTGTCATGTTGCACAGTACCATCTATAATATCTGTTGCTTTTAAAACAAGGTGCTCTAAGAAACTATCTTGAAAACACTCTATGACCTCCACATCCAGGCTACTACTGCAAACCTGACTTTCCAGTTTATATGTAGATTAAAGGTACCCATAATTATTGCCATCCCTTTATTTCAAACAGCCAGTATTTTTTCTAAGATAACAAGGTGTAGCGCTGGATGTACACAGCAGGCCAAGCAGCATCAGAGGAGCAGGAAAGCTGACGTTTCGGGCCTATGTAACAGTGCTAACCCCTCCACCTTTACTTTGCTTCCAATTTTTCTTTAATGTCCTGTATCCCTCTATTCAGAACACAATTCTTGTCATCCTGAAGCCTGTCTCCATAATGGCTACCCCATCATATTTATTTACTTCAGAGTGTACCATCAGGTTATTTACTTTATGAATGCTGTGCAAATTCAGATACACACCTTTCATTTGCTTTTGTTTCATCTAGCCTTGATTGTTGCGGTATTCCTAACTGTCTGTCCCTTTCTGCCATTCTCTGACCCTCATTTTCTGTATTACTATTTTCCTTTTTTGCCTTGCTTGTGCTCTTTGATATATGACATTATTCCACATTTGACCCCTTTCATCGTTATTGAGTTTAAAATCCTCTCTACATCCCTAGTTTTGTGGTTTACAAGTACACTGGTGCCAGCATGGTTTGGTGTCAACCATTCCAAAGGTATAGCTCCCACTTTCCCCAAACTAGTGCCAGTGGCCCACGAATTGGAACTCAGTTCCCCCACATGTTCGTTTCTCTAATTTTATGTACCTTATGCCAATTTGCATGTGAATCACATAATAATCCAGATATTATAACGTGTGAGGTATCACCTTTTTAGTGCCTAGTTCCTCAAACGCTACATGCTGAACCTCTTTAATTTTTCTTCCTATGTCGTTGGTATTTGTATGGACTGTGATGCAGGAAAGGAGAACTTTGCAGAGCCAACAGGACTGAATTTGCTGCTGTGCACAATGCTCTTTGCATGTCACCTCCTGCTCTGCCATTCTGCTCACAAAGCCAACCCACCCATGACTCTGTTCATGCAGTCACCTCCTGCTCTGCCTCTCTGCTCATATAGCCAATCCCCCCCAACCCTTTCACATTGCTTATGCAGCCCTCCCCCACACGGCCATTCTGCCATGCACCTTTGCCACTCCACACTCATGGACCTTCGCCTGACTTGAACGCTCTGCTCATAGACTTTCTTCTTGTCAGTCTGCTCACAAAGCCCTTCCCTCTCATTCCACCACAGTGCTCACACATACCTTTCCGCCTCGCTACAAAGATCACTTCGTGCTTACCCAACACATTGCCACTCTGCTAACTTTTGCCTCCCTACCATTGTCCACCCTGCTGCTCTGGTCTTGCAGCCTTTCCTCCTCTCCCCCACCTTGTCACTCCATTCCCTTATCACCCAGCTCGCCCTGCACTCTGTTCACAAAGCCTTCCCCTGCAGCAATCTGCTCATATGACCCTTCCAATTTTCATTCTAGTGGAGCAAAGTTAGAGGCTGGAATCTCTGTGGTGAGTAACTCATCCCCTGAATGGTTAAACACAGCAGGTCAGACAGCATTAGAGGAGTCGGAAAGTCGATGTTTTGGGTTCTGAAGTTCTGGAGAAGGGTCCCGATCCAAAAATGTCATCTTTCCTACTCCTCTGATGTTACCTGACCTGCTGTGTTCCTCCAGCTCCACACTGTGTTGACTCTGACTCCACCATCTGCAGTTCTTGGTATCATCCTGATTGGGTAAAGCTGGTCCTACATCTACAAAGCACAGGAGTGCAATGGAATACTGTCTATTTGCTGGATGAATGCAGATCCAATAACACTTAAGGAGCTTGACACTATACAGGCAAAGCTTGATTGGCAACCCATCTAACTTAGACCCTCCACTAGCGACAACAGTGTGTACCATCTACAAGATGCATCTTAGATGCAAGGGAACATTACCACCTGCAGGTTCCCCTGCAAGTCACACACTGTCTTGATATTGTGTTCCTTCAGTGTTGCTGGGTTAAAATCCCAAAACTCTGTAACATCATTGTGGGTGCACCCACACCACATGGTTTGCAGTAGTCCAAGAAGACTGATCACTACTATCACCTCAAAGTGTTCTAGGTGCAGTAGTAATGCTGCCCTAGCTAATGCTGTCTACATTCCACAAATGATAAAAAATCTCCTTATCTTCTAGTCAACCTCTTTTAAGTTAATAAGTGTTCCTCCGATCCACTTCCCCACTTTAAATTCCATTTGTTACAATTTGTCCACTAATTTAATCTGTTTATTTTTGTTATTCTGTTGATCCTGCTGACATCTACACAGTTTACTGGTCCTTATACTTTAGTGTTATATACAACTCTTCTTTCTTCATGAGTAAAGATTTTAAAATTCACTCACAGGATGTGGGCATTGTTGGTTGGTCCGGCATTTATTTGCCCATCCCAATTGCCCTTGTGAAGTGATGAGCCACTTTCTGTAACTGCTGCAGTCCATTTGTGCAGGTATACCCAAGTGCTGTTAGGCAGTGAATTCTAGGACTTTGACCCAGTGACATTGAAGGAATGACGATATATTTCCAAATCTGGGATATGAATGGTTTGGAGGGGACTTGCAGTTCATGATGTTTCCATATAGTGCTTCCCTTGGCCTTCCAGTTGGTAATGGCCGTGGGTTTGGAAGGTGCTCCATAAGAAACCTTGATGAATTTCTGCAGTGCATCAGCGATGGAGGAATTACAGTTTACATTCTAAGGAGAGCTACACCTACATCTCTTTAGTGGTAGATTTTAAGGAAAGTGGAAATAAAGGTAGTGATGGAGTTTGGGTTGTATACTCTGAAATTATAACCCAAGTAATTTAATAAAAGAAATTGGGGATGATAAAAGGCCAGAAATGCAGAGTTCTTAGAGTATATTGAGTAAGAGGAGATTTCAGAGTTAGGAGTGGTAAGGCCCACGTTTAGAAGAAACGTTAAAATCAAGGCATTTCTGGAATGAGGAAAGGAATGATGGGTGAATAGATATGGCTGACAGTATTAGATGGACTGAAATTTACAGTTGGTTGAAGATGGGAACCTGCCAGGAGAGTATTGGAATAATCAAATCTGGAGGTAACGTTGGAAAGGATCAAGGTTTCAGCAGTAGATGACTGAGGCAGGGACAAAAATGGCTGATGTTGGCAGCTACGTAACAGTGGTTAGAATTCTGTCTCTGTCACTCTGTTACCATTCTGGTCTGCTGCAAGTATCCACATTATCGCTGCTCCAGAAATAACTTATTAAGAAGCAAAATGAAAAATGTGACCCCCCCCAACCCATACTCTTTTTTTCTAGATTCTGGCTAAGGGTGCTGATGTGAATTGTATCCTGATCAGCCTTGAATGAGATTCTGTGACTTAATATTGAGATGGAATTGAGTGCGTGGCTTCCTGGATTCAGCTCAGTATGTCACACTTGGATGCTTTACACTGTTGAGCTTTACGGCAGAACATTTAACACATCAACAAGTGAACATATCAGTCAGAGACCTAGACAACAAGGTGCAGAGCTGCATGAACACAGCAGGCCAAGCAGCATCATAGGAGCAGACCTGGTTCATCTAGCTTAACCTTGTGCATCACAGTTAGTACTGCTGGCACATTATATGCTAAGTAATCTAATAGAAGAAGTGAGAAACTAGATTGTTTTTAAATGAATACCCTATCTGGGAAAAGCAAACCTGGTAAAATTAACCAATTGGACAGTATTTGGATGTCAGACCCTTTTGATGCAAGTTTTTGGACCCTATTGGAATAGTTTCAACTGCTTTAACCTGTACCAAAGTGGATTGTAAAGTGCCTGGACAGGTTAAATTATAGCCTGCCTGTTTTGTGACATTCCTAAAATCGTGAATGACATGAGATATGTGCAAATGATTAATTTCAAGATTGTTGGTGCTAAGAAAGCTGCATTATGATATTTGTTTTCCTGTACCTTGCAGGATGTTTCGCCGCTCGAGACTCAGCATAAAACCCAATGTGAAACCTGGTGGAAGAGGCTCATCACAGACCATCAAGGAGGATGACAAGGACCATACCTCCGTTCAGCAAGCTAGTCCAGAAAGAAAGACTTGCAATGAAAAAGGTGCATCTGAGTCTGAAGTTGTGATATTGGTTCCACCGGTGCCACCGCCTAATCCAAGTATAGGACAGGAAGAAAGAGATGACCCAGATGAGCAGCAAGAAAATGTCCCAATTAACAAGTTAGTATTGAATTTATTGAATAACTGGTCTAAGCTATCATAATTTTAGTTATCAACTTCCAATTCTAATATTTTCTTTCTATCTATGCACCAGCTGCAGTTTCTAAGTGGCTACTGTAATTGCCTAATAAAAACATTAAAAAATAGTGGGAGTAGGCCATTTCAGCCCCTTGAGCCTGCCCTGCCATTCTGTAAGATTGTGGCTGATGCATCCCAGGCCGAAACTCCTCTTTATTGCCGGCTACTCATCGCTGTCAACTTTTTGATACTTCAAGAATCTATCTACCTTCTCTTTAAATGCTTTCAGTGAGCTAGCTCTCACAACTCTGTGGGATGGAGAATTTTGGAAATTCTCTACACTCTGAGATAAGAAATTCTGAAGTATCTGACTTTTAAATGACTGTCCCTTTATTCTGTAACTGTGTCCCCAGTTCAAGTTGCCCCCATAAGTGGAAACATCGACCCTGTCAAGCCCCCTCAGAAAGATCAACCCTCGTTTTTCTGAAGTTTAACGTATAAGGACCTAACCTGTTTAGTTGCTTTCAATAACACATCCACTTCATCCTAGGAATAAATCTAGTGAATCTGTTTTGACCTGCTTCCACTGCCAATATATTCTTTCTTTAACATGAGAACCAAAACTATAGACTCCAGATGAGGCCTTACTAACACCCTGCACTTTTGAAACAAGACTTTAGATTTTAAATTCAAACCATCTTGGAATGTAGGGCAAGATTCTATTTGCTTTCTTAAGTACATCTGCATCTGCATGATAGCTGCTTGCGTTTCCTGCACAAGAACACCCAGTTACCTATATGCTGCATGTTTTTGGTTTTTTTTTCAATTTAAGTAATGTTCTAACTTTTGATTCTTCCTAGCTCACAATTTTCTGCAATAAATTCTCTCTGCCAAGTTGTTGCCCACTGACCCAACATACCTATATGCCCTTGCTGATTCCCCATGTCCTCAACACAATGTGCTGTCCTATGTATTTTTGTATCATCAACAAATTTGGATCTATTACACCCTGCCCCCTACTCCAAGCTACTAAAGATAATAAATAATTGAGGCCCTAGGATTGATTCTTGTGGCACTCCGCTAGTATGTCTTTCTAACCTCACGAAAACCCATTAATCCTGACTATCTGTCTTCTGTGTATTAAAATACTGCCTTATTTTGTGAAATAATCCTTTATTGCCACCTTATTGAATGCCTTCTTGAAATCAGAGTACATTACATGTACTGGTTTCCTTTTATAAACTCTGCTTATTATATCCTCAAAGAACTCCAGCAAATTTGTCAAACATGATTTCCTTTTCACAAAATCATGTTGGCTCAGTTTGGTAACGTTAGGCTTTTCTAAATTTCTCGTTGCTCCTTCCTTAATAAGGGACACTAGTGTTTTCCCAATGACAAATGGAAGGCTAATTGGGCTGTGGTTTCCTGCTTTCTGCCTCTCTCCCTTTTTGAATGTCATAATGCCTTTTCCCTAATCTGCTGGAGTTCATTGAGTTCTGAAATATTTTGACCAGTGCCTTCACTACCTTTGCATCCACTCCCTTCGCATCCACTCCCTTCAAAACCCTTGGATGAAGGTCATCTGTCTTTGATTTCATTAGTTTGTCAAATACCTTGTCCCTTGTTCCCTAGATACACACTGTTGAAAGAACTTCCTTCCCTTAGCACCTTGTTTATCTGATATCTTTGGGATGTTAATAATTTCCTCCGCTGAGAAGATGGAAGCAAAATATTGTTTGAAATTATCTGCCATTTCCCCGTTTCCTGTTATCAATTCCTCAGTTGTATCCTATAAGGAGTCAACACTGACTTTATCTACTCTCTCTTTACATATCTGTAGAAACTTCCGCTATTTAATTTTATATTTCTGGCTAAATTGCTTTCATCATGAGTTTTCTCCCGTTTTATGAGCCTTCTGGTCATCTGCTGCTGATTTCATAGAATCTCTATAGTCCTGATAGAGGCCATTCAGCCTGTTGGGCCTGTAGCAACCCTTCAAAGCGCATCCCACCCCATCCCCACATGTGTGCTGGCTAATTCAAGTAATTCTCTGTATCAGTGTTGTGGTGTCTTCTTCAGTTGGAAGTATACTCAGTAGCTGTCTTTGGCTGGGAGTGCGAGTGCAGGGATAGCACAATCTGGATACTGTTCTTTATTTTCATTGACCAAACAATGTATTTCAGGGTTGACTGTTTACCCTGGCTAGTTCAACTAGCTTGCACATTACTGGATACTATGGGGCTATTTAGCATGGCCAATCCACCTGGCTTGCACATGTTTGGATTGTGGGAGGAAACTGGAGCACCTCGTGGAAACCCATGCAGCCACAGGGAGAACGTGGAAATCCACACAGATAGTTACTCAAGTTTCCATCTAACCTGGGTCCCAGCTCTGTGAGGCAGCAGTGCTAGGCGCTGTGTCACTGTGTTGCCCAAAAATTTTCTAAAAAGATTCCCAATCCTCCGGCCTACCACTGGCTTTTCCCACTTTGTATGACTTAGTTTTAGATTGGATGCTCTCTTTGACACCCTTTGTTAACTATGGGTGACCATCTTTTTCATTGAGTCCTTTTTGACTTGAAGAATTCTTTGCTGAGTGTTATGAAATGTCTGCCACTGCTCGTCGACTGACTTACTTAATCTATTTTCCCAGCACACTTTACATAACTTTTTCTTAATTCCTGTGAAATTGACCTTATTTAAGTTGAGGACACTGGTTTGACACCCAGATTGCTCTCCGGCAAACCAGATTTTAAATTCTATCTTGTGAGCACTGTCCCCTAAAGGATCTTTTAACTGTGAGACCTCTTATTAATCCGATCTTAGTACACATTATTAGATCTAAAATAGCCTGTTCCCAGATAGGTTGTGCAACGTGCTGTTTAAAGTAATAATTCCAGATGCATTTTATATATTCATCTTCCATGTTTCCCTTGCATATCTAATTTGTCCAGCTAAAATGCAGATTAAATTCACCCGCAACAATTTTAGTGACCTTACACGTGTCCATTATTTCCTGATTTACAGTTTGTGCTACAGTGAGAATCTAGATAAGATTCCCACTCCCGACTTCTTTCCCTTTGTATTATTTCACCTCAAGCTGATTCCACAACATGACCTATTGTACCTCTTTATTGCTGCACTGACAAAATCCTTCATTAACAATGCTACCCCACCTTCTTTTCCTTTCGGCCTATTTTTTCAATACGTTGAATACCTTTAGTACATAGAAACTGCACCATCATAGTGCCATTTAAATCGAGTGATTTGATACTTTGTGACTTAATTGTTTCGGTCCATCCTTTTACTCTTACCAATAAAACTGTGAACAGTGCAGCTATAGAAGAGCAATCTAGAAATTACATTATGCTGTACTGAGACTTTATCTTGGATTAATTGCTGTCAAATCTTGAATTGACTGGCTTGTGACATCCTGCTAAATGTATTATGTATTAATAATGTATTAATAAATAACTGTTTCATTACTTTTCTGCATAAACTGAGAGTGAATCATACATAATTGTGAATGCCTACACAGTTGGTGAGACCAAAAACTTGAAACTTGAAAGCTATTGTCTGCTAAAATGGTGAAATTTCAGTAATAAAATCTTTGGAATTCACAGGGATAGCATTCTGGAGTGCAAATCAATTCATGGAGGTATAAAATTGGTGATATTAGATCAGCCAGAGCTATATACACTTTGGGAAATCAATGGAAAGATGATCGGGTATTTGCTCCTTACTATTACCCATTCCTGAAGTTAAATTTCATCCCTTTAGTTCTTTTTGAAAATGTTCACTTGTGATAAGTTTAAAACAAAACACTGTTTTATGTAGGTTATTGGTCGTGTGAAGATTGGAAATAGATATACAGTAAACTGATTTTTTTTCATCCACATAGTCTATTGGATTTAAAGTTTTTTTGAGAAGATTTGTAGCTCGGCTTGTGGATGAGGTTGTAGACTTGCTCGCCGAGCCGGTGGGTTTGATTGCAGACGTTTCGTCACCCTGCTTGGTAACATCATCAGTGCGCCTCCGGTGAAGCATTGGTGTTCTGTCCCGCTTGTTATTTATAAGCCTCGGTTTGCTGGGGAGGTTAGCATTACTTCCGGTTCTGTTTTTCAGTGGTTTGTATATCAGGTCCAGTTGAACGTGTTTATTGATGGAGTTCCAGTTGGAATGTTATTATGGATGTTTTGTCTCAGGACAAGCCAAACAGAGACATGCCAGGGAATTCCTGGATGCCTGGCGTATAAGTAACAACCGGTACAGAACAGCAACGCTTCATCGGAGGTGCACTGACGATGTTACCTAACAGGGTGACAAAACGTCTGCAACCAAACCCACCGGCGTGGCAAGCAAGTCTACAACCTCAGTCTATTCGATTAGAAATTATTGGGCACGTTGTGAAAGAATAGCTCAAACAACTAAGTACTGTAAATCAATGCAGGCATCAAAATCTACTTGTGAAATTGTTAATAAGAAATATTGATTTCTCCTAGATTTTTCACGAGGTCTAAGTAATTCTGGTCCGAAATCATAGCATGCTGATGTGTCTTTTTGGCTTGTGTCCAATAAACAAATAAATAAAAAGGTGATGTAATGTTAATGTCACTGAACTAGTAAATCAGAACCCCAGGATCATGTTCTGGGGATGTAGGTTTGAATCGCACCGTGGTGTATGGTGTGATTTGAATTCAATAAAAATCTGGAATAAAATGCCAGCCTAATGGTCACCATTTAACCACTTTAATTGTTGTAAAATAGCTGATCTGGTTTACTGCAGTCCTTTAGGAAAGGAAATCTGCCGTCCTTGGTCTGGCCTATATGTGAATGATCTTTTAAAAGATTAGTTGTAACTAAAAGTTGCTTTTTTGTCTAATGAACTAAAACAATAAAACATAATTGTTTTTTACTTTTAACTTGGACGTTTTGAGAAATAAACGGATGGCAAGCTGTGAGGACCACATACACTAGAAATATTTGAATCTGTTCTCCGTCTTTCTGGCTAATTTCAGACAGAATGGTAGTAGGGATATTACAGGAAGCCTTGATGTTCCAGGATAGCAAACATGCAATTTTTGCCTTTAATCTCTCTCTTTTACCCTTAATTGCTTTCTGATTGCTTGCCCCCTGTGCTGAAAGTGTGTTTGAGTAGAGCATTGAAAAATTGGCTATGATGTCAGTCAAAGATAACTTGTCCACTGATATTCATTTATCATTCATATTCTGAATCAGAAATTAGCCACTCATGTAGGAAACTGCAGAGGCACAGAAACAAATTACACTTTAGTATCAGTCATTGCATTTGATGTAAAGGAATGAAAATTGGAACATTTTTATTGACAAATTTCTTGGAGCATCTCTGAGCTCTGGATGCCTAAACTAAGGTGCAGTGATGTACCAGGCAGCATTGGGTATTTACACCTTCGATCTTTTGTTTCTGGTTTCCATTACCATCCCTTTCTGCCTTGTACTTCCATGCTTTTTATCACTTATTTTGTCCTGTCTTTGTCTTTTCACTGGCCTTCCCCTTATTTTCTTTTTCCCTCCCACTACGTCTCTTCTTGCTGATCTCTGTCTCTAACACTAATACCGTCCAAGTTTTGCCAGTTCTGATGAAGTGTAATCAATCTGAAACATTAATTCTCAGGTCGCTGCCTAATCTTTTTATTCATTCATAGGATGTGGGCTTTGCTGGCTGGGCAGTATTTATTATCCATCTCTAATTGTCCTTGATAAGGTGGTGGTAGGCTGCATTCTTGAACAACTGTAGTCCAGTTGGTTTAGGTACACCCACAATGCTGTTGCTGTTATAGAGGGAGTTGAGTTCCTACTCTGGTCAATGGTAACACCCTCAGGATGTTAATAGTTGGGAATTCAGCAAGTGTAATGCTGAATGTCAAGGGTAACTGGTTAGATCATCTCTTATGGGAGATGGTCATTGCTTGAAATTCGTGTGGCGCAAATGTTACTTGCTGTTACTGAGCCCAAACCTGGATTTTTTCCTTGCTGCATTTTTGGCAGGGGCTGTTTCACTGTCACAGGAGTTGTAGATGGTGCTGAATATTGTGTAATCATCAATGAATATATCCACTTCTGATCTTACGATGGAAGGAATGTCACTGATGAAGCAGCTGAAGCTCTGAACCGAGGGTTGTGGGTTCAAGTCCCACCTGCTTCAGAAGTGTACAATATCATTGCTGAACAGTTTGTTTAGAAAAATAAGGTACCCTGTGGAACTCCTGTAGTAATGACCTGCCCTGAGTTGCAACTGACTCCAATAACCTCAACTATCTTCCTTTATGCTAGGTGTGACCTAACCCAGCGGATATTTTTCCCTCTGATTCCCGTTGACTCTAATTTTGCTAGGGCTTCTGGATACTGCACTCGGCCAAATGTTGTTATGATGTCAAGAGTAGGCACTCTTGCCTATGCTCTGGAGTTTGGCTGTTCTGGTTTTTTTTAAACCAAGCCCGTAATGGGATCGGAAGCAGAGTGGCTCTCGTGGAGCAGAAACTGAGCATCAGTGAGCAGCAGGTTATTGTTAAGCAATTGCTCCTTGATAACAATATTGATGATGTCTCCTATGAACTTTACTGATGATTGGGAGTAGACAGCAGAGGTGGTAGTTGGCTGGGCTTGGATTTGTCCTGCTTTTCATGTGTAGGACATAGCTGGGCAATTTTATATGTTAGTGGGCAGGTGCCAGTGTTGTATCTGTACTGAAACAGCTTGGTTAGAGGAGCAACAAGTTCTGAATCACTTCTTCAGTAATGTTACTAGGATATTATCAAGGAAGATACCCATGGCAGTATTCAGTGCCTTCATCTGTTTCTTCATATCGCAGAATGCATCAATTTAGTTGAAGTCTGGCATCTGTGATGCTGAGGATTTCTGGAGAAGCTGAGGTGGTCATCCAATACTTTTGGCTGAAGATGTGCAAATGCTTCAGCCTTACTTTTTATACTGATGCTCCCCCATTATTGAGGGGGAGAGGAGTTTCACCAGCATGTTGCCTGCTTTAAAGCAATTCAGCTACGAAGAGAGACTAGATAGGTTAAGGTTGTTTTACTTAGAGCAGAGAAGACTGAAGAGGGAACTGATTAAGTTGTACAAAGTTATGACAGACCTAGAGGGAGAAATATTTCTTTCTAGTAGTTCGGACAATAACCACGTGGCACCGTTTTAAGTTGGATGCAAGAAAGTTAGATGCCTAAAAGGGTAGTAGAGGTGGGAGCCCTCAAAACATTTAAGAACTATTTAGATGACTACTTTAAATGCCGTAGCATACAAGGCTACTAGTCAAGTCCTGGAAAATAAGATTAGAATGTATAGATGCTTGATGACCAGAGTGGACACAATATACCGAAGGCCTTCATTTTTATGTTGTGAAAACTGTGATTCCTTGTTAGGATTGGGACATTTGTGGAGCCTTCTCCTCCTTGCTTAGTTGTCCCCATCACTAAAATGAGCATATGTGGCAACACTGCAGAGATTTGATCCGTTAGTTGTAGAATCACATAGTTTTGTCAGAGGAGAAATATCTGAGCAGAAATTTCTTCACCCAGAGAGTGGGTGAGTCTGTGGAATTCTCTGTCACAGAAAGTGATCAAGGCCAAAACATTGAATGTTTTCACAAAATAGTTAGATATAGTTCTTGGGGCTAAAGGGATCAAAGGGTATGGGGAGAAAGTGGAAACAGTACTGAGTTGGGTGATCAACCATGATCATATTCAATGGCAGACCAGGTTTGAAGGGCTAATGGCCTATGATTGCTCCTATTTTCTATGTTTCTGTTTTTGTTTTTGTATCACTTGCTGCTTATGCTGCTTGGCACGCCAGTGGTCCTGTGTTGTAGCTTTACCAGTTTGACACCTTATTTTTAATAGCTGATCCTGCTGGCATGCTGTTCTGCCTTTTCATTGAACTAGTGTTGATCCCCCTAGCTTGATGGAGTGAGGGATCTGCTGGGTCTGAACATGAGGTTGCAGGATGTGTTGGTGAGTACAGTTCTGCTGCTGGTGGTCCACAGTGCCTGATGGATACCGAATCTTGAGTTGCTATTTTTGTTTGAAGACTGTCTCATGTCTCATTTAGAAAGGTGGTAATGAGACACAGCACAATGTCAGGTATGATCAGTGTATAGACCAGACTTTGTGTCTACAAGGACTGCATGCTGGTCACTTCTATGGATACTGTTGTAGACTGAAGCATCTGAAGCAAGTAGATTGGTGAGGATGAGGTCAAGGATGTTTTCCCACTTGTTGGTTTCCCCACTATCAACTGCAGGTTCAGTCCAGCTGCTGCTTGCTTTTGGACTTGACCAGCTCATCACTGATGGTGCTGCTGAACCACTGTTGGTGATGGATATTGAAATCCCCAGTCCAGAGTACGTTCTGTCTCTTGCCACCTTCAAAGCTTTTTCCAAATGGTGTTCAAGATGGGCAAGTACTGATTCACCTGCTGAGCAAGGACAAGATATTGTAATAAGCAGGAAGAGCATTGGTGATTAGAACAGTAACTTTTAATTGATTTTCAGCTTTTTTGGTCGCCTTCTGCTAGGTGATACATTTGACTGTGGCTGTTTTATTTGGAATGACTATTTTCTTTTAAAATCAGATTGCAAAGCAATATCAAACTAATTCAGATAATAACACAGTAATTGTTATTTACATTACACACTTTTAATGGACTTTTAAAGTTTATAGTCTTCAAATGAAAGAAGAGTCAAACTGGTCTTGAAATGTTAACTTTGTACCTCACTTCACCAATGCTGTCAGGTCTATTGAGTTTCTCCAGCAATTTCTCTTTTCATTTTCAATTTCCAGCATCTGCAGTGTGTTTATTTGAGTACATTTAGATACTTAATGTTTATAACTAAACCAAACACCACCACATCCTTGACAATCACATTATACAGCTGGTCCAGAAAATCATTCTCATACATGTCTTTCTCTTTTTCGTCTCATTAATAACTTAGGTCATTTGATTTCGTGGTTAGTTAACCAATAAATGTACTGGAAAGCCATTCTGTCTTCTAGATTTTACTAATTGATGTCTTCTATTTTCACAGAGTATCAAGATTTAAATCACATGGGATGTAATATTATGTGATGTTATATAAATGACATCAATTTGATTATTTTTGATAACATTTTGGGCTTTTCTTTATTTGCATTTTTCTAAGTGATATTAAGTAAGTTTAAAGCTTTATTATAACCAGCAAACTTTTCTTTAAGGAATGACAAGAATGATAGAACTGGAGAATCTGGCATCAATAATAAACTCTCAGTGGCACCTTTGCAAAGACGGAAGCGTTTCTCTACCATGCCAAATTTAGCCAAACCCAGGTCCACACCTACATCTGCATCTACACAACCATCAAGCAGCGTAACATCAAAATCTCTCGCTCAACAACAAACTTCTTTAATGTCTGGAGCCAATATTGCACCTGTTCAAGGTAAAATCTCTCCATCGCAGACCTCTGTTACTGACAAACTGCTTCCAAAATCACTGGAGAAACGCAAGCCTTCTTCAGGACAACTTAACAAATTACCAGAAAAGAAAACCCCAATTCCTCAAGTACCTCAGTTTTCTCCAGTTAAAAGCCCTGTGTATAAAGATCCAGCAGTTGGCATCAATTCTGTCCGATCACCTATGGCACGGAAGACATTGTCCTCACCGCTTAAGGAGAGGGTTATCCCAAGCAGCCCACCTACAAAAGGAATTGTACCATCCCCAAGTCACTCACCAGTACGTCCTAAGACAGCAAAAATTCCATCTGACCTTGAACGACTGAGGAAAGCTCGAAAACTGCGTGAAATGCTAAAAGAGGAGTTGAGGAAAGAGAAGGCAAGTTTTGAATACATGTTTTGATGTTGTTTTTGTTGGCAATTAGTTTCAGTAGGAGTTTTGTTGTCCCATATGGCAATGAAACATACTGCATAGCTGATTAGATATATTTCATCCTATTTTAAAGTTATTATAATATTAACTTGTTATTTGCAAAAATGCAATAGAAATTAGGACTAATGACTAGCCCTGTAGGTACTTAACAAATGTGATCTTAAATTTATATCCACAATACAAAAAGCAGCACCTTAGACATCACAGTGTTTAAACTGGCATAACAACAAGCATAAGTTGGCAATAAATGCTTTTCAAAAAGAAAAATCCTGACACTTCTAAACACAAAAATCCATCATCATAAACATGCTATGCTTTCTGTGGACTGGTGAGGTCACAGTTAAACTGTTGCATGTTTTTCTGTAACACAGTCAGTGCACCAAAAGTCATCGATAATATTTGAGATTCTTTGAGATGTGTTAATGCATAAATGTAAGCCTTTATGAAGTTAAGATGTTTAAATTAACTTATGCACTCGACATAGTTGTCATTACAACAGTGTCTACTACATTTCCCCTCAAATAGTAGCCTCAGAAATTATACAGCCTTTAATTTGCAAAAAATTCATTACCTAACTTTTCCTGTTATGGTTAGGTGAATATTCCTTTGCTGAAAAGTTGAAAATTGTTTTGCTTTTTTCTTTCGAAGTTCCTGTCTCTATTTCTGTCCCTGTCTTCCATGGAATCCTGCAATACTTCTCTTTTGTGGCACTATGCTCCTCCCTCCCCTTTAAAGCCCTGCTAAATGTCTGCCTCACACCTAGCCCTGCACCAGCACTTTGCTGTCAGCCTCAATTCTTGGTCCATTTCTGCTTCTTCTTCCCAGGCCTCACTAGCTATGCTTGCCAGTACCACTCACATTGCTCCTCTAATCACTAGGTGATTGCTGCTGATAGGTTCATAGGGAATTTATCAGCAGCAAACATAGGCCAGAATCACACTGTGATTTGGAGGAACAGCTACTCTCCATTTCCTTCCACTCTACTTAGCACTTTTCTCTGCTTGCACTCAAGTGAAATTTCCTGCATGATTTGAGGATTTTAGGGTGAATTTGCCTGCTGGTCTTGCATATTTTTGAGCACTGGCCCCGATTTTAATGGGCCGTGATGAAAGAAGGCTCATGCTGTTCTCTACCTCATCCCGTGAATGAATAAAGAAATATTGACTGACAGGTGTTATGAAAGTTCAATCAGACTGTAGAGAAACCTGCTCCAATCTGATGTCTGACCAAACACAGCATCTTCCAAAAGGGATCTATGGAATTTCTGAGCTAGGTAAAAATCTGGGAGGCTCTTCAGCAAATCACATTGAGGAATCCTCTTTGAGACACAGTCTAAAACAGCAAGTATATAAAATTGAAATTAAATTTAAATGATTCAGAGGATACAAAATAAAGGTTGGGAAACACAGATAACATGAAGGAAAAGACATAAAAGAGAAAAAGTAAAACACAAATTAAAATATTTAGTATTAATTAACTTAGGAAGGAATGAAATATCAACTTGTAAAGTTAATTCTTCAGTGCCAAGTACGTTGTCTAGCAATAATTAGCAGACTTTTTTTATTCACTCCTGGGACGTGTTGATGCTTGTAGGTCTGGTGAGAATCAGTTGGACTGCTTTGTCCTGGATGGTGTCAAGCTTCTTGCATGTTGCATTTACCTAGGCAACTGGGGAGTACTCCATCACACACCTGACTTGTGCCTTGTAGATAGTGGATAGTCTTTGGGAAGTCAGAAGGTGAATTATTTGCCACAGTATTCTTAGCCTCTGACCTGCTCTTGTGTTTATATGATGAGTCCAGTTGAGTCTCTGGTCAAAGGTAACCCCAAAGATGTTGATAGTGGAGGATTCACTGATGGTAACACCATTGAATGTCAAGGGGCAGTGATTAGATTATCTCTTATTGGAGATGGTCATAGCCTGACATTTGTGTGACGTGAATGTTACTTGCTACTTGTCAGCCCAAATATGGATATTGTCCAGATCTGGTTACATTTGAACATTGACTACTTAAGTGTCTGAAGAGTCATGAATGGGGCTGATCATTGTGCATTCGTCGGCGAACATCCCCAGTTCTGACCTTATAATGGAGAGAAGGTCATTGATGAAACAGTTGGGCTTAGGATGCTACCTTGAAGAACTTCTGCAGAGATGTCCTGGAACTGAGATGATTAGTCTCCAACAACCACAATCATCTTCCTATGTGCCAGGTTATGACTCCAATCAGTGGACAGTTTGCCCCCGATACCTATTGATTCCATTTTTGCTAGGGCTTCTTGATGCTCAGCCGAATGTGGCCTTGATGTGAAGGGCTGTCATTGTCATCTTACCTCTGGAATTCAGCTCTTTTGTCCATGTTTGAACCAAGGTTGTAATGAGGTCAGGAGCTGAGTGACCCTGGCGGAAGTCAAATTGGGCGTCACTGACCAGGTGCTGCTTGATAGCACTGTTGATGACCCATTTCATCACTTTACTGATGATCAAGTGTAGAATGATGGGGTGGTAATTGGCTGGGTTGGATTTGTTCTGCCTTTTTGTGTAGAGGACATACCTGGGTAATCTTCCACCTTGTTACATACATGCCAGTGTTGTAACTGTGCTGGAAGTACTTGCCATGTTCTGGAGCACAAGTTTTCGGTACTATTGCCGGAATTTTGCCAGGGCCCAAAGCATTCACAGTATCCATTGTCTCCAACCATTTCTTGATATCATGTGGAGTGATTTGAATTGGCTGAAGATTGGTACCTGTTTTGCTGGGGACCTCTGGAACAGGCTAAGATGGATCATCCACAGGCACCTGTGGCTGAAGGTTGTGAATGCTTCAGCTTTATCTTTTACACTTATGTGTTGGACTTTTGCATTGTTGAGGATGGGGATATTTGTGAAGCCTCCTCTCCAGTGAATTGTTTCTTTGTCCACCACTATTCATGACTAGATGTGGCAGGACTGGAGAGCGTAGAGCTGACCCATTGGTTAAGGGATTGCTTAGCTCTGTCTATCACTTCTGCTTATTCTGTTTGGCATGCAATTATTGCATTAAAAAGTCTAATTCTTGGGTGCAGTAGCCCTAATTTTTTTTGATATCTTCAGTTAGAAACAGTTAGAGAAATACTGCATTGTCATGCTGTGCATTGATATCTGAGTATTGTTGCAACACCTCCTGTGGAGGAGAAGGGTATCTCTAGCCTAAATTCTAGCTTTCCCCATTTAAATATATATGCCAACACCCAGAGGTTGCTGTCTAAATTATTCAGCTGTAATGCTGAAGTCTGCCAGCCTCTTTATTGCTTTCCATGCAAAATGTGGGCCTGAATCAATTAAGTAAATGAAGCAGCACACCACAGGGATGCTGATGTAATACAATGATGGATCCACTGTAAGAGGTGTCCCCGTGCACTATAATGAAATGTGCTATCACGACAGGGCACATTTAATGTTTCTGTTTATTCTTTACTCTGTACGTCATGATTGATGTATTGTGCGCTGATATTGTCTCTAACTATTTTCTGCTCATGATGTATTGTTACGCAACTTTTCTTTCGTTGCAGAAAGCTCGCAGAGAAACAATCCCAATTTGGGAAACTGGTAGTCCCCCAGAACGTACTAAAATGACAATGAGAGATTTTATTTACTACTTGCCTGATACAAATCCAATGCTGTAAGTGCCTTGGTGATATTCTGAATAATATTAATTATCTAATGTTCCGTAGCCTTTTCAGACTATATTCATTTTCAGTAGAAATAATATCAACTTTTGTATTATTTCAAAACCTTTACAGATCTTCATTTGGAGAAGAGAAGAGACCTTCTTTTCCGGTTCTAACCAAAGAGTGAGTATATTTGCAAACATTTCCAAAAAAAATTCTGCATCTTTAATATTTTAGAAAGTAATTGATATATTTGTAATTTTCACATGGTTTTCATTTGCGGGGTTTTACCAAAGGATTTTGAAATGAATAATAAAACACTTTTTGATAATGTAAGTTTAGTTTACTGTTGGATCTGTGATCAAATTAAAAATAAAATATTATGATTGATGATGAGGGCATTTCTCATTCATCACCACATTCATAATAGCATAAATGATTCCAAATGCATCAAGATGAAAAAACAGCCTGTTGTAAAAGAAAATTTTCTTCAAATATTTAAGGGAAAAACTTGAATAAAGTTTTCATCGTCATTTTTGATTATAGTGCCGAAGAGGTTATGCTCTGAAATTCACAATGTGCCTTCCTATTCTATATTGTAGGCCAGAAGTGGGAACCGTTAACCCATCAGCTGAGGATGAAGGTGAAGAATCGGATGATGCAGTTTTGGGTCCGCGTGTCAAAGTGGCTGAAGATGGCTCTATTATTATTGATGAAGAAAGGTGTGCCCACAATATTAAAATGTTTCTGCTTTAAGCATTTTACCTTTTATTAGTTGATCATTAATATTTTTAGCACCTAAAATAATTGATGAACACTGTTGTTTATTGCAAAGGAGTTCAGCACTTTAATCTGGGACTATATCCTTGTGTCCAAAATGTGATGTTGCTTTAAGATACAAATTGGTTTATGCTGCAGCTCTGAAGATTTAAGGGACTTTAAATTGGCTTCACCACCTTGGTGGTGGGAAGGCTGTTTGAAAGTGTTGTCTGGGAGAAAAATTACCCATCACTTGGATAAATGTGGACTGTTTAGGGAAAGCCAGAACACGTTTGTTGAAGTAAACCATGCTGAATCTCTTCTGAAGAAGAATCATATTTGGCTCAAAACATTTAACTCATTTTCCTTATGCACAGATGCTGCCAGATGTGCTGCACGTTTCCAGCACTTTGTTTTTATTTCACATTTCCAGCATCCACAGCATTTTATTTTTATTTTTATTTTTGTGTTTAATTAATTTGATTTTTAATTAAGTTACAGAGACCATTGTTGAGTGTGATGTAGTTGGTGTGTATATGGACTTCCAAAAGGCACGAAATAAAGCAGTCTATAACAGACTTGTCAGCAAATTGAAGCCTATGGCATAAGGGGGGAAGTCACTGTTTCAGTGAAATGTGGGAGCAGAAATGGGCTGTTTAGCCCCTTCCAGTTGATTCAACCAGTCAATCAGACATGAGTTATCTATGTCTCTACTCCATTTTCCCACCATTGATCGTTAATCTCTTGCTACCCTACTTGCACAAAACTCTCCTGACCATGAACATTTCACTTGACTCAACATCTATAGCTTTTTTGGGAAGAGAGAATCGGATTTCCACTACTCATTGATGACACACTTAAATGTCTTGGGTCTGATTTTAAGATTATACACTATTGTTCAATTTCACCTATCTGTGGTTATCCTATTGACCCCTTGATTAGTTAGATCACCCCTCAATAATTGGAACACAAGGAAATACAAACCAAGTTTATGTTCCCTGTCCTTTTTATTTGAACCCTTCAGCAAGAGATTGCTGAATTTGTGGAACTCATTGCGACAGAAAGCTGTGGAGGTCAGGTAACTTAGTGTATTTAAAATAGAGATAAGTTTTTGATTAGTAAGAGATCAAGGGTCATGGGGAAAAGGCAGGAGAATGGGGTTGAGCAACATAGTCAGCTGTGATTGAATGATGGAGTAGATGTGATGGGCCAAATGGCCTAATTCTGCTTTTTTTTAATGGTATTGTGGTCTCGAAGCCTTGGTATCAAATTGATACTTTATTTTTGTTATACCTCTTCCATTTCCTGAGACTCTGTGCTCAGAACTGAGTGCAGTACTCCAAAAGGAGTTTAGTCAGCAGTCTGTACCGTGTACCATCAGTTGCTCAGTTTTGAATTCAAACTGATAAGTTTAACCCTTAAAGCCAGCACAACGATAAATGAAAGAATATGCAATGATAGTTCAGGACAGAATAAAGTAGTGAAGGAATATCATAACAGCATTATTTTAAGTTGCAAAAGTTTTATGTTGACTTTAAATTTACTTGTTTTTTCTAAACAAAAAATAGTTTAACGGTTGAGGTTTTGAGGAAGAAAGGACCTATTGTTGAAGAAAACGATCCCATTTTTGAACGTGGTTCTCAAACAACTTATTCCAGTTTTAGGAAGAGCACTCATACAAAGCCATGGTCTAATAAAGGTATGTATGAGACCGGTTTAATGGCTTATTTTAAAAAAAAACTTTTTGCTTTAGATGTTTAAGCTGTAAGAAGCAAAACCATTGAAGTTCATTCTTCAGATTGTACACCTGCATCGTTTTACCTTTCCTGATTTTTTTTAAAAATGCCAAAATTAATTTCTAGGGTGCTCTGTTCCAACTTGATGATCATCTGGCCAAGTCAGATTCTAGAGTGAAACCTGACTTGACAGACAATAAGTTTAATTTTGCACTGGTTACTGTGGTGGCTAGTCACTGAACATATTCATATGAGACTGCCCATGTTTTTTAATGCAAGGAAACAAGTTTTTTTTTTTTATAAACAACTTGAAACTTCTAATAAACTCTGGCAGCTTGGAGACCTCACAAACTGAAGCCCCTGATAGGTGAAAAGCTGTTCTTCTGAACTAAAGGCAAACTAAACTAGTGGTCCCGATCTGTTTTCTGTGTCTGTCATAAACTCAGCAAAATAAATGTTTTGTTAATTAGCACTAGAGGTATTCTGTGAGGCACTTAACTGAATCCCATTCTTTCTTGGAAATTATGTATTTAAGTCACAATTCCAAATAACTTTCTGGCCTTTTATTTTTTTTTTCAATAAGTTACCTTTACCGGATTGAAACCAAAAGCCATCTGCCTCAACTTTAAAAATCTAAATTTCTGAAACAATAATAATATACACCTTTATCACAATACTAAAAATTTCTATTGATCTGTAAAAAGGGAATAAGTTAATAAAGTGAACATTAGTCCTATAGATAGTGATTTTGGGAATTAATAATGGGAAACAACAATATGACAGATGATTTAAACTGGTATTTTGCATTGGTCTTCATTGTTGAGGATACAAGTAACATCCTCAATGTTGTAAATTGGGATATGGAAAGTGAAGTGAGAATTTCAATGTGTAATTTTAAGTATTGTATAAGTAAATTATAATCACTGGGGCAGTGGTACTGGGAAAATTATTGGGAGTTGCAAGCTGAGAAACCCCTAGGTCCTGGAGGGCTACATCGTATGGCCTTAAAATAAGTGGCTAGTGAGATTGTTGATACATTGATTGAACTGTGGAAAATTTAAACCAATTTGAGAATTCTTCCATTAGAATGGAAAGTAGTAAATGTAACCCTTTTATTCAATAGGGAGCGGGACAGAAAGCAAGAAGCTATAGAACTGTTAGCTCAACATCTATTATAGGGAAATGTTAAAAGCTATTTCTAAAGATGAGATAAAGAAAAAGCATGGTAACAGTTCAAGAAGGCAGCTCACCGCCGCTGCCTAGAGGAACATTAGAGATGGACAACAGATGTTGGTCTTGCCAGCAACACCCCCAAGCCAAGAAATGGGGGGAAAAAAATGGTTTAAAAATGGCTGACAATCTTGTTTTAAGACTTTGGCACAGCATCCCACATAGCCTGCATATTTAAAAGGATGCCAGTAACTGGTTCTAAGTTCTGCATGCCTGCATTATTTTGTTTTGTACTGCATAATTTTTGTTGTTTATTTAATGAAGTAATTAATCATTTTGCCTAACAATCTGTTAATTTTATTTGTACTGTGTTTGCTTTTTTTAGTAAATTTGTAAATTTTGATTCTTTCCAGAAACAGACATGTTCTTTCTAGCAATCAGTATGGTTGGGACAGATTTCTCTATGATTGGTCAGTTATTTCCTAACAGGACAAGAATAGAAATAAAGGTAATTTCAATTGACTTCAGAACTATTTTCTGAATTCATCTAGTCATTTATATACTCAAAGGTTGGTTGACTCTTTGCATGTGCATTGTTTGGTATTTCAGCAGCTGCAACAGGGCATTGACCTGTATATAAAAACAAATCCATGTTGCTCAGTTGCAAATTGGAAGATGATGTAAGCATGCTTATCAGTATCAACATGGTTTATGAGAAGTAGCAGACAGTAATAAAAAAAACTTGAACAATCACTTTTACGTAAGTGAAAAATATTTTTTATCAAGTTTTTTTTTCCACAGAACAAATTTAAACGTGAAGAAAAGTTGAATTCATGGAGGATTGACAAAGCATTCAGTGAGTATGGTAGTATTTAAATGGACATAAGGTTTTTTTGTTTCAGGGTGATTTAGATATTACTGCACATCCATAAAAGGTATACAGATAGGCAAGTAATGTGAACACTAACAACATACCTGGAGAGCAGCGAAATGTTATAGAAACAACGAGGTCTTCTGGGGCAGTGGTAACCTCCCTGTGTTTGAGCCAGAATCTCTGGGTTCTAGTTCCACCTCAGGATTTGATAGGCACAGAAAATGTGCTGTAATGCTACTAAATAGGTTGATTATCAATCTGTAAATCCTTCTGACGTGCCCAAAATAAATGGGAGAGTTTCCTGGTTGGTCAGAATCATATAGTTGCTACAGTACAGCAACCTTCTTTGAAATACTTCACATGCAGGTTCTTGGCAGGAGTGAATGTTTTCCTTGGTTGGAGAGACAGTTACCCTACCTCAAAAGCAAACATCATACTACTTTGAGTGTTAAAGATTTGGAGAAAATGATCAGTAAACAATCGTCCTATTAAACAATGCTAATTTTAGAGGAGGCTTACTGTTGGGCTGGTTTTCCGAACTTGTTTGCTTTGTGTGGTATCAATGGATTCCCATGTGATCCACTTACTTTATTGGCCTAGTGTTCCTTTTAATTACAGTAAACACTTTCTACTTTGGTTCTATTTTGCTTGGTAGTTGGATGTTTTAGCATGTTACTTTGTAACCCATTATTATCTGTTTCTTATTGATGGTATTTTACTCAGGTACCTTTTAATCTCTTCTTTGTCGCATAGAGGAGAAGAAACCACTCGACCTGGATTTTTTTGGAGAGTTACTAAACCGAGTTTTAGAAGCAGAGTCAAAGAGAAAGAAAGAAAAGGATGAAAAAACCAAAAGCCAAGGTCCAAGAAAGCCATCTAGGAGCAAACGGAACAGGAAAGGTAGCATAGTTTAAATATACTTAACTACCAATTTGCAAAGGCTGTTGTGCAATGAACTAGTAAAGATGGTAAATATTACTATGTAATGTGGATTTTGTATTTTAAAATCAACATATGATTAAATATCATATTCATTGATCTATATCTTTTTTAATTTTTTGGCACCTTTTGCCTTGAACCAAAGTTGAAAATTAAGAGCTAAACAACAAAAGTTTAAATGTCTTCTCCTTGTTTTTTTCAGATAAGAAAGGCTCTTAATATAATGTGAGAAATCACCCGACCCCAGGTTATAATCCAACAGATTTATTTGAAAACACAAGCTTTTGGAGCCTCAGTCCTTCAGGTGTTCGTGACAGAGGTAGTGTAAGACACAGAATTTATAAGTAAAAGATCAAAGGTTCACACCACTGATGAGGATGTATTAACCAAACCTAAGATGCTGTTAAACCTTTAATCAGTTGGAAGGTTTTAATTGACTAATATGTATGGTGTAAATCCCTGAATTCCTTTCAAGTCACAGTCCTGAGAGAACTAAATGTTTTACCAGTGTGAAGAAGAGGTGACATTTTAAGTCAGACAATACATGTCGTCCAGTACTTTCCAGGAGCAGAGAAACTATGCTACGTTCTTTGCAGCTGTCAACACATTATCGATGACAATGAGCACCTCACCAAGATCTTCCCCACGCCTCCATTTCTCGCCTTCAAACAACCGTCAAACCTTAAACAGACCGTTGTTGGCAGCAAACTACCCAGCCTTCAGGACAACATCGACCACAACGCTATACAACCCTGTCGTGGCAACCTCTGCAAGACATGTCAGATCTTCGACACGGACACTACCATCACACGTGGGAACACCACCCACCATGTGCACGGCAAATACTAATGTGACTTGGCCAATGTTGTCTATCTCATACACTGCAAGCAAGGATGCCCTGAGGCATGGTACACTGGCGAAACCAAGTAGACACTACGACAATGAATGAATGGATGCTGTGCAACAGTTGCCAGACAAGGGTGTTCCCTCCCAGTGGGGGAACACTTCAGCGGTTAAGGACATTTGGCCTCGGATCTTTGGGTAAATGTCCTCCAAGGTGGACTTCAGGATACACTGAGTCACTGAGCAGAGACTGATAGCCAAGTTCGGGCCTCAATCGGGATCTTGGGTTCATGTCGCACTACAGGTGACCCCACCATACTATACACTCTCTCACACACATTCACACACGGGCATACATACACACACACTCACACAAACACACTTACTCTCTCTGTCTCTCTTTCTCTCTCTCCCTTGCGCACGCACACACACCCTCCCTCCCCCTCCCTCTCTCATGCACACACACTCTTTCCCCCCCCTCACGCATGTGCGCGTACACATGCATGCGCTCTCTCTCTCTCACGTATCTGCAGATGCATTTTATTTTGTTCAAAAGGCACATAATTTATAGATAGTCAGTCAATGTGGTGTTTTATAAATTCCTACTTTAGAAATAAAACCAGACTCCAAACTAAAACAAACAGATTCTAAACAAGGCCTCAACATAACATGCATTGTCTAACCTAAAATGTCACCTCTTCTTTACACTGGTAAAACATTTAGTTCTGTCAGGACCGTGACTTGAAAGGAATTCGGGGATTTATGTATGCATATTAATCAATTAAAACCTTCTAACTGATTAAAGATTTAACGGCATCTTAGGTTTGTGTAATACATCCTGATCAGCGGTGTGACCCTTTGATCTTTTACTTATAAATTCTGTGTCTGATACTACCTCTGTCACTAACATCTGAAGATGGACCAAAAGCTTGTGTTTTCAAATAAACCCTGTTGGACTATAACCTAGTGTCGTGTGATTTCTGACCTTGTCCACCCCAGTCCAACACCAGCACCTCCACATCAATATACTGTGAGGTAGACATTTTGATTGCTTTCCTTCTCTGAGTGACAACATTATCTAGGTTATTGTTAATGATTAAATAGGGCTGTATTGTCCAGCAAAATGCCTTTGAAGTTGGGATTACAGGCACTGAGAAACTGTTCTCGTGTGGTACTCTAACAGTATATTAGAACACCATCCATTCGCTTTTAAAAAATTAACCATTTTAGATGATGTGTGATCTTGTCACAATAGGGGCTTTTAAAAGCGGTTACGCTACAATTAAACTCAAATATGTTATTAAAGAAAAGTTATGTGAAAGAAGTCATGAAGTTTGATAACTTTTAAGAGCATATTTATGCTTTCTTTATCTGTCATTTTTCCCCTTCTTCACTGTATATGTCCACCTCCCACCTGTCCTGAAGGTTTTAATACCACTTTTCAATATAGTTTCCATCCAGTACTTGGTCCAAGCCACTGTAGTCCTGAGCAAGTAAGTGAAAGCCAGCATTTAGTTATGTAAAGATCTGAGCAAAACCTACAGCTTTATTAGCAGATGTAACTGCATGTAGTATGCATTACCAGCAGGGATTGGTAGGTAGTTATTAGGAACAGTAACCTAATCTATTTTCTCCCTAGTTCTCCATGAATTCTAGGTAGCTTCTGATGTCTCCGCTCTTTCGTTGTCTGATGTCAGCACAAATCAACATGCAAACTCAGAAGCTACCATATATATAAATCTGTTGCTTCTTATCCAGCTAAGTGTTGGAGGAAGGCCTTACAAGCATCATTAAATAGAATGTTCATGGTGTCTGTTCAGAGTTGTGTAGCTGTGCAACATCCACACCTAATGCTGCATTCTGCACTAACATGAAGATATGAGCGTTGGTATTTGCATTAGCATTTGAGAGGGGCAGCTCCACAGATGTAAACTTATGCAATCTTTAAACTGAACCTTTGGTGCCAGAGATGAATGGAGAAATCTCTGTATTCACTGACAAGGATAATACACAAGCACACATTCATGTTGCTGAGCTTTGGAACTTTTCTCACAGTCATTCTTTTTCACTTACTGGGAAGCACTGACTGATATCCACTACTCTTAGTGAGAATTAGTAAATATAGTAAAATATAGTTTAAGTAAACAGGGTGGAAGAATTTCCATGAGACACTTAGGGGAACTTTGACAATCTCTGACTATTGAGCCCAATTTATTTGTGAAGTATGATTATTTTTGAATTGACTTTTTAAAGGTTTGTATTTTTTGGTATTGCGTAATTGCTTGTAAAATTAGAAATGTTGTACACATGGAAGAATTCCACAACAGTGAATGCTTGTTATTATATGTCTTCTTACTTGCCTTATGCATTCAGGCAAAAATGTGACAGAACTAGAAAGTGATCCTGATGACCCTGATCCAGTTGAAGTTGCTGACACTGAATTAGCTGAAGCTGATTCCAATGCTGTAGCGGAGGGAACTGAAGCATCTTGCAGTGTGGAAGGTCAGGAAGACACACATAAAAAAGAAAGTACATCAAAGCCCTATCCAACTAAACGCAAGCGAAAACGGAAGAAAAAAACTACTCCAGAGCCAGCAGAACAAGAAACTGCTGAAGAGCCACCTCAGGAAGGAAGCAGTTCTCAGGAATTAAAGCAGGAAGTGCAGCAGTGCAAGATAGGTAAGAATTGTTTTAGCTCTGTATTGTAGTTATGACTGTGGGTTGTTCTGTTGAGCTTTATCATTCATCTTTTCACCACCCATTCACTTAGGCCAGTTATGTGTACTTTTTAAAGAAAAGCCAAGATGTTGCCAGTCCTCTGCCATAGGTACTGTTTAGCCAATTGCTGTAAAGGAAGAGAGATATCTGTGGTGACTACTCCCTCGAGTTTCTTATTCCCTTTATATGGGCAAGTGCCTGGTTAGAATTTATTTTTCAGAAATGCTACAACTGAAAATAAAAACTCACTACCTTCAGAATTGTAGGCTTGATCCCATTCTGAAAGCAATAGAGCATTTCTGTTTGTTCTGCCTTGGTTTTGTTGTTCCTTTGGTAATAATTGACTTAAAATGCCAAGTTAATTTACAGAAAAAAACTCAAGCTGTTGAAGTATGCTACAGCCTAGAGAGCAGATGATTACTTTAAATTTAACAGTTATCAGGGAGACATGAATGCATGATTGCACTTGATTAACACTGTTCACCTGTTTGTTTTGGTAACCATGTTTGAAGTGCAGTTAGTGACCAATTATTCAGTGAATTTAAATTACGTCATGGGTTTCTATTAGGCTCTGGCCTTATTGCAGTCTGCTAGATATTTGTACGCTCCAGGAAACAAGGACATAGCCTGAGGAACTCCTGCAGACTTGTGTTGGAGCTGAGATGACCAATCTGACCTTCAACAACTACAACTATCCAAGAGCTTGCTATGGTATTTAAAAGAGGAAAATATCTGGAGCAACTATTGAGTTTGTCGCTCAGAATACTAGAAGTCCACAAGTTCCAGCTCTGTGCAAAATTAGTTCATAGGATTTGAGCAACTGTTGACATTCTGCATTTGATTACCATGTTTCTGGGTTAGGAATGTAAACTTTGTCAAGAGTTCCTGCTACTGTTTACTAACAGGTATTGCTTTCCACAAGTGTGTATGCAAAAATACAGGGTTTTGACTGGATTATACTCTACAGTTGTGCCTGCAAAAGCATTCAAGTCGTTTTGGTTAAACAGATCATTTTGAACTCTTGCAACCAAAGCTGGAGAAGTCCACTGTTTCTAGTCATGCTACTGCATGGTTGCAACATAAATGGATATAGTACTTTCATTTTTACTAAGAATTATATAAGGTTTTAAGCAACAAGATCAATTATCTAGGTTTCTTAGTAAACACAATTACAGGCTTATTATCAAAACAAAACTTATTCAGTAAAGGAGCAATAATTGGTTACCATAGACAGTCAGAAAGATAGAAAAATAAATGCTTATCTATTGTAAATTTCCCCGAAACAGACGGGTGAACAAATGCACCTTCTCTCTTTGGAGAAAAAGGATAGATTTCTCTTCAGAATTTGGCTTTATGGAGAAAACTAACACTTTGGGCCAATGGGTTATTCTTGAACGCAAAAGGACAAAATGTAGGTTACTCTGGCATTTTTGGTCAAGTGACTAATCACAAAAGGTTGTCTCTGAAGTCTTATTCCACTTGCTGTGGAAATCAGGTGGTGATCCTTCAGTTCCTGTTTCAAAAGAACAAAAGACTTCCCTGAAATGAGCAAGATCAGCTGAACAACTGGTTCTTAGCAGGGTTTCCTCCAACACAGTTTGGATTGCGCCAGGGCCACTCAACTCCTGACATCATCATAGCATTGGTTTTAACGTTGACAAAGGAGCTGAATTACAGAGATAAGGTGAGTGACTGCCCTTGACATCGTGCAGCATCAAGGAGTCCAAGTAGAACTGGAGTCAATGGGAAATGAGTGAGAAATCTCTCTGCTGGTTGAAGTCATTCTTGGCACAAAGAAAGATGGTTGTAGCTGTTAAAGGTCAGACATCTCAGCTTCAGCACACGTCTGAAGGAGTTCTTCAGGGTAATGTCCTTCACCCAGCCATTTTCAGCTGTTTCATTAATGACCTTCCCTCCATCATAAGATCAGAAGTGTGGATGTTCGCCAATGATTTTAAAGAAACTCCTTTCAGCACAATCCTTCAAAGCTCAGGTCATCCAAGTAATTTTAAAAATATAGCGTCTTTAGAACAGAGCTAGGCATTGGAGGCTACCTGGTTCCTGGGACATCCTGACTTATTAAGGAAATAACACTTCGATAATACTAAGTAACAGAATTTTAAAAAAAGGTTGCACCCAATTAAACAGTATATGTTTGAACTCCAGCTACTTCAACAAACAGGTTTTAGGGTTGTACCTATTGGTTGAAAGGAAACCAACCCATGTGAAATCTTGTAAATGTAAAATACTTTTTATCCAGCTGCAATTGCCACTGATGCAGATATTTTTGATCAACAATTTGAACAGGAATTCAGAAATCTTCAGCTTTGACTTCTGCTGAAGAAGACAATAGTGGAGACCAGATTGCAGAAGGTGAAGATGAATGCCATTTAGTGAGTAGTGAAATATCGCTTGAGCAAGGGACCTCTGAAAACAAACTGCCTTCCAAAACAAAGAGAAAAGCAAATCACAATGATGAAAGCCAATCTTTGAGGTAACCTGTGTTTATATAATGCTTTTAATGTAATGGAGAATGATTTTAAAAAAGACGAGGGAGAATTTTTTTTATACAGTGGGTCATGTGTGGAATGAACTTTCAGAAGTAGTAGTAGATGTGGGTACAGTTACAACGTTTAAAAGACATTTAGGTAAGACGGAATAAGAAATGTTTGGAGGGAATATGAGCGACGCGCAGATAGGTGGGACTAGTTTAGTTTGGGATTATGTTCAGTCTATACTGGTGGGACAGAAGAATCTGTTTCGGTGCCACCGTGCAGCCCTAAAAGTATTGCTTGAATAGAGACTTGAACCCAGGACCCTCGGATTAAAAGCCTGATGCACTACTGACTAAGCTACCTGGGCTCATGTGCAAACTATTAAACTCCGCTATTGACTTGGCTGGGTTTTTTTTGCTGGAAGGAACATAAAAGTAGCAAAATGCAAGACTTTCATGAAATTAAGGTAAAATGTAGCAAGGAATTGACCAGCGTTTACTGCCCATCCTCGAAAAATTAAAAGTAAATCACATAGCTGTGGATCCGGAGTCACATGTCGGCCAGATCAGGAGAGGATAGCAAAGACATTAGATGATTCTTAACCAATTGGCAATGTCAATTGGCGTAATAATCAAATAAAACAAAGACCTACAGATGCTGGAGATAAGAAATAAAAACAGAAATTGTGGTGAACAGCATGCCTGGCAGGGTCTGTGGGGAGAAAACAGAGTAAATGTTTCAAGTCCGGTTATACAGTTGTCATTAGGCTAACGTTTTATTCCCAATCTTTAAAATATTAAATTCGAATTTCCGCATGATGAAATTTGAACCAATGTCCTCAGAACTTTAGCCTAGGGCTCTGGATTACTCGTCCAATGACAATACCATTACGCAACCATGTCATAGAACTTTCCATGCAGAGTTCCACAGGTGTTGGCCAAACAGTATGAGATGGTAAGTACGCCAAACAATTATATTGTTAAATCATTGGAGTTCAGATTAGCAGGAGTTGAACAATAATCTGGCTAGGATACATCTGAGTTATTTGATCCTTTTTTAGTTGGCACAGTACAAATTAAGGCCTTGCACAATATAAGCTAAACAATTCGACAAATACTCGAGTCAAGCTGAAAATCCATGAGAAACCATTTGATAAGTTGATGTTCTTAGCCTTTATGTTGTAATGCCTCTGAGACAGATTTAGTTGTGTTGGATAACTAATGGAATGTAATAAACCTGAAATTTCTTGTTTAAAACAACCAAAATCTAAACAATATATTCTGCAGAAGCACAATGTTAATGAAAAATTCACGGATTAAAACTTTTCCAAAAGAAGTGTTTTTTTTTTAGGAATTGCAAAAAATCGTGCAATTTAGGAAGATGAGTGAAAATATCCATGTGACTGTTGCATTAACTGAAGAAATGGTGACACCTTTGAATAGCATGATTATTCAAAAGAGTTTGTTCATTAATATTATTCCAAGAATTTGGGTACTGTAGCAAATCATAATGGTGTGATAAAATGAGCTGTTCTCTGGTTGAGGATTAATTAAGTAGGTTGATTCAAATTTTATTTGCCCTGTGAGTGGTTCATTCTGACGTTTGGAGTGTAGAAATCCACATCATGGTGATTACAAAACAGAAACAAAGTTCAGGTCAAATGGAGATGTGTAGCAGGAAACTCTATTTCAATTGGATTATTTCTTTGAATTCCACTAAATAACTTAATTGAAAGATGGCTGTGGTTGTTGGAGGTCATTCCTCTCAGCCACAGGATATCACAGCAGGAGCGATGATTGATGAGGACAGGGCAGTGGATACTGTCTACATGGACTTTAGCACAGCCTTTGACAAGGTATCTCACGGCAGGCTAATATGGAAGCTGAAGTCTCATAATATCCACAGGGAGCCAGCAAGGTGGATACTGAGCTGGCTTGGTCATAGAAAACAGAGTAGCGGTGGAAGGTTGTTTTACTGGCTGGAGATCTGTGACTCATGTTCCACAGGGACTGGTGCTGGAACCTCTGTTGTTTGTAATATATATGAATGATCTGTTTGGATTTATTTATTGTCATGTGTATTTTGTTACAAAATACAGTGAAAAGTGTTGTATAGTGTTGCCACTTTCTGGTGCCGTCTTAAAACTCAGAAAAATAAACCAAAACATTGCAAATAAAGGCAGAAAAGTAAAGAAATAAAAAGTGTTCAAATTTACAGTCCTCCTTGTTAAATGCTGTGCCGTGGGCCATAGGCCCGCTGGCCAGGCATGAGTCCCCTTTGCCGCACCGCTGCCACTGAAGCAAACGTCGAACTCTTCAGCTCCATCTCGCCTGTAGTGATGCCCTTGCCATTGAGTCCTTGCTGGACCTTGCCAATGCAGACGCCTTGACATTGGGTACTGTACTGGCCCAAATGCGCCTCCGCTGTTGTCAGGAGTCTGCTTTGGGCCCACCTTGTTGATGCAGCCACTGCTGATGCTGCAGAATCTTGTCCTGGGCCCAAACTCTCCTCCACCTCCATGCGTCTGCGACGCACACAGATGGCACCAGGAACCTAAACTGGCCTCTGCCACAGCAGCCGCGACTTGGCACTAGGACTGCCTCATCGATGCAGAAGCCAGCAACCCAAACTCGTCTCCGCCATTGCCACGTTTCCGTGTTGAGCTGAACTTGTCACTGTCAATGCCATTACTGTGATCGAGCTCTTCAACAAGAGGTAAGTAAAATAAAAGAAAAGGAAAACCAGAAAAGAGAGGAAAAAAAAAAGCAAAGAAATAAAAAGAAAAGCAGACAGAGTAGATGAGTCCCGGGCTCAGAAGCCCTACTCCATTGCCATCTTACCAGAATGATTTGGAGGAGAGTGTAGGTGGTATGATTAGTAAATTTGTGGATGACATAAAGGTTGGCGGAGCTGCAGATAGTAAGGAAGATTGTCAGATGATACAGCAGGATATAGATAGGCTGGAGAATTGGGTGAAGAAATGGCAGATGGAATTTAATCCAGACAAATATGAGGTGATGCATTTTGGAAGGTCTAATGCAGGAGGGAGGTAGACAGTAAATGGCAGAATCCTTAAATGCATTAACATGCAGAGCAATCTAGGTGTACAAGTCCACAGTTCCCTGAAAGTGGCAATACAAGTTGGTAAGGTGGTCAAGAATGCTTGCCTTCATCGGTCAGGGCAAAGAAAGTAAAAGTTAGCAAATCATGTTGCAGCTGTATAGAACTTTAGTTAGGCCACATTTGGAATATTCTGGCAACCATGACTGTACACATTACTAGAAGAATGTAGAAGCTTTTGGTGAGAGTATAGGAAAGGTTTACCTGAATGAAGAGTGACCTAGACTCTGTTAGCTTACGCTCTCTCCATAGATGCTGTCTGACACGCTGTGATCTCCAGCATTTGTTGTTTTCAATACAGTTTCCAGCATCTGCAGTAATTTGTTCTTAATTGAATGTTGCCTGGTTTGGAGGATATTAACTATGAGGAGAGATTGGACAAAGCTGGTTTGTTTTCATTTGAATGTCAGAGGCTGAGGGACGACCCAGTAGGAGCTTACAAGATTATGAGCACCATGGATAGAGTAGATAGTCAGAGTTTTTTCCCAAAATAGAAATTTCAGTTACTAGAGGACATTGGTTTGAGTTAAAAGGGGGAAGGTTTAAAGGAGTTTTGAAAGGCAAGTTACCACTCAAAGGGTGGTATGTGCTTGGAATGCACTGCCAGAGGAGGTGGTAGAAGCAGATACGTTTAAGAGGCATCTTGTCAGATACATGAACAGTCAGGGAATACAGGTGCAAAAAGGTGCAAGGTTTTTAAGTTTAGAAAGGCGTCATGAGTCGGCGCAAGATTGGTGGTACAATAACCTGTTCCTCTGTTGAACTGCTCTTTGTTCTTTTGAGTTCCTCTGGGTAATGCCCTATGCACAATCATCTTCAGCTGCTATATCATGCCCTTCATTCCATCATAAGGTGAAAAGTGGGAATATTTGCTGATAATTGATTGCACAATATTTAGCACCATTTGCGATTCCTCAAATACTGAAGCAGTCCACTTCCAAATGCAGCAAGACCAGGACATCATACAGACTTGAGTTGATGAGAGGCATGTATAGTATTAAAATCATCGAAATGCCAGGAAATGACCATCTCCCATAAGAAACAATCCAACCATTGCCCCTTGACATTGAATAGCATTGCCATTGCTAATTTCCCCAACTCCTGGAAGTTATCATTGACCAGAAACTAAGCTGAATTAGCCTTCTAATTACTGTTGCTACAAGAGCAGATTAGAGACTGGGCATTCTGCAGCAAATAATTCACCACCTGCCTTGTCAAAGTCAGTCCACCATTAAGAAGTCACAGTCATGAGTGTGATGGAATACTCTCCACTTCCCTGCATGTGTTCGGCTCTAACAAGGTTTGAGACTCGTAATACTATCCAGGATATGCAGTTCACTTGGTTGGCATCCCATCTAGTACCTCCGATATTTATTCCCTTCACCATCAGCACACAGTGGCAAGGGTTGCAACATTTGCAAGATGCACTCCAACAATTCACCAAGTCTCCTTCAGTAGCATCCTTCAAACTTACCTCCTCTATACCTTAAAAAAGACTAAGGCTGCAGCTGTACAAGAAGCAACTCACTACCATCTTCTTGAGGGCAACAGGAAATGGATAATAAACATATCCTAGCCAGTGACTATTACTAGTCACGTACCGTGCCACTGTTTTAAAAATGTCACTGCTAGTGGTATGTTATGAATCTTGAAACTTAGAATGCATTTTGAATTTATTTTTGAAATTATTGTGTTGCCTAAATATTTATTTCAGTGATCATGAAAGTGTAGCACCATCAGAAACATCCGCACCAGTTACAACAGAAACTTCAAAGAAATCACAACGTGTTCGTGCACAGAAATTTAAACCCAACTTGAAAGCAAATGGAACAAAAAGAGCAGGAGGAAAAGATGGTGATAAAACTGCTCCAGAAGCTATTAGATTTTATGATGGTGACAACAAGGAAGACAAGAGTGAAAAAGTGCAAGAATCACCTGTACAGGATGAGGATCCTCCTAACTGTGATCCCCCTGAGATCATGAATAATGAAGTGTCAGAAAAGGTGTGTGTATAATATATACTGTCATTTAAGTGTACAGCGAAACCTGACATCTTGCATCAACTGCCATCTTTTGTTGATTCAGAATATTATTTTCAAAATGGTAATTGTTCGCATTGTAAACGGTTTCCTAACAATCTTCAAAAACCAGTCATATTTATGATTTACACCTAATCTAAGAATCCCCATCTCCCATTACCAGTTCTGGTTTTATAGTCTCATTTCCCATTCAAACTGCTTGCAGCAGAATAAAACTTCAGTTTTATTAGGTAAAATTAAGATACTGTCAGAACAATGGAGGTGAGTAATGTGATGTCGAGTTTTCCTGGTACTATAAAGGCCATGTTATCCAGAATTCTCATGCACCTACCAATCATTGGGGATAGTAGGAACTGCCAGTGCTGGAGTCTGAGATAACAAGGTGTAGAGCTGGATGAACACAGCAGGCCAGGCAGCATCGGAGGAGCAGGAAAGCTGATGTTTCGGATCTGGACCCTTCTTCAGAAATGGGGGAGAGGAAGGGGACTCCGAAATAAATACAGAGAGGGGGAGGTAGTGATAGAAGGTGGATAGTGGAGCAGATAGGTGGAGAGAAGACGGACAGGTCAAGGAGGCGGGGATGAAGCCAGTACAGGTGAATGTTGGTATGGAGTTGGAATGGGGGTTGGTCAGTGAGGAGGGAGGGGCGGGTAGATGGGAGGGAAGACAGACAGGTCAAGGAGGTGAGGATGAAGCTTGTAGAGGTGAGTGGAGGTATGAAGTCGGGGTGGCGGTTGGATGTGTTCCTACCTACACTCGCCTCTACAAGCTTCATCCCCGCCTCGTTGACCTGTCCGTCTTCCCTCCCACCTACCTGCCCCTCCCTCCTCACTGACCAACCCCCATCCCAACTCCCTACCTACACTCACCTCTACAAGCTTCATCCCCGCCTCCTTGACCTGTCCGTCTTCTCTCCACCTATCTGCTCCACTATCCATCTTGTCTCGCTGCCTCCCCCTCTCTGTATTTATTTCAGAATCCCCTTCCCCTCCCCCATTTCTGAAGAAGGGTCCAGGCCCAAAACGTCAGCTTTCCTGCTCCTCTGATGCTGCCTGGCCTGCTGTGTTCATCCAGCTCCACACCTTGTTATAGCAATCATCGAGAGTAGGTTTCCTTGTTCTAGCAACCAATTATTTTGTTGCCTCTCTCCTTCTGATCAAACCTCATTTACGGTATTTATGAGTGGCAACCAGCACATTCATGTGACCCGGCCTCCCCATTTCCTGTTCATGCCCAACACTGGGAAGTTTACCGTATATTGACATTTCTGAAAGCCAGCTTTGGAACAGATAAAGATATACAAAACAAATTTAATGATCCCTAAATGGCCTTTAAAATAACAACATAACTATTTATCTGGAAGTGTTGCCAAAACAGGCATCTGCAGAAATGGCTAAATTTAGACGATTATTTTGACATTAGGAAAGGGCTTGTGAACCTCGTATTAGTTTATTTTCTCATCAACAAAATTATTCTGTCTTTTTTTTTAAATAATTGGCAGTTTTTTTTTCCACATTTGGCGTAATCTTGAACTGATTTTACTTTTGTGTAGGAGATCAACAGTTCCCCAATACCTGAAACAGCTGAAGCTGATAAAACTAAGAAAATATTGGAAAGCAAAGCACAAGGTTCTGATACTGAATCACGGTAATGAATTACTTTTTCTTGTACTTATTAGTTTTTCTCAGCACAGTGCACTATTCAAACATTCACTGGACAGACAGACAGTTAATCTTCTCTCAGGTTGTTTTCAGTATTGCTACATAATCGGTTGTTAAACAAATTTGAGAGTGACTTGTGACACCACCTAGTTTTTCAGTTTCTGCACTCTTAAAATGGTTTTATGCCGATTGCTGTACTATTCTTGGGTGTTACTCATAAGAAATATTAAAGTGAACAATTACAAGACTTGGTAACTATTAAGAAGGCTTTTTTTTTAAAGGAATTGTTTGTGAAGAATCAAGGTTTGTGGAGGGAGTTAATTTTTCTTTGAGAATAACAACTGCCCAGCTTAATTTTGTCAAGGGGTACCTTTTCATTTTTGGGAGTAAGTTTTTTCGTTTTCACACAAGTACAGAATCCCATTTATCCTTATTTAATTGGTATTTTCTCTCAAATTTGGATTCTTGATATAATTCCTTTTCAATAATAAAGTAAGAGCTTACTGTCAGAGTTGTCTCATTCTAATTATTTGATGCAATGAAACGGAAATCAGACAGACATAATAAGCAGCTTATGTTGATTTGTAACAAACTAAATTAATTTCTGCATGGTTGATGGTAATGTGCATCACATTTCTGGAGGGCCAGTTGTGGCTAATGCGGCTTAAAACCTGTGAATGATAGATTTCTGTTACTAAATTAATCATAGGCTACAGAATGTGTAATTTGGGAAATAGAATATGTAATCAGAAAAATAATATTCACATGTGATGTGAATAAAGTTAGTTACAACTGGGATAGATTCACTTTACAGATGCTTTCCAATTAACTGAAATTACTATATAAATGCTGTATTGCACATGCAGATGTATTGTAGCCCTTCCAAAAGGGGCTTTTATTCTTTTATCAGCTTCCTGATTGTCATGTGTGTTTACATGCTGTGATATTTGCAGTTCCAGCTTGACAGAAGTGTTTAAAATCGTGAAGCATTTTGATCAAGTAAATTAGAGATTGTTTTTAGAAGAGTCAGTCCACAGAGGATGGATTTAAGATTAAAAAAACGCAACAAGTAATGACCTGGAAGGATGGTGGAAGCAGAAAATTACATTCAAAATGCTACCTAGTAAATAAAAATAATATATAGGGAAAGAGCGTGGGTGTAGAATAATTAGATAGCTCTTCCAAAAAGTGAGAACAGTTCAATGTGACAAATAGCTAAGCTGTATTAATCTGAGGCTGCTTTTTACATTTGATAGGCAGCAAGGCAGCAACTGTTTTGTCGATTTAATTTGATTTTTGCAGGTTATTTGTCAGATACAAGGGTGATTTTACCCGCTGTTACAGTGTATTGTAAATTCTGGTCTATAGTGTACAATCTCCAAGGCTGGGTAGGATAAATAAAGTATTTGTGGTTTAAAGGTGCCAGATTTGGATTTTATTTTTGCTGTTTCAGGCCAGTGGAGAAACAAGAGGAATCGACGCCCAAACCAAACCGTGCAGCAAGGAGACGGTTCCAGAAGCCTAAGCCAAACTTGGGAAGAGCAGTTGTGTTAATTGATGAAAAAAAGATTGCTCCAGAACGAGAGAAAGCTATTACAACCGAAGAAGATCGAGATCTCAGTCCAAATATCCCAATTGCTGAAGTTTGTGAAGCCAGTGAGAAGACTGGAGCTGATCCTTATTTTGCTTCAGAGGCACAAACCGTGGATACTTTAATATCCAATAACTTGCAGATACAGCAGGATGCACTGCAGGGTTCATCAGAAGCCAGTAAATCAATAGTCCCAATATCTCAGGTATACCCGAAAGCTAGTGTCTTTCATTCCTGATATCATTTTGATGAATCTATACTCTACACTCTCTGCTTTTAATGTTATTTTTACAATGATACCTGGAACAGAATGCAGCAATCTTCAATATGATCTACGTATTATCTTCCCTAAATTTATCATGCCCCTTTTCATGCTATTTGCATCTCTGTCTACCACTCAGACGCTCATTAACTGATGGTCTGTCATATACTTCACACCGTTTCCATTCTGCTTATACCCTCATTTTTTTGTTTTATCAAAGTGCACTGCAGTATAATAAATTTTATGTTGCATTTGTCTGCATGTTTTGCAAGCCAGCCCGTGCCTTGCTGAAATTTTCACGACTGTTGCAAGTTTTTCTTTTTTGCATGAAGATTTTAATACTGTATTCTCTCTATTAATATCCAAATGATTTATTTTCACTTTAACCGAGTTGTAGCATATATTCAGTACTAACTACTTGCCTGTGACACACTTCGTACTTTGTCTCATTCTCCTACTATCCAAGTGCCCTTGGTCACAGGTCATTGTTTGGAGATGTATCCTGCATGTGTGACATTAAGTGCAGGTGTCTCATAGTACAGACTTCAACTCCTCTGTTCTCCTGTATTCTAGTCCGTTCAAATGTTAAAGTCAAGCATTAATGTAATGATTTAATCCCTCTTACAATTGCCCAGCTACATTCCAATGCTAAACTCCTACATTTTTCTGCTGTGTGCTACACTTGGTGTAGAGAATAATCACTTGCAAGTAAATTGAGTGAGTGCACTTCCACAGTAAAAACAGACACTTATGTAATCAATAATTTAAGTTATTGGCAGCTTAGACCAAACATTTAAACTGTTTAGTATTGAAATGTCAAAATGGAATATTAAATCCAAAAAATACAAACAAATATCTCAGTACTCTAACTTCAATTACTCTCAAATCTCTGTTTTAGGTGATGTGTGAAGACGTAGTTAATGTAAGTTTCCTAGGAGTCTGCTTATTTATGGTTCCAAACTTGTATATTTGTCTAACTTTAAAACTGTTATGTACTTCGATTTTCAGTCAAAAGTGCAATCTCTGGAGGCAGCCACTAATTCTATGGAAATAGAGACACAAAGTATTATAGCTTCAGATAATGAGGTGTCACGAAGAGGCTACCAGGATTCTAACAGACAGCAGCAATCGCAAATGTCATCTGAGTGTGACAGTCAAGAAGAACATGAAGATTTGAAGCTGGATTCCATTCAGGACAATATTATAAGCAAACCAACTAGGTATTGTGCAAAGAGAAAGGGTAGACTATTTTTGACAATTGTATGTTATTGAAATATGTAAAGGAAGATTTGAAAGTTGTTAAGACCTCAGTGTATAGGTCATTGAATGCCATATCTATTCTATTCTGATGAATGCCACATTATCAGTGAGTAAGCTTATCATGTAATTTGCCATTGTGTCGTAGAGATAAGAATGATGATATCTGATTCAGTTCCTGTCTTGAGCTCATTTAGCTCAAATGACAGAATATTGCCATTAGCCTTTATTGCCCTAAATTGTGGGAGGAAAAAAATGAATGATCGTTAACCATTGACCATATCTGGGTGTATTTGCATGGGAGGAGGCCCTTTGAGCACCTAGTCTCATTTGACATAGTCTCTGTTTTACATCTATGGTGTAGAGTAGCATGTTGATCTAATGAATGACTACCGTCTTTAGCTGATTCATCAATGATCTTCATTGATGATTGCACAATGTTCAGCACCATTTACAATTCCTCAGATACTGAAGCAGTCCATGTCCAAATACAGCAATGTCTGGACAATATTCAGGCTTGAGCTGAAAGTGGAAGTAACATTCATGCCCCCCAAGTGCCTAGCAATGACCACCTCTAACAAGGGAGAATTTAGCCATCATCCCTTGACATTCAGTGGTGTTACCATCACTAAATTCCCCACTGTCAACATCCACCAATCCTGGGGGATATCAGACGGGAAGATGGAAATGCTGCAGTGTGGAAACGTTTTCCTGACTCCTCAAAGCCTGATCACCATCTACAAGGCACAAGTCAGGAATGTGATGGAATACTTCCCACTTGCCTGGATGGGTGCAGCTCCAACAACACTCAAGCATGAACACCATCTATGACAAAGCAGCCCACATTGGCAGCAGTGTGTACAATCTACAAGTTTCACTACAAAAATTCAGCAAAGCTGTTTAGACAGCACCTTTCAAACTCATGGCAACTTCCATCCAGAAGGACAAGGGCAGCAAATATATGGGAACACCACCATTTTCTAGACTTGGAAATATATCATTGTCCCTTTTGTGCTGTTGGATCAAAATTCTCGAATGTCTTTCCTCATGATATTGTGTTTCTACCTACAGCACAAGGACTGCAGCAGTTCAAGAATGCAGCTCACCATCACCTTCTCAAGGGCAACTAGGGATAGGCAATAAATATTGGCCCAACCAGTGTCCCATATTGAATTAAAAAATGAATTATTGAGATATTTTGATGCACTTTTGATGCACTCCTTCATCAAAAGAAGAAAAGAATATTGTCAGTACCTCTAATTTGCTTCTGCTCTTATCCTCGTAGCTTCGTCTTTGTAAATAAACCTCAAATTAATTACAGTGCTTGGATGATGTAAGAGTAACTAACATTTCTGGTGAACGTTTGAAACATTGAATGCTATCTTAAGTGGTGTTGTTCAAAATACAGCATAAGTGGGATTATATTGCAGTAAACAAAATTAGTGAGATGTAGCAAGGAAGACACAATATTATCCCCAGTTTTGGTTGATTTTACCAGGCCATCAGGTATATTAAAATATTTTTTTAAATACTGTTGCTTAAAACAAAAAAATTAAAACTCTCTTTCTTTTATAGGTCTGGACGGCAGCCTAGACCAACAGCATTTTATAAATCTCCAACAGAACAAAAACCATCAGCCTCTTCTCCATTATTATCTGAAGCAGAAAATGAGGATAAAAGCAGGAATAGACGTGCACGGTCTCAAAAGACTAAACCCAAACTCAACAAAAGCTTGAGTAAGAAAGAGACTCTAAATAAGAATGCTGGGAAAGGCCAGGGAACATCAAAAGTGAGACTGGTGACCTTGAGAGCATCCCAGGAAGATGAAGAAGATGATGATGAACCTGAGCCGATAGAAGAGGATGACGTCTATCTCATCAATCCTGAGGAGGTCAACAAAGTACCAGCTTTTGTGCCAATCAGCCTACGATCTCCTGAACCTGTTCAAACTGAAGTCGAGGAGACCATGGAAGAGGTATGGTGCTAAATGTTTGAAAATATGTTGTTTAAATCATTGCATGACTGTGCTTTCTTATTTGAAGATTTTCTTTTGTAGGTGCAAGGTTTATGACTACTGTGTAGTTAAGAATAGTGTTTTAGTGTATCTGGCTGCTCTTACGACCCACCTTGTTTGCTATTTCTTTCTGTTGTTTTAGTAGTGGTTTAGAGTGTGGTAAATATTAGTCCAAACTTTTCATTCAGAATTGTTACAAATTGAAATAGCTCTTTTCTTTCCCTACACAAACAAACCCTGTTCAGCGGCGGAATTCATTTAACAACATAAGAAATAGGAGCAGGAGTAAGTATTTCAGCAATTCACGCCTGATTTCCCATTCAGTGAAATTGTGGCTGAGCTTCGACTTCAAAACCATTTTTTTGCACCATACCTGTACCCTTTCATGTTCTCAATCTGTAGAAATCTAAAAATCTCACTCTTGTGTGTACTTAACGACTGACTCTGCACAGCCTTCTGGGCAGAGGTTTCCAAAGATTCTTCACCAAGTGAACAAATTCCTCCTTATCTCAGTCCTAAATGTCCTGTTGTCTGCTTGAAGAGGCCCCCACACCCTCCAGGGGAAACATTCTTTCTGCATCAACTCTGTTGATTTCACATGTTTGAATATGGTCATCTCTCATTCTTCTAAACTCCAGAGGGCTAATCTATCTAATCTTTATTCATAGGAAAAATTTCCTCTATCTTAGAAATTTGTTTGATAAACCTTATTGACGACCTCTGTCTATGATATAGTCTTCCTCAGGTAAAAAGACCAAATCTGCACACACTTCTCCAGGTGTGCTATCACCAAAGCTCTTCGTAAGATACCTTTACTCTTACACTTAATTCTTTTCGTAATAAAAGCCAGTATACCATTTGTCACCTTAAATTGCTTGCCATACCTTCATGTGAACTTTCCATGATTCTTGACCAAGCATACTTGACTGTCTTTCAAGTTAATCATTTCCCAGCCTCTTACCATTTAAGAAGTACTCTGAAGTTTCTGTTTTTCCCACCAAAATGGCTGACCTTCATTTTTTTCACATTGTATTCCCTCTGCAAATTTTTTACCAGCCATTTGGCCTCTGCTCACAACTGTACTTCCGCCTAGTTTGAGTCATTTGCAAATTTTGATATGTTGCATCTAATCCCACATCCAAATTAATGATTTAGATTGTGAATTGTTGGGGGTTCAAGCATTGATCTATGCAATACCCCACTAGTCACAGTATGCCAACCCGTATGTAACCCATTTATTTCTGCTGTCTGTTTTCTGTCCATGAAACATTCATTGTCATTGTCTTTATTGGTCAGTGCATTGAGTATACGAGTTGGGAGGTCATATTGCAGCTGTACAAGATGTTGGCTTGGTCACTTTTGAAGTATTGCATGCAATTTTGGTCTCCCTCCTATAGGAGAGATGTTGTCAAGCTAGAAAGAAACTAGAAACAGAAAAGATTTACCAGGATATTGCCAGGGTTGGTGAGTTTGAGCTATAGAGAGAGGCTGAATAAGCTGGGTCTACGTTCCCTGTAGCATCAGAGGCTGAGGGATGACCTTATAAAGGTTTATAAAATCATGAGGGACATGGATTGGGTAAATAGACAAAGTCTTTTCCCTGGGGTGGGGGTGCCCAAAACTAGAGGGCATAGGTTTAAGGTGAGAGGGGAAAGATATAAAAGGGACCTAAGAGGCAACTTTTTCACGTAGAGGGTTGTGTGTATATGAAATGAGCTGCCAGAGGAAGTGGTAGAAGCTGGTACGATTACAACATTTAAAAGCATCTGGATGGGTATATGAATAGGAAGGGTTTAGAGGGATATGGGGAAAATGCTGGTAAGTGGAACTAGATTTATCTAGGATATCTGGTTGGCATGGATGAGTTGGACCAAAGGGTCTGATTCCAGGCTGTATATCTCTATGACTCTATGGTACATACCAGTGTAATTCTCCCACCCTGTCCCACGTGCTCTAATTATGTTTACTAACCTCTTGTGTGGGACTTTATCAAAAGCTTTCTGAAATCTAAACCGCATACGCTGGGTTTCCCCTCATTTATTTTGCTAGTAACATGCCCAAACAGGTGTGTTAAACATAATTCCCCTTTTGTACGTCCACGTTGATTCCACCAATCAAGCATTTTCTAAGTGTACTGTTATCACGTCTTTTATTATAGTCTCTAGCATATTGCCTATGGGTGATGTTAGGCTAACAGGTTTGTCTTTTCCTGTTTTCGTTCTCCCTCCTTTCTTAAACAGTGGGCTAACTTTTGCAACCTTCCAATCTTCGGGAACCAGTCTGGAATCCAGTCTTAATTGAATTTTGAAAGATGCCTGCTGTTATAAAGCAGAGTGCAACCCCCACCCCCCGATAACTGGCATTTGACCTATGCTCTGTAGAGACAATGGCAGAAACAGCAAAGTCCTCTTCACTAATATCTGGGGACTAGTGCCAAAATTGGGAAAGCTGTCACACAGACTAATAAGCAACAGCCTCACGGAATCATACCTTACAGACAATGCCCCAGATACCACCATCACCATCCTTGGATATGTCCTGTCTCACCGGCAGGAGAGACCAGCAGAGGGGGCGGCACAGTGGTGCACAGTCGGTAGGGCGAAACTCTGGGAGTCCTCAACATTGACTCCAGACCCTTTGGCCTGCTGTGTTCATCCAGCCCTGCACCTTGTTGTCTCAAAGTCTCATGGCTTCAGGTTAAACATGGGCAAGGAAACCTCCTGCTGATTACCACATACCATCCTCCCTCAGCTGATGAATCAGTCCTCCTCCATGTTGAATAACACTTGGAGGAAGTACTGAGGATGGCAACGGCACAAAATGTACTCTGGGTGGGGGATTTCGATGTCCAACACCAGGAGTGGCTCAGCAGCAGTACTACTGATCGAGCTGGCCAGGCCCTACACTGGGTCTGCAGCAGGTGGTGAGGGAGCCAACAAGAAGGGAAAAATATGCTTGACCTCATTCTTATCAATCTGCCAGCTACAGTTGCATCTGTCCATGACAGTGTCGGTGAGAATGACCACTGCACAGTCCTTGTGGAGACCACGTCCTGCCTTCACATTGAGAATAACCTCCATTGTGTTGTGCGGCACTATCACCATGCTAAATGGGACAGACTTTGAACAGATCTAGCACCTCAAGACTGGGCATCCATAAGGCCCTGTGGGCCATCAAAAGCAGCAGAATTGTACTCCAGCACAATCTGTAACCTCATGGACCAGCATGTGCCCCTGTTAACCATTACCATCAAGCCAGGGGACCAATCCTGGTTCAATGATTAGTGCAGAAGGGTATGCTAAGAGTAGCATGAGGCATACCTGAAAATGAGGTGTCAACCTGGTGAAGCCACCAAACAGCAAGTGTTAGACAGAGCTAAGCGGTCCCACAACCAACGGATCAGATCTAAGCTCTGCAATCCTGCCACATTCCAGTCATGAATGGTGGTGGACAATTAAACAACTCACTGGAGGAGGAGGCTCCACAAATATCCCCAGTTCTCAATGATGGAAGAGCCCAGCACATAATTGCAAAAGGTAAGGCTGAAGCTTTCACAGCAATCTTCAGCCAGAAGTGCTGAGTGGACGATCAATCTCGGCCTCCTTCAGTGGTCCCCAGCATTACAGACACCAGTGTTCAGCCAATTCAATTCACTCCACGTGATATCAAGAAACAGTTGGAGACACTGGATACTGCAAAGGCTACAGGCCCTGACAACGTTCTGGCAATAGTACTGAAGACTTATGCTTCAGAACTTGCCGCTCCCCTAGCCAAGTTTCTCCAATACAGTTACAACACTAGTATCTACCCAAAAATGTGGAAAATTGCCCAAGTATGTGCTGTACATAAAAAGCAGGACAAGTCCAACCTGGCCAATTACCCTCCCATCAGTCTACTTTCAATCACCAGTAAAGTGATGAAAGGTGTTATCAATATTGCTTTTAAGCAACACCTGCTCAGCAATAATCTGCTCAGTGACGCTCAGTTTGGGTTCCACCAGGATCACTCAGCTCCTGACCTCATTACAGCCTTGGTTCAAACATGGACAAAAGAGTTGAATTCCAGAGGTGAGGTGAGAGTGACAGCCCTTGATATGAAGGCTGTATTTGACCAGGTGTGGCATCGAGGAGCCTTGCAAAACTGGAATCAATGGGTATCAGGGGGCAAACTCTCTGGTGGTTGTAGTCATACCTAACACGTAGGAAGATGGTCGTAGTTGCTGGAGGTCAATCATCTTGGCACCAGGACATCCCTGCAGGTGTTCCTCAGGGTGGTGTCCTCGGCCAACCATCCATCATCTGCTTCATCGATGACCTTCCCTCCATCATAACGTCAGAAGTGGGAGTGTTCGTCGATGAGTGCACAGTGCTCAGCACCATTCGCGACTCCTCATACTGAAGCAGTCCATGTTCAAATGCAATAAGATGTGGACAATATCCAGTCTTGGGCTGACAAGTGGCAAGGAACATTCATGCCACACAAATGCCAGGCTATGACCATCAAGAATAAGAGAATCTAACCACCTCCCCTTGGTATTCAACAGTGTTGCCATCTCTGAATCCCCCACTATGAACATCCTGGGGGTTACTATTGACTAGAAACTCCACTGGACTCACCACATAAACATAGTGGCTACAAAAGCAGGTTAGAAACTAGGAATACTGTGGCGAGTAACACACCTTCTGACTCCCTAAAGCCTGTCCACCATCTACAAGGCACAAGTCAGGAGTGTGATGGAATACTCCCCACTTGCCTGGATGAGTGCACCCCAACAACACTCAAGAAGCTGACACCATCCAGGACAAAGCAGCCTATTTGGTTGGCACTACATCCACAAGCATCCACTCCTTCCACCACCGTCGCTCAGTAGCAACAGCGTGTATTATCTACAAGATGCGCTGCAGAAATTCACCAAAGATCGGCATGGTGGCTCAGTGGTTAGCACTACTCCCTCATAGCGCCAGGGACCCGGGTTCGATTCCACCCTCGGGCAACTGTCTGTGTGGAGTTTGCACATTCTCCCCATGTCTGCGTGGGTTTCCTCTGGGTGCTCCGGTTTCCTCCCACAGTCCAAAGATGTGCAGGCTAGGTGGATTGGCCATGCTAAATTGCCCATAGTGTTCAGGGATGTGTAGATTAGGTGGGTTGTAGGGTGATGGGTCTGGGTGGGATGCTGTGAGGGTCGGTGTGGACTTGTTGGGCCAAAGGGCCTGTTTCCACGCAATGGGGATTCTATGATTCTCAGACAGCACCTTCCAAACCCACGACCACTTTCATCAAGAAGGACGAGGGCAGCTGATATGTGGGAACACCATCACCTTCAAGTTCCCCTACAAGCCACTCACCGTCCTGACTTGGAAGTATATCGCCGTTCCTTTTCTGTCACTGGGTCAAAATGCTAGAATTCCCTCCCTAATGGCATTTTGGGTCAACCTGCAGCAGGTTGACTGTAGTGGTTCAAGAAGGCAGTTCACCACCACCTTCTTAATGGCAACTAAGGATGGGCAATAAATGCTGGCCAGCCAGCAACACTCATGTCCCACAAATGAATAAAGAAAACTAAAATCGATATACCCGAAGAGGCGTGCCTCGTCCTAGAATCTGTTTGTGGGTTTGCAGGTGCACAGAACACCTGAATTGAAACATTTGTATCAAAAGGCTATGCTGTTAGCAGGCAAAGCAGCATTTTTATCAAGCTAACAGGTTTTTGAATTTGGCCAATTCGTTTAAACCAGGCCCTCAAATACCAAAAACTAATTAAATTTAAATCTGATGGTTTTGACAACATAGGACCAATCCTATTGTAAGAAACTGATGTGTCATTGAGGGTATAAGAGATGAAGGCATTTGGAAAATCGGAGGATAGTAAACATCCTTTTTGAATCTCTAAGCATAGAAAAAGCACAATCTTTTAAGGGGACCACATACTGCTTTTTCCATAGCAATTGACAAACCCCGATATTTGATAAACACCAAATTCCAGCGTCCTGTCTGTCTATCCAGAAAAACTCTACCCAACTTCGCAACACCACCAAGCATCAACTATTTGTACAGTCACCTCTTTCAACACTGAGATGTAGGACATTAGGTTCAGAGCATTCATCTACTTTAAAACCTAACAATTTCTCTAATACATTCAAAAATAACTAATGTTAATATCTTGCAGTGTCTTGCTTACAGTAGTCTCCAGATTCTCATTTATGAGAGTTTTTTTTTCATTTTAATAAGGAGTTACTGACAGCTAACAATAGGTTCCAAAGTATGCAGGTGATTTCATTTTAAAACTCTTTGGCCTTACAGGTCTTACTACCACTAACAATACAAAGATAGTTTGGAAAGTAAATTGTGAAAGAGACTGCAAAGGGATAGAAGTGAGTGTGATGAAAAAAAAGGCCAATGGAGTATAATGTGGGAAAATGTAACTTGTCCACTTTGGAAGAAAGAATAGAAAAGCAATATGTTATTTAAATGAAAAGAGTTTTCAGATCTTTTGAGGTACAAAGGGATCTGGATACTGTGGTGCATGAATGGTTAGTATTCAGGTACAGCAAGTGGTTAGGAATGAAATGGAATCTTGCATGTTATTGCAAGTGGAATGGCTCATAAAATCAGTGACGCTTTGCCATACTGAAAACAAAAATGCTGGAGATCACAGCAGGTCAGACAGCATCCATGGAGAGAAAGCAAGCTAACGTTTTGAATCTGCATGACTCTTCTGCAGTTGTACAGGGCATTGGTAAGATCATATTTAGTATTTTGAAACATTGTTCCTCAGAGTGTGGTGGAGGTAGAGTCATTGAGTATTTTTAAGACAGATGTAGGTAGATTTTTGACTAACGAGATGTAGGGATTCTATGTCTATGTCTATGTAATGAAAATGGATTGAGGCCACAATCAGATCAGCTATAATCTTACTGAATGGCAGAAGAAGCTCAAAGGGCCAAATGCTCTATTCCTGCTAATTTGTATGTCTCTATGTTTGCATCATTTACTCTTGAGGCTGGACAGATCTTTCATTTGAGCTGTCCCAGAGGTTCACCCAGCTTTCCAGCAGTGAGACACACGAGTTAGCTGAGCCGTTCCAAATCCCTTGACCTTGATGTTTCTACACAACTGCATGACTGAGATTGGGGATCAATGTAGCGGCATCCAATTGTCTAGTTTTAAGGAAACAACATTGTTGCTGCAGTACACAGCATATTTTATAAAGAATTGACAAATTGTTTTGCTGTAGATAAATAAATGCCATGTAAACGTTTTATGTTTGTGGTTCCTTTTAAACATTTTGTTGTACTTCTCATTGGCTTGTGTCATGTTTCTGATCCCTGGTCTCTCCAAGGTGTTTTAGTGTAATGGGTATTAAACCGTCTTGAATGTGGCATAAGCAATAAAAAAAACATCCTTTATCTTTCTTAAATCTTGCACTAAGATTTGTCACTGCATAGTTAAGGTTGGATTTGTATGATAATTACATTCCAAGTTATTACCACCCAATTCACAATTTGGTCAGCATTTTGTTGAATGCACTAGCAGTGTGCCTATGCAATGATTGACTTGTAGCTTGAATCTGAGGTGAAGATATGTATTTGTATGTACGTTCCGGATTGTAAGTCATTATTGATGTGTGAATCTTCTTTTATTCCTGTTCTGTCCCAATTCTGTAATTGTCTTTCTCTCCCTTTCTAACCTTGATTTAGCAAAACACCTTGACTTTCATTTGCAGCTATCCTGTTTTGCTGCTGCTGAAAGTAGGAATTTACTAAACTGGGAAACATCAACATGAGTCTATACCTGACCACCCTGAACAAACTCACTTTAGTGCTTGGGTTGAGTAGAAATTTCTTGACTTTTTCTATCTAGCAAATTAATTTTTGTTCTATTAAATAAAACAACGCATGGCATTAAACATTTTTTATCATTTAATTTTGCTTTACTTCAAGTTATCTTTAAGCACTTACTGATGTTTTCCTGCTGAATTTCTCACAAACCTGCTTTCCATTTTCATTCTTTCAGATGATGGGAGGATCACTAGTTAGGCCAGCATTTATTGCCCATCCCTAATTGTCCTTGAGAGAGTCATGGTGAGGTGCTGCCTTCAACCACTGTAGTTCGTTTGGTATAAGTGCACTCATAGTGTTTTTGGAAGGGTGTTCCAGGATTTGACTCAGTAACAGTGAAGGAAAGGTTCTATAGTTCCCTATCAGAATGGTTTGTGGCTTGGAAGGGAGCTTGTCGATAGTCTCGTTCCTATGCATCTGTTTATCTTTCTTACTAGGTAGTAGAGATTTTGGTTTGGAATGTGCTCTCTAAGATTAATTGTTGCAGTGCATTTTGGAGACGTATGTAATGCTGCCAATGTGCATTAGTAGTGGCGGAAGTGAATATTTAGTGTGATGGATGAGGTGCCAATCAAGTGCCAATCCTTTTGGTGTTGAACTCGTGTTTTTGGAGCTGCACCCATCTAGGCAAGTGAAGAATATTTAATCTCAGTCTTGATTTGCACCTTGTAGATGGTGGACAGGATTTGGGAGAAGTCAGGAATTCAGATTGAGACTGGCGATTTAAACAAGTTGAGTAAGTGACCAAATGCATAGCAAATTCATTGTAATGTGGAAAGTCTAAAGTTGTCCTCTTTGGTAGGAAGAACTGAATGGCAAATTATTAATTAAACAGTGATAGGTTTTGAAATGTTGATGTACAAAGGGATCTGAATGACCTTGTCACTGAAAGCAAGCGTGGTGTTGCAGCAAGCTGTTAGGAAGATCAATAGAATGTTGGTCGTCATTGTGGGGGGTTTTGAGTAAAGGACTAGGAGGTCTCATTGCAGCCGTACATGGCCTTGGTGCGACTGCACCCTAAGTTTTGCCTGTTGTTTTGGTCTCCCTACTGAAGAAAAAATATTTTTGCCATAGGGAGAATACAGTGAAGGTTCATCAGACTGATTCCTTGGATGACAGGTGTGTTGTATGAGGAGAAATTGGGTCGACTAGGCCTGTACTCACTGGAGTTGAGAAGAATGAGTTGAGGCGTAGGAGGAAGAATCTCATTGAGAAGTGTAAAATGCTGACCGACTGCAAGCAGGAATTATTTTTCCCCTATGCAGAAGGGATCCCGAATATATGCAGAGGCAATTTTGAACTGAGATGAGGCAAAATATCTTCATTTGGAGGGTGGTGAACTTGTGGAATTCTCCATCACAGAAGACCATTATTGAATACATTTAAGAAAGAAATAGATTGAATTGTAAAGGCAATGGGAGTCGGAGCGATTTGAGAGAGAGTAGAATTATGGTATTGAGTTAGGAGGATCAGCCATGAACATGAATGGCGAAGTGGGATATGTGAGCTAAAATGTCAACTCCTGTTCCTTTTTTCTGTATTTTACTTGCCACAGAATTCCTAGCCTCTGACCTGTTCTCATAGCCACAGTATTTATGTGGTCATTCCAGTTCAGCTTCTGGTCAATGCAAAGCACCAAAATGTTAATAGTGGGGAATTCAGCAATGGTAATGCCATTGAACATCAAGTGAATATTTTTAGATTTTCCCTTGCTGGAGATGATCATTGCCTTAACGTGATACAGCACAAATGTTGCTTGAGACTTAGCAATGCGAACCTTAATGTTGTCCAGTTCTTGCTGGTGGATGATGTTGTGCACTAGACTGAAACCTGACCCTGAAAGAGAAATGCAACTTTTAAGAAGTTTTACTTGGAAAGTTTTTGTTTCTACCTTAATACTCCCATTTATCCCACAGCTTGAAATAGCAGTCAATGTCTCCGACAAGAACTATGATAGTGAAACTGAACAAACACTCTGTGAGTCACCTGATAAAAGTGAGCCCAGTCAGTCATGCAGCTTAGCTCCAGAAGAAGATTACCACCCAGCAACTACTGATCAGATTGAACTTTTTGTTGTAAGTTAAGTTTTTTGTTTCAATAATTGCTTACTACAGAGTTGGGATTTATGCAATATAATCTGTGTTACCTATGACCTTGACTGAATAATTTGTAGGGAAAGCAAAGTTAAAGTTAATTTAGAAAATGTAATATTCAACATCAGGGTAATCAATATTTTGATGTATTTTGTGTTCCTTATTTGTAAAAATTGAAGGCACAAATCCACATTTGTGAATAATACTTGATGTTTCAGAAATCTGTAAAATGCCTAAATGTGGAAGTTGATGAATATTCTTGTGTTGACTATTTTAAATTATATTTGTCCATCCTTGTCCTGATGGCATTAGTTATATTATCCATTGTGCATGAATATATTCTACATTGTATTAATACAATATCAGGTATTTCAGAATTCCAAATGTAGTAAACTGAACAATTAATGGATGTTCAACTGGTCTTTTAAAACTAATGTTTATTTACCAGAACATTGAACTTTAACATTCATCTTTTTACAGGAAGTTATTGAAATTGCAAATGAAGATCTAAGTCAAGGTAAGAAAAGTACTAATTAATTTTAAGTACTTTTATTCCACTTAATGTCAGAAATTACTATTTTGAATAATCATCATCACAAGTTGCAATTTGCCAGGTAGACTTGGAGGCATTTCCCTGAATCATTACTTAGAATAAACAAAGTATTTGAGTAGTAGTAACAAATGTCTTGAACTCCCAACTGATCAAATTAAATATAGAAATTAAAATACCCTCCGGTTTTGCCATTACAACCTGCCTGTCCTGTCTGATTTCTTGAAAGTGGAATATTAATGCTGTGACTGAGTTAAAGAGCTGCATCAACCTTGCAGCTGAATAACACTCCTTAGACTAATTTTCCTTTTATGTGCCTCAAAGAGTGGAACGAACAAAAACAGTGTATTTCTTCCTATCAGTTGATGCTGTTGCAACTTTATTATAGTGTCTTAATGACATTCTGTTCAGTATCTTCGAACATTGCAAAGTTACACTTTTTTCAGGTATCCTGATAAAATTGGTTGACAAAACTATGTTAAGTGTGTTTGCAAAGAAGCCCCTGGGAGTATTTGAAATTAAATTACGTTACATGATAATGACATTGTCATTGCTAGATTCTTGTTTGAGAGCCGTATATTTTGTGGTCGTGTTTATTTTCAGGCTGGAATGCTGGATGCTTATGAAGTGTTGTGAATTCCCCTTTTAAAATTATTTTAATTTGTAATTTAAAACTGGGCGCAGATTTTATTAAAAGTTTGATTCTAACAAATAACCAACATCCATTTTGTATAAACAATTGGTATTGAGGTAAGAATTATTCTGGTTACTATGTGCGACAACACTGGAAATGCATTCCAGAAAAATTTGTTTATGATGTCACCACATACTTAATAAGCAGAGGAGGTCTCCTGTAGTTATGTTGATTTTAAATCTGTGTTGTTGCCCTTTTAGAAGAGGACCATCATAATACAGAATCTGCTGATGGTTTACAAGATGCTGCATACACAAATATAAGCAGTGTGGATCAGAAGAGCTTGGAACAGGAAGCTATCCTTGGTGGTGATCCTTCTCCTATGCAAGTTGAAGTGCATGACACTGCTCCTGATGGGAACACTGAATCTAGCAGACATGCTGAGCAGCATATTCCAACAGAGAAGAATCTGAAGGATGGGCTTGACTTAGAAGAACCTTCTCTTCCAAAAGAAGATTCTCACAATGCTAGCATTAGGTGAGGTCACTAATGTTGTGTTTGTGAAGGATAAATTTTTCCATGAATTGTGATTCATAATATTTCTCTTGTACTGCATAAAAGGATGAATGTACTGTCATGACAATGCCTCAGATTTGATTTAGAATTTAGCAGTGAATTTGAAACAATGGATAATAAACCTAAGTCATACAGTTTCAAAGCTTGAAATATATCTTCCTACATATTCTTCCTCCCTTCTGTGCCTTGCGCTTGTCTTTTCCCTGGATCTCAATTATGAATTCCTATCACTTTAGTCTTTCCTTCTTTCTCTTGTCCTTTATCAAGTATTTAGAATTTAGTTTTGGTTTGCAGTATTGATTTCTTGATCTTTCTTGTCCTTACTTCTGTTTTTCAACTTTAAGAACAAAAGAAATAGAGGTTCAAGTTGACCATATGGCCACTTGAGCCTGATACAGCATTCAGTGCAATCACCCTTTTTCTGAAACTTCAATTTCCTCCATGCTGCCTATCTATTGAATGCCTGAGAGATCTATCCAAACCTGGAAGTTACTGAATGATGGAGCATCCATCACCTTCCTGGATAGAGAGGTCCACAGATTCACAGTACTTGAAATGAAGAAATTTCTCCTCGATTTGTTTTTCATGTATTGATCCCCTATCCTGTGTATTGACCAGCTGGGGAGTCAACCTCTGTGCGTCTACCCTTTCAAACCTCTTCAGAATCATTTTATATTTTGATTTTTTTTTAGTCAACCTATACAGACATGTGATGACACACTTCTGGAGGCTCTTCTATACTTTTAAATATGCCCAATTTACTCAGCCTCTCATCACTGGGCAGCCCTTTCACTTCAGGTACCTATTTAATTAATCTTGGCTTTACCACATTCAAGGCAAATATATCCATTCTGAGATATGGGGATAAAACTGCACTGTATTCCAGGTGTGGTCTCACCAAAGCTCTATAAGAATTGAAGCAAAATTTTCTTGTTCATGTATTGTAGTCTGCTTGCAATATAGGCCAACAGGCCATTGTGTCGCTAATTGCTTGCTATTTGTGCAAGTTAATTTTATTTTCCTTCTATGATGCTCATCTTTCCAAGCATCGTCATTTAAACGTTTCAAACCTTTCAAACTTGCAGCAGGATATAGATCAGCTGAAAAGTTGGGCAGAGAAATAGCAGATGGAATTTAATCTGGACAAATGTGAGGTGATGCATTTTGGGAGGTCCAATGCAAGAGCCAAGTATAATATTCAGTAAATCGCTGACCCTTCGGAGCATTAATAAACAGAGGGATCTTGGGGTTCAAATCCATAGCTCTCTGAAAGTGACAATACAAGTGGATAAGATGGTAAAGAAGGCATATGGTCTGCTGGTAAGGGCATTGAGTATAAAAGGCTGAGGGGTGACCTGCTAGAAATATATCAAATTATGAGGGGCATGGATAGGGTGGATAATCGGAGTCTTTTTCTCAGGGTGGAAATGCTAAATAATAGGGGGCATAGGTTTAACATGAGAGGGGCAAAGCTTAAAGGTGATATGCAAGGAAAGTATTTTTTACACTGCACGGCGCGGGGAGGTGGTAGAAACAGAAGCGTTGGCAAAGTTTAAGAGGCATTTAGACAGACACATGAACGGAAAAAGAAAAGAGGGTTACGGATCATGTGCAGGTGGATGGGATTAGTTGACAATAGCATCATGGTCAACACAGACAGGGTGGGCCGAAGGGCCTCTTCCTGTATTGTGCTGTTCTACATTCTATCTGCTTTCCTGTTCTGATTATCAAAGTGAATGACCTCACATTTCACTATGTTATAAATCTGTAGAGACGATAGGTGCAAGTATGATGTTTCCCTGATTAGGGAGTATAGCACTCTGGTTGGGGGGGAACGGCAAAATTTGAAAACGATAGGGATACCGTTAAGGTCCCGGATAAGAAATAACTTTTTTTTTTACTCATGGTTGTGAGTCTTTGGGAGTATTTACCACCGAGGGTTGTGGAAGCTCAGTCTTTGAGTATGTTAAACATTGAGATTGACACATTTCTGATACCAGGGTAATTTGGATGGATAAAATGCATTGAAGTATTCAATCAGTCATGATTCTAATGAATAGTGTAGCAGGCTTGGTTGGCTGAATGGTCTACTCCTGTTTCTACGCCCCTTCTTCCTTATCTCTTGCCCATTCACTTTACCTGTACAAAACTCTTTGCAGCCTCTTTGTACCTTTCTTAAAGTTCATATTCACACCTAGCTTTGCGTTGATAAACTTGAATGTATTACTCCGCCTCTCTGTCTGAGTCATCAATTGTAGATTCTAATTGTGGAAACCCCGGTGCTGACCCCATGGCACTCCACTAATTATGGCGTACCAACTTGAAAATGGTTGGTTTATCCCGACTCTCTACTCCCTGTTGGTTAACTAAACTGCCCTTCATGTTCTGTCTGATCATACTGCAATTTTCCAAATGCATTGTAAAGACTTATCTTGATACTGGATTCCAGCTTCAAATCTGCTGTGACCGCTCTCGGGTTTAAAGAATTTTGGAAAATCATACCCACTATTTCTGCAACTACTTCTTTTGCAATCCCGGACTGAAGTCAGAGAGATGCTGGGATATGTCAATTTTTAGAACCGTAATTTTCTCTGATGGCTTTTCATTTGGTTAACCATTGTTGATATTAATTTATTTTTGTTACTCCATTTAAATAGTCCCTTGGTTATCTTCTGTTTCTGATTTGTAAGATAAGTTACAAAACATTTGTTCATTTATCTTTGGCATTTACAAATTCCCCATGATAATTTCTCCTGATTCTGCCTCTAAGGATCCAGCATCTACTTTAGGTACTTCTTTTCAAATACTTATGAAAGCTCTTAAAATCCATTTTTATATTCTTGCCTCGTTAACTCTGATTCTGCCTTTTCCTATGATAAACTTTTAGGTAGCCCTAATTCCCAGGCTTCCTACTATTCCCTACAACAATATAAACCTCATTTTTAAAGACTCTATTATCCTTAACTTAAGGTACAGATTAAACTTTCACACTGAGGTTTTGTTGTTTTAATTGAACAACTCTTTTGTTTGAAACTTTGAATAATACCTTTATATGTTTCTCACTGTATATTAACCATCGAACATTTTGGTCTATTTATGTAATATTTACCATCATATCTTTTAGACTATTTACACTTAAACCATGCTCCTTGCGATAAATTAATCAGCTTATTTTAATTTTAAGATTTTTAAATGTTTTAAAACACAGACATATGGAAGTCAATTGCATTTGAATCATATTTCCCAATTTTGCAATGCCATTACTGATTACCCCTGCCTTATAACACCATACTGGATCTTAAATAGTTCTATCCTTGTTGAACCCACAAGATACTGTTGCAGGAAGCTGTCGAGTAAACATTTTAGAAATTTGTCTTCCAGGCTACCTTTGCCAATTGACTTGACAAGCCTATGGGGAGACTCAAGTTCTTTACATTTAATATATGAAGTTTGTTATAAGCTTTAGTTATTTCTTGCTTAAAACTGAGTTTGCTACTATTGTCGAGCTTGTAAATTATCTCGACTACGACTAATCTTCACCCATACTGGTACTTCTCCTGATCATCTTTTCTCTATTATGGGGTTTTCTACTGCTGCATTTTCATTCTTCCAATGTTTTCAAAATGTAATATCCTTAGAGTGTTTCTTTTCCAACTTTGGACTTGTCTTTCATCTAGATTTCTCGCTGCATGGAAATTATTCAAAATTACATTTTAAGTGATAATGTAAAAATTTATTTTCATCTGGGCTGATACTAAAAGGAATCTATTTCTTTTGTTAGTAGCTCCTCAGTCACTGAGCAGACGAGTTCACAGACAAACCAAGCTGTAAAAAGATGCAGATTTCTAAAACCAAAACCCAACCTCAGTAGAACCACTTCTAGAAGTCACGCTAAAAAGACCTGTCCTATTACAGAGAGTAGACCGATACAGAACTCTTTAGAATCATCTGAAACAACATTGCAGAAGTCAAAACACGGTAAGCAAAATGTAACAGGACCTGTATTAGTTAAATACATATTTTCTTTTTAATACAAAAAAAGTCTGTGTATTGAAGTTAATTAGAAACTTGCTGATCTGAGACATCACTGGTTCCTTGCAACTATGTGGTCCCAATTGTATGCATGCGTGAGAATATTTTGAAGCTTAAGATAACAGTAAATTAAAGGCAGGTATTATAATTGGAGTGAGTGATTATATTGACACGCGTTTCAGACAAAGTGTATTTCTGATAAAAGTAAATGCTACTTGTTTTAATTGTTGGATTTATTTGTGTTGTAAAGCAATTTCCTCATGATTTGAAGTACTTAAAATGATTGCTTTTAAATTTGGAATTAAAGATCCTGAAAAGTGATTAATCTTTCTTTTTAAGTGGATTTTTTTTAATTGCTGATAACACTTCATAGTATTCCTGGCAGTATTTCCAGTATGGGAAATGTTGGTGCAAGGAAATGCTAACTGTTAAAAACTGAAAGGTCTGTGGATGCTGTAACTCAGAAACAAAAACAGAAATTGCTGGGAAAGCTCAGCAGATCTGGCAGTATTTGTGGAGAAAAATCAGAGTTAACGTTTCGGTTCGAGTACCCCTTCCTCAGAACTCAATGTTAACTATTTATGATTTTACTTCCAGACAATGAATCGAAGGAGAACCTTGGTGACTCCTTGCAGCTTCGCCTGGTTACAGCAGAAACTGATAAACAACACCTAAACACAGAGCAGATTTCAGTTGGGCAACCAAATGATAAGGTGTCACTGTCTGATGAACAAGGGAAATGTGTTGGAAATCAAGAGCAAATGAACAAAACTGAACATCTGGGCTGTAGGACTGAGCAACTGTGGGAAAAGTTATCAATACTTGAACAACAAGAGGTGGGGCATGGAAAGCAACCCAGTCGGACTGAGCATCTGGTTGATGAGATTCAGCATGTGGGTAAGCAGTCATCAATACCTGAGCAACAAGATCAATACGTGGAAGATGAAAGACAAGTGAGTAGGACTCAGCGTCTGGATGATGAGACTCAGAATGTGATTGAACAGTTATCAGTATCTGAGCAACAGAACCAATGTGTGGAAGCTGAGGAAGAGCAACCGAGTAGGACTCAGCATCTGGATGATGAGACCCAGCATGTGGTTGAACTGTTGTTAATACCTGAGCAACACAACCACTGTGTGGAAGGTGAAGAAGAACAACTGAGTAGGACTCAGCATCTGGGTGAACAGTTATCAATACCTAAGCAACA
>NC_063334.1:94293395-94294027 GCF_021869965.1 Rhincodon typus
GGGCAACCAAGTAGGACTCAGCATCTGGGTGAACAGTTATCAATACCAAAGCAACAAAACCAATGGGTGGAAGATGAAGAGCAGCTTGAAAGAGCTAAGCAACTGGACGCTAGAACTGAGTATTTGAGTGCAAGGTAAAAGAGGATACTCTTACAGTATTTAACGAGATAATCACATGTTATTTTGATAACTGCTCAGGGCATGATTGCACATTTTAACAAATAAATATCTTAAGTAGAATAGATATTGTGGACTTGGTTTTGTTGTTTGTACTGATGCCATATCTTTGTTCAGTGTGTCTCCAGCAAATGATCAACTACAGACAACATCTGAAAGTCAAGAAGCACAACTGGGCATGTCCTGTGGTGCATACTTCACACAATCCACGTTGAGTCGGTGTCAGAGAACTGATGCAAAGCTATCCATAGGGGCTCCAGAATCAAATGCTGATGTTTCATATTTTGGTTACTCCCAAAAGGTATGCGTGATGATTTTCAAAAATAATACTCCATTCACCTATAGATTAGTTTTGCTTGTTTTGATAGGATTTGTGTGCCACTTGGAAAGCCAGCCTTTATTACATACTTGCCCTTGAGAACGTGATGGTGAGCTGCATCACATATTGCAGTCTG
>NC_063334.1:94294037-94319480 GCF_021869965.1 Rhincodon typus
ACTTCACACAATCCACGTTGAGTCGGTGTCAGAGAACTGATGCAAAGTTATCCATAGAGGCTCCAGAATCAAATGCTGATGTTTCATATTTTGGTGGAAATAATTCAGAGATGGAAAACATTCCGTCATATTCTTAATTTATACAATGATGGTGGAAAGGCTTGGAGCTTCAGCCTCCTTGTAGTACATCAAGCTGCTGACTTGCTGGAGCCACTGTATTTATGTTGCTGGTCTGGTTAAGATTTTGGTGATCCCCATGATTCAGTGACTTTGCCTTTATTGCAAGAGGGTTTGAGCATAGGAGCAAGGATGTCTTATTGCAGCAATGTAGGGCCTTGGTGAGACTAAACCTGCATACAGATTTGGCCTCCTTACTTAAAAACAATACTTGCCACTGTGGGAGGAAAGCGAAAATTCAGCAGACTGATATCTGGGTTGACAGGTTTGTCATATGAGGGGAGAGTACTTTGACAGCCTGTATTCATTGAGTTGAGATCCAACTGAACTGGCAATTTGAGATGGGCAAGAAACACAGCAGAGCCCACATCTCTGCATGAATTTATGAAATTAAGGCAAGATCTGTAAAAGTAGACTGCGAACGTCAACTTAAGGGTAAATCTACACAGAACAGTGGGAGTTGTTCAGAAAGGTGTTGGGAAGAGAGTACAGGCCCATCATTTTCCTTTTAGGATGAAATATAGGAGCAACAAGCCCAGAGTACCCTGGATGTCTAGGAATATTCAGGACTGGATAAGAAGTATAACAGGTACAGAGGGAGAAAATCAATGGAGGCCATAGAAGCCTGTAGAAAGTGCAGGGGGAACCCACGAAACCAATTAGGAGAGCAAAGAGGAGGCAATGAATGGCCCCTTATTGTTTGCAACATAAATAAACTATACGAATGAGAATGTAAGGTGGTTGGTAAATAAGTTTGTGAATGACACAAAGATTAGCCGAGTGGTTGACAGTAAGGAAGAAGATCTTAGATTACAGGAGGATATAAACAAATTGGTGAGTTGGGCAGATCAGTGGCAGATGGAATTTAAATGTAATAAGTGTGAGGTGATGCACTTTGGGAGAAGTAACAAAACAAGAGTATACTCGATGAATGGCAGGACAGTAGGAGCTCTGAGGAACCGAGGAATCTTGGAGGTACTTGTCCATAGAGGTAGCAGGCAGATTAATATGGTAGTTAAGAAGGCATACAGGATACATGGCTTTATCAGTTGAAGTATAGATTATAAGAGCAGGGAGGTTATGTTGGAGCTGTACAAGAATTTGGTTAGGCCACAGCTGGGCTACTGTGTGCAGTTCTGGTCACTGCACTGTTGGAAGGATATGATTGCACTGGAAGGGATGCAGCGGCGATTCATCAAGATGTTGCCTCGGATAGATCGCTTTAGCTATGAATAGAAGCTGGATAAGGTCAGGTTGTTTTCTTTGGAGGAGAGAAGATTGAGGGAGGATCTGATAGAGCTATATACAATTATGAGGGGCATGGACAGTATGGATAGAAAACAGCCATTCCCCTTAGTTGAAGGGTCAGTAAAAAGGGGCACACTTTTCAGTTGAAAGGCAAGAGGTTTAGAGGGGATTTGAGGAAAATCTTTTTCACCCAGAGGGTGGTAGGAATCAGGAATGCACCAACTGTGATGGTAGTTGAGGTGGGTAACCTCAACCTTTAAAAGATACTTGGATAAGCCCTTGAAATATCATGACATTCAAGTCTATAGGCCTAGTGCTGGAAGTAGGACAAGTGTCGATTTAGTGTAGTTTTGGTGATACAGACTCAATGGCTTTAGGACCTCTTTTGTACTGTATGCTTCTCTGAATCAAAAAAGCTAGTCCAATGGCATTACCCTATGCCACTGTCTCCTTATAAACTGATGAGGATTAGACCAGGTCGGTTATTCTCTTGTGTTGGTTCTCTCTCCAGCTGCTGCAAGCTCAGTGGCAAATATGCCTTCAGAAGAAGCCACTCTGGTGATAGACTTTTGAAATTCCCCATGCAGATTATATTCTTTTCCCCTTCAGTGTTTCTTCCAGATGATTGTGAATATGGAAGAAAACTGATTTATCAACTTGGGGGGAAGACAGTACTGGTAATGAGCAAGAGGCTTCCTTGCTCAAGTTTGGCACGCTGCTGTGAGACCTCATCGTGTCAGATGCTGTGTTCAGCACTCCAGGGCCACTCCTTCCCTTCCTCTCATATCCTGCTGTCATGCCTGGTGGCACTCAGAGGCTTATAAAGTTAAATGGAAGGCCCATTAAATGTTCAAACCGTGACTGGTATATTTGTCATTTTAAAAATTTTGTTATTGTAGGAAGACAATTTTTGTAAAAATTTTTTGAAAATATTGAAGAGGCAGAAGCTTTTGAGAAACTAATGATGTTTTCAGTTTTTTTGGTAAATAGAACTTAAACTAGCATTTGGAGATGAGCATGCCAGTTGGTGACCAGGGTGAACATTAAAATCTGTGTGTGAATGTGTATCTGCTTGAAGTTGATAAAAACAAATGAAAAGAACACCTAATTCCTAGTGGAATGCAATCTAAAGTCTGATGCAACTAGCACTTTTTTATGTAGACTTAATAAGTTCAAACTCAACTGTTGGAAAATAGAATCCTCACTTTGAATTGTTGTTTTTGTTCTGAGGTGTAATGACAGGAGTGTGCTTGGATTATCTTGCTTTCCAGGCAAAATTTTGTTGGAGGTGCAAAAGTATGGAAATTTGTTTTGAGTGCAATCAACACATACCATCAAAGAAGCGAAGAATGAATTGGTTTATATTACTTCAAACTGACTTTTAAATCTGATGTTTTCAGATTCATATCACAGAAGCTCAAAATGCAGAACACCAAGCGACGTTGAACACTTCTGAAGAGAACTTTGGTAAGTTTAATGCTGTCTTTTAAAACTTAATTTTCCATTTCCACCCTTGTAAGTTTACTGCTTGAACTTAAAATGGAGGGAATAGTTAACTGTCATTGGGTCCAAATCATTTCGTTTAAAATACATCTTCATTATGATTAAATACCACCAGCAAGGCTGGTATTTATTGCTCATCTCAAATAGCATTACGAAGCTCCTGAACTGTGATAAACGCATATTGTAGCAGTTTGTTACTTACTGTGTGCTTTACTGGGCACTTCAAAGGGAAGTTAAGTGTTAACTACATTGGTCTGGGACTGCAGTCACCTATAACCTTGAGCAGATGAGGTTGTTCTTTTCCATTTTCTAATGGAGGTAGTTATGACTTTATGACATGATGATAGCTTCACGCTCATTTTTACTGATACTAGATCCTCTTCTGAATTTTTTTTTCAAGCTACCAAATGAAGTTTAAATTCTCATATCCTGGATTACTATGCCGCAACACCCATCATTAAGGAATTTATATTACATGCTGTGTTTTCCTCCCTGATTTGTAGATGACATCTAAACTCCCAGTGTTGTACCTTTAACTGATGACTATGAAGCGATTCTTTGTTTGACATACTGCATCAGAAAATAATTTTTGTTTTTTGCATGCTTAAATTGAATTGTCAGCTATCTTTTGTCTCTGAAATGTTTGATCATTTCAGCTGCACTCATGATTTGAATATAAATAACCCAGGCTCTCACTACCTCCAGGTGATCAGCTTTCAAACACCAGCTTATAAACTTAAAAACTATAGGGGCAGTGAAATTTCTCCAATTTAGTTTTTCTGATCAAACCTTTAACTGAGGCCTTAACTGTCTTTGTGGATGTAAGAGTTTCCATGAACCTATTGGATAAAGTGTAAAGGAGGTCTTATGGTGTCCTAGACAAAGACTTGATCACTATTGCAGTGATTATCCATCATGCCAAAATGGCCTCTGTGCATGTACATGCACAAACACAGCCCATGACGTCAACAACAGGACAGACCACTGGAAGTGTCTGTGCACATGCCACTGACATCACTATGTTCTGAGCACAGTGATGTCAGCAACAGTGCATGCAGTGCTGCTGAGGGATCTAGGATGATTGGGGACAAGGGAGAGGCAGAGGTTGGTGCTAAAAAGGTGGAACTGGTGGGCGTAGCAACAAACACCAGTTCCATGATTAGCAGCAAGCAAGCATACCAGGTCCTAGCCTCTGTCACTGGGATGGAATTTGGAGAGGAATGGCAGTGGGAGCTAGGCTTCATTTTGTTCAGTGCCAAGAAGGATAACTTGGAATGCTCTGCATTCATTTTCATGAAAAAAGTTTTAAAATCTGAAAAATTTTTCTAAATTTTCCACAACATGTCTTAGTGACTGGCTTCCATTTTCTGTTGCTTACCAATGATGGCTTTCTCTTTATGCACGTGTGCTCTTTGTGTGGCATTTATACAAATCTCAACCAGTCATCACTGTTAAAGTTGTGAGCTATGTGGAAAGAGTGACTTTTGCTTTGGAAGGAAATATTTGAGAGGTGATCCTAGAGAGTACAGAAAGGATAAACTTGCAATATTATGAGCATAAAATAGATAAATATTGGCCCATCCTGTTTTTTCTGTATAATTATAATGCATTTTGCCTCATAATACTTACAATTCAACCCCATTCCACTGTTGAAGCCTTGTCAACTGGGTTGATCACCGTAGACAATTAGAATTCAGATGATTGTTCTGGGCCCTAATTAATATCAATTCAAGTTAACCTACAAATCTCTAGTGTAAGCAACAGTTTCAAAACAGTCAAAGGCAAAGGCACAAAATTATGGGGACAAAACCTCTGAATCATTGAAGAATCAACTTGATCCTACAAAGAAGAGACATTAAGCTCGTTCTTTATGGATGAACTAAGTGCCATTCCATGCCTAATAATATAGTTTGCTTTTCCTTCCTACTAAGCTTTTTTAAAGAATAGGATTAATTTCACAAAAATATGCTTCAACTTTGCTGCTTCATTTAGCAGTAGTGCATACTGGAAACCTGCATGCCATGAATTTTTGCCTAATTTTACCCCTAATATGTTTTAGATAGCCTGTACTTATGCCTTCATTAGATGTTAAGGTTTGACACAATTGCTGAAGACTTTGTGAAGATAAATAGTTGAATAAGACAAATTAATGATTTGTCAATTATTGAAAGGGTTTAATTACTGAAACTTCAGAAATTTTGTAAATACTATCAAATTTGATCCAGTAGTCATTCAAAGCTTAATCCTGGGTATCCTTTGTGTTTTATATGTGAAGTATTCAGTAACAACAGAAACAAGACAAGTATGAAGTATTTTTGATAGAGGAACCAATTTGTGCAGCTAGATACGTAGATGAGAGATAGTAGGAACTGCCGATGCTGGAGAATCTGAGATAACAAGGTGTCGAGCTGGATGAACACAGCAGGCCAAGCAGTATCAGAGGAGCAGGAAAGCTGACGTTTCGGGTCGAGACCCTTCTTCAGATATGTAGATGATTGCATTACCTTAAGTTTTCTCAAAGCAGCCTGTGTTTTAAGCCAAGTACTCATGGTAATTATTAAGAGGATCAGGATAGCAAACAGTGAACTTTTATTATTTTGCCTGTAGGTCAAGCATGGAGGATTGACAGATATGTAGCAATGTAACTGTACCTTGCTGTGCCCGTAATATTTGTCTTGTAGCCCTTTTTGAAAACTGTAGATGATTCATTTGGACTTGGCCTATGGCTTTAGTTGTTTTGCACTTTCAATTTAAGTTCAGTGACCCTGTTGTTACTTTTGTTTTAGAGCACATGATGGAAATGGGAAATCCAAATGAAGAAACATTTGTATTAACCCTAGTTGAGATACCAGCCTCCTCCTTAACGGATTATGATGCCTCTTCTGCTTCCTTCACTCCTGTTTCAGAAGGCACCTTGACAATGGTTGAACCAGTTCTTCCCTTGCCTACAGAAAATGTTGAAGTTAGTGAATCTGTGAGGTAAGCCCTTTACTTCCAGGATTGAGATGTAACTTGTCTCTGTCTTGAATTGAAGATCTCTTATTTTTTAAACTGGGTCTGTTTGTTCTAGTCTTGCCAATAAATGGAAACATTGCCCTGGTAGCCACATAATCAAGTCTCCTCAGGACTTTATACATTTCAATAAGATCACATTTTATTCTTCTAAACTCTGCTGAGTGTAATCACAATCTGTTCGACCCTTCTTTATTAGGTAATCCCTTCATCCCAAGAGTGAATGCAATGTACCTGTAACTGCCTCAAATGCAATTACATCCTTTTCGAATAAGAAGATAAAAAACTTACACCGTACTCCAATGCCCTGAACAACATTCACACTAACAGTGAAAATGGCTTGGGCTGAAAAAAATTACTTAAATTCAAACCACTGTCTTTAATCCTCGAAGAAGGTGAACAGGCATTAGCTGCTTTAGCTGGTAATAGCTAGAGTGTACGTATGTGGCTATACTTCCTGGCCATCTCATTCACCATGTCTGATCTGTTTATTTCCAATTTATTTTCCAGTTTGGCGTTTTGCTTGATTTCCTAAGCTTACAGGAGTGGAAAAGCATTAATGTATTTTAGCCAATTCTCAGTTTTAATATCAAAGATTGATTATATTTGATTGTATTAGCAGCAATATATATCAACCTAAATTAATGTTTGCATTAATGATTGTAATATATGGTTTGCACCATTGTGATCTCCAAAGACAGAGAGCTTGCTTACTTCTCGGGTAGATGCTACACTTTAAGTTGATGCTTATGTTTGGCTGACACTGATGGGTTAAAAACTTTTTCTCCCTCTACTTTGCCCAGACTCATTTGCATATGATATTGACAATGTCAAAGTGCTTCCAGCTGAGCATGCAACACCAAAGAAAATTACCTAAGTTTGCTAGGAGAAGAATGTAAGACAGTGGGATTAGTTTTTGAACAGAAAAAACAAAGAACTGCAGATGCTGGAAATCAAAACAAACCCAGAAGTTGCTGGGTGAACTCAGCAGGTCTGGTAGCATCTGTGAGAGAAAGCAAAGTTCATGTTTCAGGTCCAGTGACTCTTCTTCAGAGCCCAGAAGGGTCACTGGACTTGAAACGTTAACTCTGCTTTCTCTCCACAATGCTGCCAGATGTGCTGAGTTTTCCCAACAACTTCTGATTTTTGTTTTTGGACTAGTTTTTTAATCTAGTTAAGAGCTTGTGTAGATAGGGTGAATTTTGAGTGGTTTTTATCTACATTGAAAACAAAATGTTGTGGATGTTGGAAATTTGAAATAATAAGTAAAAATACTGCAAAACTCACCATTTTAGGAGAGATCCGGTAACATATTTTGAAAGAAAAAGTTGGTTGATTTTTCAGGAAGATGAGCTGAATTTTCATCCATTTGAAATGCTAACTCTGTTTTGTCATGCACTTTAAGCAGCTTATGGTTCCAAGTCTGCAGAACCTTTAAAGTGGCCACATTTATAATACAAACATTATACATACTACAAAAATGTATATTTAAAGTATTAGATCTTATTTTAACCGTTGTGCATCTACACGCAGCTCTGAACCACCAATGGAGGCACCCACAGTATCTAGTGTCTCAGGATCAGTGCCACATTCAGAAAGTACACAACAACAATGGAGTTCAAATGTGCCAAGATCAAATATAGGACAAATGCAGAGAAAAAGGAAAGCTCATACTTTTCGTGATGAACAAGATTCTCCAACTAAAAAAAGCCCAGCAATTATATCAATCAATGAGGAATTGACAGAAAAGGTTCAACTAAATGGAGGAACTGCTCCGTCAAAATTAGCGACCTTTACTTCACCTGAGGTACACTTTTTTTTCTCGTTAAATTTTGACTCTGAAGGAAGATTGATCTGCACTGTGGTTTATAGATGCAGTCTGTGAAGTAGAGCTACTGGTGTTTGGTGAATGATGTCTGACTAAACATACTCCAAATGTTTCAGTTGGTTAGTTATTTTCCTCTTCCCATCAGTCTAGACCTGTGCCTTTGCTGCTGTGTGTGTGTGTTTGGTTTCTTGTTATATATCCACTTCAGTGTGTCACCATCCACCTGAATGATCCTTTTTAATGGTTGCAATTCATGTTGCCGTGACTGCATGGGTATATTTGTGGAACAAGCAGTCGCAGTGTCTGTGTTGCTACTGTCAGTAAGACCACAAGTAGCTGCGTATGTCAAAGAACAATGTTTTGGATGGTGGTTGATTGCTGAGCCATTCCCAACCTTTTGCTGCCTTGCTCACTACCCTGCTCACTGCCCCTCTTTCTCAACCACCACCAAACACTCCCCGCCACCACCAACTATCCAAACCAGTGTTTACGAGATGCTATAGAGCAGCACAGCACAATTCCTGCTGCACGTTTGGTAACACTCAGACTAGAGAATTGAGCTCCAGTGCCTGAGTACAGCAATGTTAGCTTGAATAACAAATGTGCAAGTAGATAGCTGCAAAGTTCTTTTTCCATAGTATTTCCACAACAAGAAGGGACTATTTACTTACATTGGTAAAGGGCTTTTAAAAATCAAGTACAAAGATCCAGAATATTGAACTTCAACTATACTTGATCAACTACCAGGCAAATTGGAAAAATGTTATCACTTTTCAGAATTGATGAGCAAGAAATAAGCTCATTTAAGCAAGATGCCATATGCCACAATACAGAAGTTACTTCCTATTAATCTTCTGTTCTGTATTTCTTCTATCGAGTTTGGTAACTCTTCTATGTCTTTTGTGCAGGAATGTCCAGCAGCTGTAACAAGTGGAATATTAAATTCCAGTAAGTCAGTTTTATTATTTGAAGGATAATGACAGTATTTTTAGTGTTAGTAATAATTTTCATGTGCCTTCCTACTGTTACAAATTGGAAGGGAAGTATGATTGTCATGACTGGTTCTTTGTGATTGAACACCATAACGACCTTACTTCTCAGAATCGTGTGCAAGTGTTTGAATCCCCTTATAATGTGTAACCCTGTTAAGGTTAATGGATGTGAACTTGGGTAGATGCCAGTAAGAAGAAGCTGGCACATGGTTTTCTTCTGCCCTGCATCTAACTTTGCATCTAGCTGCTAAATCCAGACTCTTCATATTCTGGTTAAATGATGCCCTTTGTTTCATCTGTGTAAACTGTTTTTCACACTTTACTAAACTAGACAAAGGATTCCTTCCCCATAACTTCACTTCAGAAAAGAAGCACAATTTGCACCCCATTATTTGTAATCAAAGCAGAAATTCTACCCAGTTATGTTTTTTTAGGTGATAACCTTCATATCGTGCTGACACTGTGTTCATGTTTGTTGGAGCCCATGTTTATGCTTAACCATGTGTGGTCTATTTTGCAAGTATTCTCATTTGTTCTTCGTAGGTGCTGCTGAAATGAATTTTCAGTTGGAATCCACAGAAGGCTTCACATCTACAACACCGGATAGCATCGGTAATCCTGTTCCTATTGAAACAGTGACTGAGACGCATTCTGAGTCAGTTAAAGAAATAAAAAAGCCTAGTTCACAGATAAGAAGAGGTACTTAGCTAATTTCACAATGAATTGTTTTTATTGTATTTCTGCATGGTGAACACTTATAGAAATGGGTTTACACAAGTCATTTATTAAACTTGAACAACAATACAGTTGAGAACAGACTTGATCCTGGTCGTAACCTCTACATTATGTTGAACAGTTGGAGGATTACATTCTGGTATCCACTCGTTTTTCTTAGTACTTCTGTTCAACTTTGTCCCCCTCCCCAGTCTTGATGAGTTTGTATTAAGCTCGTAATAACTACTAGTGTTATTGAGATCAATCTGTTTAGAGATTCAAACTGGGTTTTTTTTTGCAGTCTCTGCAATTTATTTGAAGTTTAGCTGCTGTGGTGTCACTCCTCCTTTTATTCATGGTTTATTGATTTTTGTGCCAGAGTGCAGCTGTGACTAATTTAATGATTGATTTGGTGACATTTTAAGTGTAAAGCTGCTATGTGATGTTCTGCACAATTTAGGAAGCATAGTTCTTCAGATTTCAACCCATTGTTTAAAATTTGATTTATTTCCTGTTTAACTTGCGTCTTTATTCTTTCTAGGAAAACTCACCGTGAAACCTAATATTTCTACAAAGAAAGGTACATGTACTCTTGATACTAGCCTTCCCAGCAAAAGTAAAGACACTTTGAAACTTTCAAGAACTGCAAAAAATTCGCCTTCTGGAAAAAGTTTACATGCTGAACCAGCATGTAATTTGTCAGTTGATATGAACTTTTCACAACAAAAACTAGGATCTGCGTTCGGCAACCAGGATCAAACTGATGGACAAAAACATACAGCTACCACTGAAGCAGGACATTCTGCAGAGACTTTGGCAGTAGATATACATGTGGGCACGACAATAGATAAAGATGTGGATATGACAGCAGGGCAGTCTGAAAGGAGTACACAAGAAACAGCTTCAACTTCTGGTACAAGTCTAACAAGGTAAAATTGGGAAAATATTACTTTGATATTTTCTATCCTGTATTACTGAACATGGGTTTCTACATATGAGGCTACCTTTGAGACTGATCTCTTTTCCACTAAGCTGCCACTGTTCTTAATCTGTAGCATTCTGAGTTTGTCTACCATAGAGTTAGGATTGCTCACATCTTCCGTAACACTTTTTTTAGACTTGTATATTTGTAGATTACTGAATACAGTTCTCTTGTATAGTGTCTAATGCATGTTCTTCACTTGTATCTCTCTCACCTGGTTTTCTCGCTACCCCTCGTATGTCAAACTAACATCATCAGTTACTACAGCATTTGCATAGTCATATCTTCTATCTTCTCAAGTTTTCTCTTACTTCGTTCACATAATTCCAGCATGATGATGTTGTTATCATTAGCAACTTTATCGCCATCTCTTCACCAGCTCTGCTATCACTGTCTTGAAATCTCTCAGGTCAAGATGACTTCGAACTCTGTCACAACTTGATTCACTTGACTTCTGTGTAGGGGTGATTGTTCTCTATCATTCATGGAAGTGCTGTACCATTCTGTGTAACATTTGATGTGGTATGGTTGTCTCTGTCCCATACCCTGGTCTCACCCTCCTTGGCTTGAGTAAGATTAGTGCCTTCCTCTTTCTTTTGAACATTCCTTCTAGTGTATGGATAAGCATGATCGTGTTGATCTGTTCAATTAAGTACTGTTCCCTCTGCTTGTCTTCCTGTAGTTGTGTGACCTAGTTTCAAAGTCATAGAATCATACAGCATGGAAACACGCCCTTCGGCCCAACTTGTGCACCTTGACCAGGTTTCCTAAACTGAACTAGTCTGAGTTGCCTGTGTTTGGTCCATATCCCTCTAAACCTTTCCTATCCATGTACCTGCTCAAATGACTTTTTAAATCTTGCATTTGTACCCACCACTACCACTTCCTCTGGCAGCTCGTTCCATATACATGCCAGCCTGTGTGTGAAAACGTTGCCCCTCTGGTCCCTTTTAAGTCTTTTCCCCCTCACCTTAAACCTATGCCCTGTAGTTTTGGCCTGCCATCCCCTGGGGAAAAGATCTTGGCTATTCACTTATCTATGTCCTTCATGACTTTACAAATCTGTACAACGTCATCCCTCAGCCTCCTACACTACAGGGAAAAAAGCCCAGTCTACCCAGCCTCTCCTTATGCTCGAACCTTCCAGTCTAGGTAACATCTTGTAAATCTTTTTGCGCCCTTTCCAGTTCGATAACACCCTTCCTGTAGCAGGGCGACCAGAATTGTATACGGTACCCAAATGTGGCCTTACAATGTCTTGTACAATTACCAGTGGTTTTGCCCTGTGTCTTGATTTATACCACATTTGTTGTTTTCTTCTGTGATCTTTTTTGATCTCTTTGACCTTTCCATGGTTATGAGAAGTTACGTTTAGTCTGGGATTGGACCTCATTTTATTCTTCTGCCCATTTTCATTCATCCATGTGATGTGGGCATTGGTAGCTAGGCCAGCATTTGCTGCCTATCCCTAATTATCCCGAAGAACATAATAGTGCGCAGTTACTTTGAACCACGACTTCGGGTGGGGACACTCACCAGCTCTGTTAGGAAAGGAGTTCCAGAATTTTGACACAGTGATTCAGCAGAAAATGTGATTATAGTCCCTAGTCAGGATGGTGTGTGACTCGACGGGAACTTTGGCGGTGGTGGTGTTCCCAAGTTTTCATGAGTGGTTCTCCCAGTGAATATCCATTGTTTAATTATTTTCTTGTCTAGCTTAGAGAGGCCAATTCCTGGCCTAAATTCTTGGACATTATTGACTTTACAGTTTTGACTGTGTTCTCTCCTCCTTTGTTTAACTGAAGATGAAGTGGAAACTTGCCATTCGTCAATATATGGCTCTGTAGTGAATATCTTGAATTTTTTTCACAAATTAAGATCCTTTGACATAATGTAAACAATACCACAAGAGTGATTCAGAGATAGCAAGAACTGCGGATGCTGGAGTCACAGTCAACACAGTGTGGAGCTGGAGGAACACAGCAGGTCAGGCAGCATCAGAGGAGTAGGAAAGCCGGTGTGTCAGGTTGGGAGTCCAACCCAAAACATCGCCTTTCCTGTTCCTCTGATGCTGCCTGACCTGCTGTGTTCCTCCAGCTCCAACACTGTGTTAACTCTGAATACCACAAGAGTACTGTTAGATGCTATTTAAAATTGGTATGGTTCCCTATGGTGCCTTGGTTAACCTTCTGATTCTCGATTCGGAAATTCTTTCAACTTGTAAGATTTCCTTTAATGAGTACAATGTTCCTTGTTTCAAAGACAATTTTTGCTTTAAACAGAAAACTTTATTTTTATTCAATGAATCCTTACCTGCGTTAATTATCTCTGATTAACTTATTTAGACCAAACAGTACACACTGAACCTTTTTTCTGTACTCTGGCCATGCTTACTGGTTCAAAAGGTTTTATCTGCGGACTAAGTTGCTGTTTTGCATCACGCATTTGTGAAAGATTATAGTTGACACACAGGAAATTCATGCTGTAGAGTTTTTGGAATTGGCATGAACATGAGTTGTGAAGAGGAGAAAAGATGGTTTCAATTTAATGTTTTGAGGCCATGAACTCTAGTCTGTGGTAGACCTTACTCCATTGACTTCTTTTGTTCATATTAATGAAGGTTTTTTGCTGAATAATTTCTGAGGTATCTCATTGATCAACCAATTATTTACAGCTGTTCTGATTTGGTGACAATTTCTTCTCTGTCCCGTAATTTAGTAACTTGCATCAACACTGTTTTTAAACTGATCTGTACTTTAGTAGTCAGTAACGTTGGGAATCTGACTTAACTTACAACCACTGAAGTTTTTAGTTTCAATATAATTGTGCAAAGTTTTATTTAACTTTAGATATTTTATTTTATAATAATCATTTCAATTTGTACAATTTATAGAGTTTTAATGCAGAGCACCCTGTCATCCCACAATCCAATGAAAGAACTCAAATCATTCAGCTATGATAATGAGCTTTCTTGGTTTTCAATAGGCCTGGACGTAAACCGCGAGGATTTTTATCATTTATATCTAAAAAACCCTCCGAGAATGAAAGTGAAACCAAACCGCAAAGGACAAAATTTCTGAAACCCCGTATGAGTCTTCCAAGGTTTGCTGGAAAAAGGCCAATTCCATCTGAGGAAAATCCTGAAGAAACAAAAACAAGTACTTCACCTGTTGCAAAAAGGAAATCATTTGAAAAGCCAGGTGGGCACCAACCTGATAGCAGAAGTACCCCAACTAAAGTAAGTTACCCATTCTGCTTTTGACTTTCTTTTCCACCTCCACTCTGGGCTGTTCAGATGATTTTGTTAATATAGTTACTCGACATAAACTAAATAGTGGTGGGGGATGTGGTGGTTAACATGAGAGGAGATTTGGAAAGTTAAACTGAAAAGACAAAACAATCTTGTGGATTAGCATTAGATAATTATAACCAGAGTGTGACAGGAAGGGAGAGACCGTACAAGTGCATGTATTCACCAGCATATAAAGGTCACTGTAGAGAAAAATGGTAAAAGGATATCAGAGAAAGCTTAATGTCTGAATGCATGCAGCTTTCATTTTAAAAAAAACAGAACGGGTAGGACGTACAGAAATAAATGAGCATGCTATGATCAGTATTACTGAGACATGGTGACATGATGAGCAGTGCTGGGGAAAATAAATATCTGAGGATATTTGACATTTCAGAAGGACGGGATGAAAGAAGAAGGAAGGAAGATAGCTTTGTTAATAAATGCTGAGATCAGAATGGTATTGAGAAATGATATTCGTTCGTAAGAATCAGTTTATTAGGAGATAAGTATTTGTGGCTAGCTAAGACAATTGAGGATGGTATCAAATTGAAAGAAAAAGTATACATGAACATTAGTAGTAGGCCAGAAGGTCAGGTCATTTTTACACACCAGCGTAGTATGACTGAAAGAATAACAAAGTGGAGGAAATTAGAGTATGAGAGAAGATCAGCATGAAATTTGAAACTAGACAAATGTATTAAGAGGAAAAAAAGTAGCTAAATTAAAATGTTGGTCCCTGACATGATGAAAGTGGGAAATTAGTAAACAAATAAGGAAATGAGATAAACTTTGAACAGATAGTCTTTTACTGTGAAGACAAAACTCAAAAAAACGACCCTGGAATAGGAAAAAAAATCACGATGAAAATGGATGGAGGATTTAATGCAGTTGTGATGACCAGAGAAAACGCACAAAGAAAATCAATGGGACTAATGGCTGATGAGTTCTCTGGACCTGATGGCCCACATCCTGCGGTCTTAAAAGAAGTGCATATAGTGGCTGACAGGATAGAAGCTGAGAGGATATTTAAAACTAGCAGCACAGCTTAAAATGAAGAAGTGTCCTATTTAAGACAGAAATGAGACGGAATTTATTTTATCAGAAGTTTGTTATTCCTTTGAAATTCTCTTCCTCGGAGAGCAGTGGAGATCGGGTCATTGAATATATTCAAGATAGAGTTTGTCAGAGTTTGATCTACAAAGTAGTCCGGAGTTGTGTGGGAGCAGCAGGCAAGTGCAACTTAAGGAACACACAAAAGCAGAAATTGCTGGAGAAGCTCACTAGGTGTGGCCGTATCTATGGAGAGCACTTCATTCTGAAGAAGGGTCATGAACTCAAAATGTTTAACTCTTGTTAATTCTTGTTTTCTGTTCACAGATGCTGCCAGACTTGCTGAGTTCTTTCAACAATTTGTGTTGTTGTGTATTTCAGATTGCCCGCATCCGTACTTCTTTGTTTTATTTAAGTGGAGCTAAGGATCCAACCAAATTAACAATTTTATCAACTGGTGAAGCAGACTCAAGGGGCCAAATAGCTTATTCCGCTTTCTTACGATCTCGTACATATTTGCCTTTTTTTGCGATAGTACAAGTCAGTGTAGTGAGGGAAGAGTGACAAAAGCAAAATAACGTGGATATTGGATGCTTGAAATAGTAAGAAAAATGCTCAAACCTCAGGTCCAGTTGCATCAATGGGACGGGATCGGAGTTATTGTTTTAGGTTGATGACCTTGCATCGGAACTGGGGATATTTAGAGATATCAGGCTTTAAGTGCAGAGGCAGGAAATGAGGGAAGGAAGGAAAGAACGAAAGGGAAGGTCAGTGAAAAGGTGGAAGATAGGAGAGATTAAATGATAAAAGAGATGATGGTGCAAGGCAAAAGGGGATGATGATAGAAACACCAAAAGAAGTGTGCAGAAAAGGTGTAAGTGGGGAAACAAATAACCCTAAATCCCCTATTACACACACGATTGGCTGTTGGATATAAATTGGCAATGTGACAAGCCCTTGTGGAGATCCTGAAGGCTTACATTTAGCATTAGGATCTTGATTCAAAACTTGTTTAAAGTGCTTGGAGGGAACCAAATTAGCACTGTCCTTTTTATCCATTAGTACGTTTCTCCCTTCCCTTTTCCCTTGTTCTATTCCCAGTCTACATACTATACAAGCAGGACATAAGCAGTCCAGAGTAGAGTATTAATGATCTCCTGCCTTAGTTAACTATTTTGAAAGTAATGGGGCAGCATGCTGGCTCAGTGGTTAGCACTGCTGCCTCACAGCACCAGAGACCCAGGTTCATTTCCACCCTCGGGCAACTGTCAATGTGAAGTTTGCACATTCTGCCTGTGTCTGTGTAGGTTTCCTCCCACAGTCCAAAGATGTGCAGTTTAGATGGATTAGCCATGCTAAATTTCCCCATAATGTCCAGGGATGTGCAGGTCAGGTGGTTTAGCCATAGAAAATGCAAGGTTACAAATTAGGGGTCTGGGTAGGATGCTGTTTGGAGGGTCGGTGTGTATTCAATGAGCCAAATGGCATGCTTTCCACACTGTAGGGATTCTTTTTAAAAAAAAAAAAAATGTTGTATAAACTTACCAGTGACCATTGTCTGGAATGTAAGTGAGCAGGTGACTTTTCGTCCTCTGTCAATTTTAAAGAATTGAACCAAAGAAATTGGGGTTATTGACCCTTTATTTTAAATGCACCCTCTGAACTTGAGAAATGGCATGCTTTTACTTGTTTTTTTTTCCCTTTTAGTCTGATGCTCGTCAGAAGCTCTCCATGTGAGCAAATTGTGTCCCAGTTTTCTCAGAGAGAACATGTTTATACATCAACATGCTTTACACTTTATCCATAAAAGAGTGCTTTCTCAAGATTGTCAGCATTTCTAGTAATGACACTGAGTCAGAGTGCAGCACATGTAATTATGTATATCCATTTTTTTCTCCAGGTAAAACATAACTCATCACTGCAGAGGTGGCAGTCGGAGTCTTACACAGAGGAGGCCTGCTGTGCAATGGAACAAGGCACAGAACAGATGCAGCCAACAAGAGTTGCTGAATATTTCTTCAGTGATATTTTCACAGAAGTGGAAGAGGATGAAGAAGGATGCTCATAGCTGCATATTTAGCTGGTGCTATGTAATATGATATGTTCAATGATATGACACAATCACAGAATTGGAGGAAAAGTGACATTAAAATATACAAGCATTGTTTGCTTTTATCAGTTCTGTTTGCACTGAATCCTCTGATAAAATACTACTTTCATGGTATGAATATGTAAACAAAAGGTTGGTCAATTACTTTATTACCTTTCATGGTTGGAAATATCAAGATTTTACAGGCCAATTAGTTGTAACAACATCTTTCTTATCAAATTCATATGCGTTAAAAATAACTGCTGCTTTACCATTCACAATATATGATAATTCCATTAACTGTACAACAAGTTCATGTTTCATCAAAAAGTTGTTTACAATATTGATGAATTTCTAATACATTTCTCCTTTAATCTCAGTGATTCCTTTGCTATATGGGATGCTTTTGTCCAATTGAATCACACAATACGAAGTAGAAAAGTTTATTTTCATTTTCATTTCTTTTCTTGTAGAAAGAGGAGTAGCAGATGTGTGCTTTATTTTAGTAACCCGCAATTTTGCATTGATGTTCGATGAACAGACGGCATCCTCAAAGTATTGCACTTTAACATCCAAGTAATTAATCAGGATCACTTTTAAAATATTAAATTTAGAATCCAAAATACTAATGGGTTACGATATATTTTGATAATTGCATTTAGCAGACTACCTTTTTTTCGAAAAGAAGTATGATTTGAATGATATATTTTTGCTTAAGATAAATTTTAAATACATCAGAATAAAGCAATAAATAGTGGAAACAAAATTAGAAAGCCCATATGAAACAGAACAAATACAAATGTATAGTCTGATTGAAGAGGATAAACTATAATAAGTCATTGACATCTAAACTGTCAGTGAGTTTTAAGTTTTTGGATGCAAATTATATTGGTAGTGGGATGAAATAAAGTTCAGGGCTAGATATTTTTGTGCATAAATTATTACACAAATGGCTGGGTACTAAATCTGATTCCGACGGTTTTTTTTTTAAAGAAAATTACCGAGGAAGTTATTCAGAAAATTGCACTGTGATAAATTGACGACATTTTTAAACTTCAATCTCTTTAAACATTGGTGTAATGATGTAGCTAGCATGTTGTTTGGTGAGCATTTTTGAGGTAAGGATCTTTATCTTTATTACCTCATTTTATTTTCTTTGTAGATAATGTGCCTTGTCCAGCAAGTATTTTCATATTTCAGATTCAGTGTTTCTTGAAGGTGCTGTTCCTTTTAAAGTTTCAGAATGATTGCTGTACATTTGAGTAACTGATCAGAAAGAAACCCATACAAATTTGGATGTGAAACCGGCATCTCCAATGACAGCCCAACTTTAAAACTTTTCAATGATTGATTTATATAAGATTGCTGTGAACTGAGATTTATTTGCATGTCATACATGTCAACAATGAAATACGCAAGTTTTCTTTTTGTGAAATTACTGGCACTTGTGTTTGTGTCCTTTCAATGCAATTGTAAACAAAATATCGAGACTACTTGTAGATATCCATTTGTGTTAAATGAGAAGTTATTCAAACTTCTTTTGAAACTTTAATTTTTAAAAACAAAATCTGTTGTATGTGTTACATTAGTTAACATTATGAACATGTGATATGTGTTAATTGGACTGTATTTTAATGTGGGCTCAATCACATTTGCAGATAATTTATCTCTTTTTGTATATGAATTATTATTTAAAATAATCCGAATGTAGCTGTAATATTTGTATTGACTTAGAAATGGGAGAAAAAATGAGGAATGCAATTATTTTGAACAAATTAAAATGTGAACCAGTTACAACTGTTAAGTGACCCAACGGTAACCCATGCTGTAGAATATTGACATTTGGGACAGCATATCTTAAAAATACCATTTCACATTTGATATATCAAAAAAGACTCAAAGGGTGGTAGAAACGGACTCGAAAACTAAGATCTTGTGTTGTGGCACAAGGCTTCAACTTTGTTTGGACATAAATCTCATGGTTGTGTGTAATTAATTTTGTAACCAGGCTGGAATGAAGAAATGGCCTTTCAACATTGACAACATATGACAATCTCTGAAACAACATTATCTTCAAAAGTTTATGAAAGGTCTATGGCAAATTCTGACTGATGATTGGGCATACTGAAGAAGAAATTAATCTTGGGCAGTGATATAGGAAGAAAGATATTGGATAAGCTCCATTGCATTCAAAGGAACTGAATACCAGGGACTGTAAAATGGGTACCTAATCCAGTACTGACGTTTTGTGCCACTACTTTGAATTTCTACCTAGTACTGTTGGGAGCGGATTCAAAGTGTTGAGAAGGAACTCAAACAGGAAGTAACTAACAAGTTAATTATGTAAAACTTCAAAAGTAATGCTAACATATGTGGCAATGCACAACAAATTATTTGAATTTAGCTGGTCCCTGACAAAGCAACTGGGTCAGTTGCATCACTCGTATAGATATATACATATATGTAAATTACTGTTGAAGCATTGTTCATGTGATTGCAAATATGTATGTAGTTGTTTACTGAATGACTAACTCCAGAGTCATTACAACATCTTCCTTGTTTGGAAGGAACATTACAGTATTACTGCATAGATGTATTAATCTGTTGGCTGCTTGTAAATTCTGTAAATAAAACATTCTTATATAATTTGTCTTTGCATCTCTTTAATATAATTTAGCATTACCACAAGGCCCTTTATTGTGACAGGATTCCAAATTAGGTGAACATCTGTGTTTGTCTCTTGACATTCACAACTTTAGAAGTGTTCCAAATTCTTAGAGAGAGCTTGTCTTCATGCAGAAGAATGAGTGAGTGTAGCCTCATCAATGATCAAAGCGATATAATTTACTTTGTTTTAATTAAATTTCTCCACAGAATCTCAATTTTTTACAGGGCAGGAAAAGGTCATTTGGCCCATTGTGTCTGTTCTGTCTCTCCAAATGAGTATCTCACTTAATATATTGCCTGCTGCTACAAACATTGTGTTGACTAGATATTTCTGATAAATAATATGCAAAAATGTTTTGATTTCCTATCATTGTTAAGGGCATCCTACCATCATTCATGTTTTATCTTTCCAATTATAGTGCATAACACTTCATTAAAATGCAGCTCCCATTACCTAGTTCATCTCTTAATTTATTAATAGTGTGACTTGCAGGTTATTGTAACTTTTGAAAATCCATTCAAACTATTTGCGACCTACTGAACAGTTTGTTTATTTGTATTTTTTTATGCTTATTGTTTTCAATCCAGTTTTTTAACTTTTCTCTGGAATTAAGCAATCTGAAATTTGGATGCTTGAACCTACGAATAAGATGAGGAAGATGCAAACTTTTTTGCATGTTGGAGTGCTTTTATTTATCATTAAAATTCATAGATTATATTTCTGACACTTAAATGTTCTCTACAATAATTTCTATTTTTTTTAAGCTACTTCATCCTCTCTAAATATCCTGGTCAATTTCCTATTTGTCACCAATTTTTATTTTAATCCCTTCCCAGTTGTTACTCTGATTCTGCTCTGCTTAAGGTTTAATAAACTTTCATGCAGAAATTTGTTATAAAAATAGTAATAACTTCTGGATGTCCAGCCCTATTACCACCAAGTTACCACCTTGTCAATATGTCTCAGGACCTTGTTATCTCATGTATGTGCTTCAGTGACCTGCAAAACCATCTTAAGTATTCTGATGCTATTAAGACTTCAAGGTGGCTTTGTTCTTTTTAGGACCTTCCTTCTGGATGGACACCAGATCAGCATGTTGGAACATCAAGAATTTTGCTCAATTGGGTAACTATTGTAAATTGTAGCTGTGTTTCAATGATACAAAAGTAATTACATTCCAAAAGTACATCATTGGCTATACAATTGTCCAATGGTTACAAAAACAATGCAAGTCTTTTAGCATAAAAATTAATAAACAGATCTGTGTATTGTATAGTTTATTAGGTCTGCAATCATGTCCTGGATTTCCCAATGACCTGACAGTTGTTATTCCAGTCAAAAGGGAATTATGCTTTGAGACCCTGCAGAATCCCAAACATAGCTGACTTCAAAGAAATTGCCTGGCAATTTAAGGAAATTCCTTTACGGTTGGAACTTTTAAAAAAATCCTTAATTGGAACTCAAGGAATTTAAATTATGTTGTTAGTCAGGAAACATTAGACTATTAAATACATAGTCTCACACCTGAGTAACTGTTCAACTGACTTAAAGTATACTTCGCTAGACCATTTATGCATCCGGACCTTGATCTGATGCCACCCTTACCCCACTTCCCCATTGTTGGACATGATTCCTCTCACCCACACTGACCTACCCTAAATATTGCATCACTTACCTGGCACCCTTGCACTTAACCTCCTTTCTATTTTGACATCTTACCCAGCCGACACACTATCTTCCCTTTGTATAACTTGTATTTACTTAGTGTTTGACATTGATTGTCAGGTCCTTTAAATGTCAGAAAATCACAGTTGTCTACTATGAAAAGAGGGGCACGGTTGCCTCCACCGTTCTGCACCAGGAAAGAACTTTCAGAATGAAAACACACTCTGCATTTCTGACAGAGCCCTCCTCTCATAAGAAATAGGAACAGGAGTAGGCCATTTGGACCCTTGAACCTGCTCCCACAGCTCTCTGTGGCAAGCAGTTCCAAAGAGACTCAACCTTAAGAAGAAATTCCTCCTTATCTCGGTCTTAAATTGGTGCTCCTTTATTCTGTGACTATGCCTAAAGACTCCAGTGATGGCAAACATCCTATCAGCATTTACCCTGTCAAGCCACTTAAGAATCCCATGTATTTCAAAGCAATCATATCTCATTCTTCTAAACTCCAGTAGAATTCCAACCTGTTCAGCCTTTGCTCCGAAGATAATCGCTGCATTGCACAAACCATTCTGCTGAACCTTCTCTGAACTGCCTCTAAGAAATAAAGGCACCAAAACTGCTCATGGAGTACCCCAGAAGTGGTCTCACCAGTACCTTGTACAGTCGCAGTAAGATTTCCTTACTCTTCTACTGCAACCCCCTTGAAATAAGGGCCAACATTCCATTAGTCTTCATAATTACCTGCTACACCTGTGTGCTAGCTTTCTGTGTTTCAAGTACAAGTAACCCCAAGTTCCATTGTATTGCAGCTTTACGCAGTTTGTGCCATTTAAATAATACTGGTCTTTCGTTCTCACTTCCAAAATGAAAAACTTCACATTTTCCCACTTTATATTCCATTGCCAACTTTTTGCCTACTTACTTAACCTATCAATATTTCTCTGTAAACTGTTTGTATCCCCCTTGCAAATTGTCTTTCTCCATATTTTGTGTCATTTGTAAATTTGGCTATAGTAAATTCACTTCTTCCAAGTTATTAATATATATTGTAAACAGTTGCAGTCCCAGCACTGATCCCTGCAGATCATAGGTCACCAACCTAAAAAAGAACCTCTTATTTTCATTTGCTGTTTCCTGCCCATTAGTCAATTCTCCATCCATGCCAATACACTACCTCCTACACCGTGAGCTCTTATGTTATGACTTAATCTTCTGTGAGGGACCTTGTCGAATGCCTCTGGAAGTTCAAACACACCTACCAATTCACTCTGGTTGATACTTGCTTGAAAAGCACTAATAAATTAGGCACGGATTCCCTTTCATGAAGCCATGCTGACTCTGCTTGATTAGGTTATGATTTTCCAAATGTTCTGCTATTACTTCCTTAATAACTGCTTCCAATACTTTTCCAACAATAGGTGTTGGGCTAATCGACCTATAGCTACCCGCTTTTTGCCTCCTTCCCATTTTGAATAGAAGTGCCATATTAGCATTTTTCCAATCCTCTGATACTTCTTCACAGTTCAACAGTTTTTGTAAAATTACAACCAATACGTCTATTGTCTCTATCTCTCTCTTTTAGGATCCTAGGATGCAAGCCATCATGCTAGGGGACTTATTTCCCCTTAACCCCATTAGCTTTTCTAATACCACTTCTTTTGTGACAGTGATGGAATTTAATTCCTACCCTGTTTTCTCTGGTATTAATGGGATGTTCAAAGTATCTTCCACCGAAAAGACTGATGCAAAATATCTGTTAACTCTTCTGCCATGTCCTTGTTCCCATAGCTGTCTCCCCAGATTCATTCTTCAAGGGGCTTATGTTCACTCTGACCTTTCTACTTATATATCTAAAAAAATTCTTATAGTCAGTTTTTATATTCATCGCTAGTTTACCCTCAGAGTTTATATGATTTATCTTTATTTTTGTTTTAGTCCTCCTTTGTTGGATTTTGAATTTATCCCAATCTTCAGGTCTATGACTGAGTTTAGCATCCTTGTATGCTTTTTCTTCCAGTGTAATACTCCTTGACTTTCTTCATTTGCCATGGTTGGTTTATTCCTCTCTCAGAATCTTTTCTCCTTACTGGGGTGTAATTTTGCTGAGAGTAATGAATGTTTGCCACTGATTGCCTACTGTCATTCCCATTAATCTATCTGCCCTGTTCATTTTAACTACCTTTATACTCATTTCATTGTAATTCCCTTTTACTCTGAGGCCATTATTGAACCTGCTGCCTGGTTGGCTCCATTGCTCTCAGAAACTATCCCTAATGCAGTCTATGAATTTGTCACCATAGTTATCCTTTTCAATTTGATTAACTCCCTTAATATGAAGATTAAAGTCATCTATCAGTCATCTGGCATGGTGGCTTAGTGGTTAGTATTGCTGCCTCACATCACCTGGGACCCAGGTTTGATTCCACCCTCGGATGACTGTCTGTGTGGTTTGCACATTCAACCTGTGCCTGCATGGGTTTCCTCTGGGTGCTCTAGTTTCCTCCCACATTCCAAAGATGTGCAGGTTTGGTGGATTTTTATGACTTTTTTGGTACAATATGACAGTTACATATTCTGTCCCTTTTATTTTCTGGTAACAATCAGCCCATCACTATCTGCAATCCTACCTTCGATTTTATAATTTGCTATGCATCTGAACCTATCCTCCCTTGTATTTAGTTTAAACCTCTACCAACAGCCCTAGTTATGCAATTCACCAGGACTCTGGTCCCAGCGGAACAGCTCCCTCTTTCCCCAGTATTGGTGCCAATGTCCCATGAATTCAAACCCATTTCTCCCACAACAATCTTCAAGTCATGCATTTACCTCTTTAATCTTGTATCCGTTTGCTCGTGGCTCAGGAAGTAATCTGGAGTGTACTATCTTTTTGGTTCTGCTCTTTAATTCAGCCCTTAGCTGCTTATATTCCCTTTCCTCTTTTTACCTATATCGTAAGTACCTAGGTGGCAACTGGATTGTTTCCCTACCTGTCCCAAGTTGATGAGATATCCTGAACCCAGGAACAAGGCAGGCAACACAGCTTTCAGGATTCTTGACCTGGCCATAGAGAAAGGTGTCTATTGCGTGGACTCTGCTATCCCCAATTACAACCACATTTCTCTCTTCTCCTGCACCCCACCTTTGAATGACTCCCTGTATCATGGTGCTACGGTCAGTTTGCTCATGGTCCCCTCAGCCCCTGCTCTCATCCACACACGTGGAGCAAAAATCTCAAACTTGTTACAAAAGCTCAAGAAATGGGCAGCTCCCTTGGTTTGTTTAAAAAGAAGTTGGAGTCAGAGTGGTAATCTGCTGAGATACTTGTGTGTTTTTATTGGAACAGAAAGAAGAGTTATAATTGACTCCAAACATTAATTTTCTCTCTCTCTCCAGCACACTATTTCATTCTTTATTTCTCTACCCCTGTCATTATCTTTATGAAGCCGAGGTCAATGTGACCTACTCTTATAAAATAACATGTTGGACCTGAGTGAGTTGGGTCTGCTAGCGACGAATTAAAAGAGAGGGGGCTTCGAGACCATAACACTTACGTTGTTGAGTCACATCTCTGTCACCTAATTGGCAGCCCTGCTCCAATCGTTTAAACTGAGATGCTGTCCAAGAAATTTGCGCATAAATAGCATTTGTAAAGGTAGGAGCAAAATACTGCAGATGCTGGAGTATATAAAACAGTCAAAATAAGAAATCTGCTGGTCGCATTATCCATATATTAAAGCAGAATTGTACACTGGAATAGGAAAGCTAAAAGGTCAATTCTTAAAATATAACTCGAAATACTTGACTAAGATGAGATAATTTGGAGACCCCACGCAAACAAGTTGGGCAAAACGGCCCTCTGCCCTATAAAAACTATGTGAAGAGATTACCTAGCCTCTCTGCTCCTATGATGCTGCTTGGCCTGCTGTGTTCATGCAGTCCTGCACCTTGTTGTCTCGGATTCTCCAGCATCTGCAGTTCCTACTATCTCTGAAGAGATTATTGCTGTCAATCTCTTAAAATCAGGGACAGTTGGCAAACTTAGTAGAGGCGCCAGAATTTAGACAAATCTGACCACCAAATACATAGAAGAGGTCGTTCGAGAAGTCTTTGTAATTTCCCTCTTTGTGCAGGAGGAACTCATAATTTTTAAACGAAACTTTTTATTTCTCTCTACAGAAGCTGTTACTGTCTGATGAACGACCACACTGTTCTGAATAGAGACA